>NW_027361776.1:13272500-13860000 GCF_039654945.1 Dendrobates tinctorius
CTGGGCGAAAGAGCGCCCCTTTAACACATACCACAACTCATCATGCTCCGTTACGGCAGAGAAATAGCGGTATAGTCCAATGAAAAATACCTCACTTTTTACATCTCATGACGAGGCCCATCTATTTCTCCATACAGAATCATTGGTCCCATATAATGTTTGAAACAGTATATGATGAGCTCCACATAATGCTACAGTATATGTTGGTCCCCATGGATGAAGCTCCACTGTCTTATGGGCCCAAATAATCCTCCAAACATAATGGACCCCATTTCTAATGCTCTAGTGTATAATGGGCCCTGTAAATGCTGCTCCAGTGTCTGATGTCCACCTTTGGAATGTTCCAGTGTATGGTGGGCCCCATCTATCATTCTCCAGAGTATAGTGCTCCCCAAAAATTGCTGTCCCAACATTGAAAACAATCAAATAAGTCTCCTCGCTAGGGAATCCCTGTACTTGTCTGGACAGGTGCTGTAGCTTGCTTAACAGCTCGCCAGCCGTTCTCATGCCCAGTATGGATTACACGTGATTGCACAAAGGTGAGAAAGGGTACCGTATCCCCAGATAACATGTATGGATAGCGTACACATTCAAAATATATGTCTCAGGAGGCAGGCTCAGACGGTGTTAGGCCCAGTATGGATTGCACGTGATTGCACAAAGGTTAGAAAGGGTACCGTATCCCCGGATAACATGTATGGATAGCGTACACATTCAAAATATATGTCTATACAGCATGAGGAGGCTCAGACGGTGTTAGGCCCAGTATGGATTGCACGTGATTGCACAAAGGTTAGAAAGGGTACCGTATCCCTGGATAACATGTATGGATAGCGTACACATTCAAAATATATGTCTCAGGAGGCAGGCTCAGACGGTGTTAGGCCCAGTATGGATTGCACGTGATTGCACAAAGGTTAGAAAGGGTACCGTATCACCGGATAACATGTATGGATAGCGTACACATTCAAAATATATGTCTATACAGCATGAGGCAGGCTCAGACGGTGTTAGGCCCAGTATGGATTGCACGTGATTGCACAAAGGTTAGAAAGGGTACCGTATCCCCGGATAACATGTATGGATAGCGTACACATTCAAAATATATGTCTATACAGCATGAGGCAGGCTCAGACGGTGTTAGGCCCAGTATGGATTGCACGTGATTGCACAAAGGTTAGAAAGGGTACCGTATCCCTGGATAACATGTATGGATAGCGTACACATTCAAAATATATGTCTATACAGCATGAGGAGGCTCAGACGGTGTTAGGCCCAGTATGGATTGCACGTGATTGCACAAAGGTTAGAAAGGGTACCGTATCCCTGGATAACATGTATGGATAGCGTACACATTCAAAATATATGTCTCAGGAGGCAGGCTCAGACGGTGTTAGGCCCAGTATGGATTGCACGTGATTGCACAAAGGTTAGAAAGGGTACCGTATCACCGGATAACATGTATGGATAGCGTACACATTCAAAATATATGTCTATACAGCATGAGGCAGGCTCAGACGGTGTTAGGCCCAGTATGGATTACACGTGATTGCACAAAGGTTAGAAAGGGTACCGTATCCCCAGATAACATGTATGTATAGCATACACATTCAAAATATATGTCTCAGGAGGCAGGCTCAGACGGTGTTAGGCCCAGTATGGATTGCACGTGATTGCACAAAGGTTAAAAGGGTACCGTATCCCCGGATAACATGTATGGATAGCGTACACATTCAAAATATATGTCTATACAGCATGAGGCAGGCTCAGACGGTGTTAGGCCCAGTATGGATTGCACGTGATTGCACAAAGGTTAGAAAGGGTACCGTATCACCGGATAACATGTATGGATAGCGTACACATTCAAAATATATGTCTATACAGCATGAGGCAGGCTCAGACGGTGTTAGGGCCAGTATGGATTGCACGTGATTGTACAAAGGTTAGAAAGGGTACCGTATCCCCAGATAACATGTATGGATAGCGTACACATTCAAAATATATGTCTCAGGAGGCAGGCTCAGACGGTGTTAGGCCCAGTATGGATTGCACATGATTGCACAAAGGTTAGAAAGGGTACCGTATCCCTGGATAACATGTATGGATAGCGTACACATTCAAAATATATGTCTCAGGAGGCAGGCTCAGATGGTGTTAGGCCCAGTATGGATTGCACGTGATTGCACAAAGGTTAGAAAGGGTACCGTATCACCGGATAACATGTATGGATAGCGTACACATTCAAAATATATGTCTATACAGCATGAGGCAGGCTCAGACGGTGTTAGGCCCAGTATGGATTGCACGTGATTGCACAAAGGTTAGAAAGGGTACCGTATCCCCGGATAACATGTATGGATAGCGTACACATTCAAAATATATGTCTATACAGCATGAGGCAGGCTCAGACGGTGTTAGGCCCAGTATGGATTGCACGTGATTGCACAAAGGTTAGAAAGGGTACCGTATCCCTGGATAACATGTATGGATAGCGTACACATTCAAAATATATGTCTCAGGAGGCAGGCTCAGACGGTGTTAGGCCCAGTATGGATTGCACGTGATTGCACAAAGGTTAGAAAGGGTACCGTATCCCCGGATAACATGTATGGATAGCGTACACATTCAAAATATATGTCTATACAGCATGAGGCAGGCTCAGACGGTGTTAGGCCCAGTATGGATTGCACGTGATTGCACAAAGGTTAGAAAGGGTACCGTATCCCCGGATAACATGTATGGATAGCGTACACATTCAAAATATATGTCTATACAGCATGAGGCAGGCTCAGACGGTGTTAGGCCCAGTATGGATTGCACGTGATTGCACAAAGGTTAGAAAGGGTACCGTATCCCTGGATAACATGTATGGATAGCGTACACATTCAAAATATATGTCTCAGGAGGCAGGCTCAGACGGTGTTAGGCCCAGTATGGATTGCACGTGATTGCACAAAGGTTAGAAAGGGTACCGTATCACCTGATAACATGTATGGATAGCGTACACATTCAAAATATATGTCTATACAGCATGAGGCAGGCTCAGACGGTGTTAGGCCCAGTATGGATTGCACGTGATTGCACAAAGGTTAGAAAGGGTACCGTATCCCCGGATAACATGTATGGATAGCGTACACATTCAAAATATATGTCTATACAGCATGAGGCAGGCTCAGACGGTGTTAGGCCCATTATGGATTGCACGTGATTGCACAAAGGTTAGAAATGGTACCGTATCCCTGGATAACATGTATGGATAGCGTACACATTCAAAATATATGTCTCGGGAGGCAGGCTCAGACGGTGTTAGGCCCAGTATGGATTGCACGTGATTGCACAAAGGTTAGAAAGGGTACCGTATCCCCGGATAACATGTATGGATAGTGTACACATTC
Organism: Dendrobates tinctorius; assembly: GCF_039654945.1. Lineage (NCBI taxonomy): Eukaryota > Metazoa > Chordata > Amphibia > Anura > Dendrobatidae > Dendrobates > Dendrobates tinctorius. The sequence continues at coordinate 13,275,896 of NW_027361776.1, forward strand.
AAAATATATGTCTATACAGCATGAGGCAGGCTCAGACGGTGTTAGGCCCAGTATGGATTGCACGTGATTGCACAAAGGTTAGAAAGGGTACCGTATCCCCGGATAACATGTATGGATAGCGTACACATTCAAAATATATGTCTATACATCAGGAGGTAGGCTCAGACGGTGTCAGGCACAGTATGGATTTGACGGCCCAGATTACACAGCGGAGGAGCAGGGAGAGGTAAAGATTGCAAATGCTGGGGCCCTGCCCAAGCAAGGGGGGCCCACTCGTGGGCGTCGGTACTGGCACTGGGCCCCTCATAGTACAGCGGTGTGTCTGACGGCGGGTGTGCACCACCACCGTCAGAGACACTTGATTGCACTATGAGGGACCCTGTGCCAGTGCCCGCGCCCAAGAGTCGGCCTACCCACCTGTCCAGGGCAACGGCACTCGCACGGTGTCGTGCGCTAGGTGGTTACCCCGGCCATGGGGGGGAGGCAGCACAGTTAGGGAGTTTTAGAAAGTGGCATATGTTGATGTTGGACATTCAGCTGATGCAAAAGGCGAAATAGGTGAAGTACCAGGAAGAGGTGGACCAAAGCAAGCCATTTTTCTGTCACCCTATGTGTCATCAGGGGAAGGTGGGACAAATTCCTTGGAAACCCATGCGTGGTTCATTTTAATGAAGGTTAGATCATCCACATTTTGGGTTGACAGACGGGTCCTTTTTTCTGTCAGGATTGATCCAGCTGCACTGAAGACTCTTTCCGATAGCACACTTGCAGCTGGGCAAGCGAGCTCCTGTAAGGCATATTGGGCCAATTCAGGCCAGGTGTCCAGTTTAGTGGCCCAATAGTCAAAGGGGAATGACCTGTGTGGGAGAACATCGATATGGGAGGAAAAGTAGTTTGTAACCATAGTTGACAACTGCTGTCTCCTGTCACTTTCCATCGATGCAGTATTACCAGTTGTGTGAGCGGTATTTGAAAAATCAGTCCACAACATTGTCATGAAACCCCTGTCTCCAACGCCACTTCTGCTGTGTGCACCACGAACACCTCTGCCAAGCTGCCCCCGGCCCGTACGGCTCATGTGAGAACCATCACCGCTGCTGTGTGCTGGGAATGCCTCAAGCAACCGATTTACCAGAGTTGCTTGTTTATTAGCCAATATTAGGTCAAGGTTCTCCTGTGGCATGATGTTTTGTAATTTGCCTTTATAGCGTGGATCCAGGATGCTGGCCAACCAGTAGTCGTCATCGTTCATCATTTTGGCAATGCGGGGGTCCCTTTTTAGGATCCGCAAGGCATAATCTGACATGTGGGCCAATGCTCCCGGTGTCAATGATGCACTGCGAGTGCTGGGTGGAGGAGCACTTTCTGGCAAATCCACATCCCTCCAGTCACGCACAAACCCTGTACCAGACCTTGCCACGCCAACATTTTCACTTGCCCCACGAGATGCATCCTCCTCCCCTAAGTAATCATCCCCATCATCATCCTCCTCTTCTTCCTCCACCTCGTCCAGGAGAGGTCCCTGAGCAGACAATGGCTGAATGTCATCAAGGATTCCCTCCTCCTCTTCCTCCTCATCAACATTGGCTGCAGACGCCTGCTCCTTAAGGTGCGTCAAAGTTTGCATGAGCAGACGCATAAGTGGGATGCTCATGCTTAGGATGGCGTCGTCTGCGCTTACCAGCCGTGTGCATTCCTCAAAACACTGAAGGACTTTACAAAGGTCTTTCAGCTTCGACCACTGCACACTTGTCAACTCCATGTCTGCTCTCAAAGTGCCTGGCCGTGTATCCTCCCACAAATGCATTATGGCCTGCCTCTGCTCGCACAGCCGCTCCACCATGTGCAGGGTGGAGTTCCACCTTGTTGCAATGTCGATAATGAGGCGGTGGTTGGGAAGGTGGAGCAATCGCTGCAGCTTCTGCATACGAACGGAGTGTACAGGCGACCGGCGGATGTGCGCGCACAGTCTTCGCACCTTATGGAGCAGGGCTGTTAACTCCGGATAATTTTTGAGGAAGCACTGCACCACCAGGTTCAAGGTGTGAGCCAAGCAAGGTATGTGGCTGAGTTTTGAAAGGGCTATGGCTGCCACAAAATTACGGCCGTTATCACTAACTACCTTGCCTGCCTCAAGATGTACACTGCCCAGCCATGACTCAGTTTGTCGCTTCAAGTACTCGGCCAGCACCTCGGCGGTTTGTCTGTCGCCCAAACACATCATCTGCAACACAGCCTGCTGACGCTTTCCCCTAGCTGCTCGATAGGGGGACACATCGTGTGCAACAGTGGCAGCTGCAGATGGAGTGCTCGTACGACTGCGCTCTGTGGACGAGCTTTCGCTTCTGGAGGAGGAGGAGGAGGAGGAGGAGGAGGGTCGAACGCCTACAGCCAACTGTTTCCTATACCGTGGACTAGGCAGCACTGTCCCACCACCGCTGTCCCCTGTGGACCCTGCATCCACCACATTAACCCAGTGCACAGTGATGGACACGTAACGGCCCTGGCCTTGCCGACTGGACCATGCATCAGTTGTGAGGTGCACCTTTCCGCTCACTGACTGCTTGAGTGCATGGACAATGCGGTCTTTCACATGATGGTGGAGGGCTGGGATGGCTTTGCGAGAGAAGAAGTGGTGACTGGGTAGGTCATAGCGTGGTACTGCATAGGCCATGAGTTCGCAGAAAGCTGTGCTTTCCACCAACCGAAAGGGCATCATCTCAAACGAGATTAGTTTGGCAATGTGGGCGTTCAAACCCAGTGTACGCGGATGAGAGACTGAGTACTTTCTTGACCTACTCATAGTGTCTGGGAGGGTGAGCTGGACTTGAGAGCTGCATATGGTGGAAGTAGCGGTGGACAGGGCGGACTGAGAGAGGGTTGATGATGGTGATGGAGTTGGTGTTCTTTCTGATGGCCTAGAATCAGTCTTTCGTTGATATAACAGTGGGATTCCCTGACTGCTGTGGTCTTGCAACGACACCTCAACATTTGCTGCTGTGCTAACCGGTGGGCTTACAGTGGGGGAAACAATGTAGCGTTGCTGACTACCTTCGTTATGATCAGTTGCACATGTGGCACTTGAGGTTTGGTGTTGTGTCCACGCTTGCAAGTGCATGCTGGTTAAATGTCTAAGCATGCAACTGGTATTCAAATTTTTCAGATTTTTCCCTCGGCTAAAGGTCTTTGCGCACTTCTTACAGATAACCTTGGCCTGATCATGAGGATTTTGTTCAAAAAAGTGCCACACTGCACTCTTCCTACTTTGGCAGACATTTTGCGTCCTAGCACGCTGTGATCTTTTGACCCTCTTGACAAGCTGTCCAGCAACTCTTTTGATGTTTGGAACCTGTCTTTGGAGTGCTCCGGGCCTGCCAGATAACAGCTGTTGCGATGTCGATGTCTGCTGTGGATGCTCCTCATCTGAGCTATTGGAAGCAGCACCCTCTTCCCCCAATGGATGCCAATCTGGGTCAACAACTGGGTCATCCATCACCTCCTCTTCTATGTCATGTGCACCTTCCTCTGTGTCACCGTGTATGGTGGTATAGTGTGCGGGAAGGGGCACCTGAGTCTCATCAGGGTCAGAATCTGGCTCTGTACACTGCGAGGACAATGTAGTGCTCTGAGTGAATGTACCAGCAGAATCATCCATCAGCGGCTGTGCATCAGTGCACTCCATGTCAGATTCATCTTGGCCTGGGTAATTCACCATTTCACTTGATAATCCAGGAATGGTATGTGAAAACAGCTCCATGGAGTAATCAGTAGTATGGCCTGCGTCATCCTTCAATCTTGGTTGGGGTGAATGACACAAGGAAAGGTGTGGTTCATGAACATGAGCCTCCAATGACGACTCAGTGCTTTTACTTTTTACAACTGAAGAAGAGGAGGCGATAGAGCTGGAAGGTGAGTCAGCAATGTAAGACAAAACTTTTTCCTGATGCTCTGGCTTTAAAAGCGGTTTGCCAACTCCTAGAAAACTAAGCGTTTGAGGCCTTATGTAGCCAGACGATGACGCAGGGTCAGCACCTCCTGCATTCGGTCCTATTTTGCTCTTGCCACTACCATCAGATCCACCACCAACACCATCATTACCAGCTGCCAACACCCGCCCAATTCCACGGCCTCTTCCACCAGCCTTCCTCATTTTTGGTAGAAATGTAGACAAAATCCAACAAACTATATAGTAATGTAGAACAAGGTACAAGGTGTCTATAGGACAGGGGAGATTTTGAACATCTGCACACACTTTTGGACACTGGACACTTTTGGATTGTGTGAGGCCCACTGATATCTGAGCGCTATGTGACAGGCTCGATGGCACTGCTGTGACAAAAGTGACTAGAGGATAAGGGAGATTTTGAATATCTGCACACACTTTTGGACACTGGACACTTTTGGATTGTGTGAGGCCCACTGATATCTCAGCGCTATGTGACAGGCTCGATGGCACTGCTGTGACCTAAGTGACTAGAGGATAAGGGAGATTTTGAATATCTGCACACACTTTTGGACACTGGACACTTTTGGATTGTGTGAGGCCCACTGATATCTCAGCCCTATGTGACAGGCTCGATGGCACTGCTGTGACAAAAGTGACTAGAGGATAAGGGAGATTTTGAATATCTGCACACACTTTTGGACACTGGACACTTTTGGATTGTGTGAGGCCCACTGATATCTCAGCGCTATGTGACAGGCTCGATGGCACTGCTGTGACAAAAGTGACTAGAGTATAAGGGAGATTTTGAATATCTGCACACACTTTTGGACACTGGACACTTTTGGATTGTGTGAGGCCCACTGATATCTCAGCGCTATGTGACAGGCTCGATGGCACTGCTGTGACAAAAGTGACTAGAGGATAAGGGAGATTTTGAATATCTGCACACACTTTTGGACACTGGACACTTTTAGATTGTGTGAGGCCCACTGATATCTGAGCGCTATGTGACAGGCTCGATGGCACTGCTGTGACAAAAGTGACTAGAGGATAAGGGAGATTTTGAATATCTGCACACACTTTTGGACACTGGACACTTTTGGATTGTGTGAGGCCCACTGATATCTCAGCGCTATGTGACAGGCTCGATGGCACTGCTGTGACAAAAGTGACTAGAGGATAAGGGAGATTTTGAATATCTGCACACACTTTTGGACACTGGACACTTTTGGATTGTGTGAGGCCCACTGATATCTCAGCGCTATGTGACAGGCTCGATGGCACTGCTGTGACAAAAGTGACTAGAGGATAAGGGAGATTTTGAATATCTGCACACACTTTTGGACACTGGACACTTTTGGATTGTGTGAGGCCCACTGATATCTCAGCGCTATGTGACAGGCTCGATGGCACTGCTGTGACCTAAGTGACTAGAGGATAAGGGAGATTTTGAATATCTGCACACACTTTTGGACACTGGACACTTTTGGATTGTGTGAGGCCCACTGATATCTCAGCCCTATGTGACAGGCTCGATGGCACTGCTGTGACAAAAGTGACTAGAGGATAAGGGAGATTTTGAATATCTGCACACACTTTTGGACACTGGACACTTTTGGATTGTGTGAGGCCCACTGATATCTCAGCGCTATGTGACAGGCTCGATGGCACTGCTGTGACAAAAGTGACTAGAGTATAAGGGAGATTTTGAATATCTGCACACACTTTTGGACACTGGACACTTTTGGATTGTGTGAGGCCCACTGATATCTCAGCGCTATGTGACAGGCTCGATGGCACTGCTGTGACAAAAGTGACTAGAGGATAAGGGAGATTTTGAATATCTGCACACACTTTTGGACACTGGACACTTTTAGATTGTGTGAGGCCCACTGATATCTGAGCGCTATGTGACAGGCTCGATGGCACTGCTGTGACAAAAGTGACTAGAGGATAAGGGAGATTTTGAATATCTGCACACACTTTTGGACACTGGACACTTTTGGATTGTGTGAGGCCCACTGATATCTCAGCGCTATGTGACAGGCTCGATGGCACTGCTGTGACAAAAGTGACTAGAGGATAAGGGAGATTTTGAATATCTGCACACACTTTTGGACACTGGACACTTTTGGATTGTGTGAGGCCCACTGATATCTCAGCGCTATGTGACAGGCTCGATGGCACTGCTGTGACAAAAGTGACTAGAGGATAAGGGAGATTTTGAATATCTGCACACACTTTTGGACAGTGGACACTTTTGGATTGTGTGAGGCCCACTGTTATCTCAGCGCTATGTGACAGGCTCGATGGCACTGCTGTGACCTAAGTGACTAGAGGATAAAGGAGATTTTGAATATCTGCACACACTTTTGGACACTGGACACTTTTGGATTGTGTGAGGCCCACTGATATCTCAGCGCTATGTGACAGGCTCGATGGCACTGCTGTGACAAAAGTGACTAGAGGATAAGGGAGATTTTGAATATCTGCACACACTTTTGGACACTGGACACTTTTGGATTGTGTGAGGCCCAATGAATATCTGAGCGCTATGTGACAGGCTCGATGGCACAGCTGTGACGAAAGTGACTAGAGGATAAGGGAGATTGGATTGCTTTTAAAAAAGCAGTTTGCGGAGCAGTGGGTAAACAGCAATGCCAGTCTGTCAGGAAGCCTTAAAAGGCAGCCCAACAACCAACACCACTGATACACCACTATATAGCCTCCCATTGCACTGCACACACAGTGACTGGTGTGTTGTGCAGGCCAAATTGCTATCAGCAGCAGAAGCAGTTTTTTTTTCTTCTCAGCAGGACAAAAAAAAAAAATTGGGATTGCTTAAGCAGTTTGAGGCCCAATGAATATCTGAGCGCTATGTGACAGGCTCGATGGCGCAGCTGTGACCAAAGTGACTAGAGGATAAGGGAGATTGGATTGCTTTTAAAAAAGCAGTTTGCGGAGCAGTGGGTAAACAGCAATGCCAGCCTGTCAGGAAGCCTTAGAAGGCAGCCCAACAACCAACACCACTGATACACCACTATATAGCCTCCCCTTGCACTGCACACACAGTGACTGGTGTGTTGTGCAGGCCAAATCGCTAGCAGCAGAAGCAGTTTTTTTGTCTTCTTCCCTGCCTAACGCTCTCCCTACAGAATCAGCAGCAACCTCTCCCTATGCTAAGATCGGCAGAAGTAAGATGGCGGTCGGCGTGCACGCCCTTTTATACCCCCTGTGACGCCCACCAAAGCAAGCCAATCACTTGCATGCCCTTCTGAAAGATGGTGGTGACCCGTGCCTATGTCATCACGTTGCCCACAGTGTCCGTGGATCCTGATTGGCTGAAAAAGAGCGCAAAACAAACTTTTGAAACGCGACTTTGGCGCGTAAGTCGCCGACCTCGTGGCCGACCTCATCCTAGGGTCGGGTTTCGTTTCATGAAACCCGACTTTGCCAAAAGTTGGCGACTTTTGAATTTTTTCGACCCGTTTCGCTCAACTCTACTCACCACACATCTAGATAAGTTCCTTGGGGGATCTAGTTTACAAAATGGTGTCATATGTGGGGGGTTTCCACTGTTTTGGTACATCAGGGGTTTTCCAATCGCGACATGGTGTTCGATCTCAATTCCAGCCAAAAACGTCAAATGGCGCTGCTTCCCTTCTGAGCTCTGCCATGCGCCCAAATAGTGGTTTACCCCCACATGTGGTGTATCAGCGTACTCAGGACAAATTGCACAATAACTTTTAGGGTCCTGTTACCCTTGGGAAAATAAAAATTGGGGTGAAAAGATCATTTTTGTGGAAAAAATATGACTTTTTAATTGTACCGCTGTACGTTATAAAATTCTGTGAAGCCCTTGTGGGTTCAAAGTTCTCACCACATATCTAGATAAGTTCCTTGGGGGGTCTAGTTTCCAAAATGGGGTCACTTGTAGGGGGTTTCCACTGTTTAGGTACATCAGGGACTCTCCAAACTTGACATGGCGTCCGATCTGAATTCCAGCCAATTTTGCATTGAAAAAGTCAAACGGCGCTCCTTCCATTCTGAGCTCTGCCATGCGCTGAAACAGTCCCCCCCCACATATCAGGTATCAGCGTACTCAGAACAAATTGCACAATAACTTTTGCAGTCCAATTTCTCCTGTTACCCTTGGTAAAATAAAAAAAATTGAACCTGAAGTATTTTTTTGTGAAAAAGTCATTTTTTTTAAATATTCAAAAAAATCCCTGTGACGCACCTAAAGGGTTAATAAACTTCTTGAATGTGGTTTTGAGCACCTTGAGGGGTGCAGTTTTTAGAATGGTGTTACTTTTGGGTATTTTCTATCATATAGACCAGAGGCATATCTAGGCTTTCTGGCACCCGGGGCAAGAATTCGGTTCGGCGCCCCCCCCCCGCCCAAGTACATATGCGACTTGACTTAGCCATGTACCTGCGAGCTGCTCCTCCTAATGCTCTCAATGTTCAGTAAAAAACTGAGAGAAGCAGGAAGAGAAGCTCGTTGTCACAGGACCATACCTATGAAAATCGCATATGAGTGAAGTGTCCATGTGATGACTAACGGCAACCTGCAGAGCTGAATCCTGACATTGCAGCTTCTGAATTCTCACAACGAATGCACTGCACACTTTTAGGATTCTCCCTTGCCGATGTACAGTCATGTCAGCACAAGTATGTGGTTTATATACTTCTGGCCACATTCCGACTAGACGTGCCCGGCCTCGCTCCGTTCATTTTCATTGAGTGAGGCCACACATGTCTAGTCAGCATGTGACCGCATGTATGTAAATTACCGGCACAAGAGAATCCTAACAGCGTTCAGTGAGCACTGTGAGAATTCAGAAGTCTGCAGTCACATAGAATGACTGCAGACTCAGCATAAGCCTGGACAACCCCTTTATTGGTCCTAACAAATAAAAACATGAGAATTAGTCAGTATCACAAATAACATTTACATCCAAGTACCTTATAGATGACATCGTCTCTGCAGTCAGTCACCTTTTCTTCTAGACCCCATGATGAGTTTTCTCATCCACATCTCGTCACTGTAGACGTCCATCTTCTCCGGTCTTCTGCAGCAAATCTCCACACGACGCCCTTAAAGATAGAAGTGTCATTATAATGCTCCTAAATAAAAATATCTGCAATATACTGTCGCCTCACACTATTCCCCTCCCTCCTCATACTGTCTCCTCTAACATCCCACCTGTTCACTTTACTGTCTCCTCATATATTTACCCCCTCACTTTCTATACTGTCTGCTCACACATATCCCTGACTCCCCATACTGTGTCCACATACATTAACCCATTCGCTCCCCATACTGTCTGCACCAATTCCCCATACTGTTTCCTCATACATACTCTTTATTTTGTGTCCTTAAATCCCCCCATCCCCAATCCCCCACACACATTAAGTACCCCATCCCCATTCCAAATCCCCCCCACACATTAAATAACCCCCCATTCCCACTCCAAATCCCCCCACACATTAACCCAATCCCCACTCATTAACCCCCATCAGCACTCCAAATCCCCCCACCCCCACTCCAAATACCCCCACACATTAACCGCAACCCCACTCATTAACGCCCCCTTACATTAACCCAATCCCCACTCATTAACCCCATCACCACTCCAAATCCCCCCACACATTAAATAACCATCTCCACTCCAAATACCCCCACACATTAACCCCCATCCCCACTCATTAACGCCCCCACACATTAACCCCATCCCCATTCATTAACCCCGGCAAACATTAACCCAATCCCCACTCATTAACCCCCATCACATTAAATAACCCCCATCTCCACTCCAAATCCCCCCACACATTAACCCCATAGCATCCCCACTCATTAACCCCCACACACATTAACCGCCATCCCCTCTACAAATCCCCCCCATCTCCACTCATTAACTCCCCCTCATCTCCCATCTTCGGTGGTTCTTCAGCTCCACAGAGGAGCACACTTACCACCAGCGTTTGCTTTGGGCGCCAGGGAGTGTCGTCAGCAGCGTGATCACATGACCTGATCACGCTGCTGACGTCGCTCTGGCCCGGCGGTCAGAGCTTCAATTGTACTGGAGTCTGTATAAACGCCAGTACAATTGTTCCCTGGGAGCCGGCACGCGCTCCTTCTCTGCGCCGGCTGTCAGCTTGACAGCTGACACAGAGAACCGCCGACTCTCAGGCCGGGGGGCGGCAGAACGCAGCCGCCAGGGAGGACACTGCAGACCGCTGCATTAGGTGGCCCGACTGCGCCCCCCTGCTGGCTGCGCCCGGGGCAACTGCCCCTGCTGCCCCCCCTAGATACGCCCCTGATATAGACCCCTCAAAGTGGCTCCAAATGTGATGCAGTCTGTAAAAATATAATGATGTTGCAAAAATGAGAAATCGCTGGTCAATTTTTAACCCTTATAACTTCCTAACAAAAAAACTTTGGTTCCAAAATTGTGCTGATGTAAAGTAAACATGTGGGAAATGTTAGTTATCAAGTTTTTTGTGTGCTGTATCTCTGTGATTTAAGGGCATAAAAGTTCAAAGTTGGAAAATTGCGAAATTTTCAATATTTTCGCCAAATTTCCATTTTTCTCACAAATAAACGCAAGTTATTTGAATGAAATTTTACCACTAAAATGAAGTACAATATGTCACGAGAAAACACTGTCAGAATCACCGGGATCCATGGAAGCGTTCCAGAGTTATGACCTCATAAAGGGACAGTGGTCAGAATTGTAAAAATTGGCCCGGTCATGAACGTGCAAACCACCCTTAGGGGTGAAGGGGTTAAACATTAGAAGTGTAAAGATATGTGCTCACCTGTCCACATTATGTGTACGTAACTAGTCACCAGTGTAGGCATATGGTAGGGTGGCCATAATCTTTCAGGTTACATAACTTATGGTCCACCTCTCAAAAGGCAGGATACAAGTCAAATAATGGCTTTGAATAATGTTACACGACAGTTAATTCTGAAAAATCACCCGAAACAAGAAGTACACCACACATTGCCCAGAAATTAGAGAGCGCTCCTTAAAATGCAGCTTGGGTAAGATTCCAGAAGAGGTGGGAGCAGAATAGAAATCACTTATCTTTCTGGCTTTTCTTTACCTAAAAAATGAAAGATTGATTATGTAAAAGTAAAGTAGTTAAAATTGTTTGTATGTATGATTATATAACAAACTGGTAAAGAAAAATGTTTCATTCAAAGCTTTTATAGACTAGCTTTTCCTTATTTTTTTGCTGCAAACATTTAATTTCTTTATACTAGAATTAAAAAATCAATTAACAGCTGAAGTTATTATAAATAATCTTTAGCGTCAGTAGGCTTTATAAACAAATATCTCATAATTGTATTATTGGATTTCATAGCACAAAATTGCAATAACTTTGCCTAAAGGAAAGCATTAAACTATTTAAAAAACTAAGTGTTAGTCCTGTTATAAACAGAATTGCATGTGGTCTCCATTGGTGTAATCTCTGTGTATAATGAAAATACTTTATTATGTTCATTGTAAGTGAATTGCACTCTAACCTCCTAATATGAGCTCTATAGCACTGGGGATGCATTTTCACTTTAAAAAGGCAGCTTGCTATACAAGTATCACACTGAGCTACTACGCACTCATGTCAATTAATACAATTAATTAGTAATAACCCTTTCATAACTTTTGGGAATAGAAATTTACAAGAATTTTAATTTAGGCATATGTTCATTTGGGCCTTTGAGCCTTTAAAATAATTACCCCCTTCATTGGGGAGGGCAAAGATTAAATCAATGTAGAAACTTAAAAGAAGAAAATTTACTTGGCGGAAGGAGGAGATATTAAATGGAGAGAGGTATTGTTTCATTGTCAATAGATGGAAAAAGGGTTTGATTTTGCCAATTTAAATATAAAGGAAACAGGGATATACCAACAGCAATTACTGAGCAGAAGAATCAAACACATATATTCTGTCATATTAGGGGGCTAAATCCTTTTGATGTGAAAGTTACATATATCTTAAGACAAAAGAGTGAACAAAGCATTTTTTTCAAATGAGACATCAATTATAAAGTTTAAAACATATCAAAGGTTTATAGTCTCTAACCCCTTTCCGTCAAAGCCTGTGTTCACCCTCATGACAAAGCCCTACTTTTTAATTTGACGTGTCACTTTATATGGTAAATACTTTGTAATGGTTTTAGATATCAGTGTTTCTTGGACTTTTTTTTCACAACACATTGTACTTCATGATAGTGATGATTTAGGTCTATTAAATTTGCATTTATTTTTGAAAATAGCGAACATTTGCCGAAAATGTAGTTAAATTTGCAAGTTTCAAACTTTGAATTTTAATGCATTTTAATAGAAAATTATACCCCACTAAATAGTTCATAGAAAACATATTCAATATGTCTACTTTACATCAGCATTGCTTTTTAAATCTCCCTAATTCTCTTAGGTCTCATTCACACGCTGTAAATAGCAGACAGAACGGTCCATGGAAAATCACTGTAATATTGATATGAGCGTGGAATACAAATCGATAATCTATGTCTATGTGTCTGTGAAAAAATCACACTGCACTTGGATCATCTTGTACACATACAGTATTTCAAACTGTTGCCCAAGGGCCAAATATAACCCTCAGGTTTTTTTTCCTGCAGCACGGATGAAATGTACCAATACAGGTCTATGGATCCGTGAAAAACACGCACAGCACATGGTTGCCATACGTGTGCCATCTGTGTGACATGTGTGTTTTCCATGTTTAACATTGCAAAGCATAGGAGAATCTTGTTAAACTATCAGTGAAAAACTCAGATGACATACTGATGGCGAAAAAGGCCACGGGGCCCATACACTGATAACACTTATGACACCGGTACCATTTTTTCACATACATGTTTAAACACAGACTTGTGAATGATGTCTTACTCAAACGACACACGTTGCTTTAGTAATGCAGGCTTCTGCTTTATGATATACTTTCTCTTATGTGTTATAATTGTGCACAACGAGATGCTGTTTTTAACTATGTGATTTACCTCAAATTCCCTGTACTTTTACACAAATGTGTGCTTTTTGGCTATTACAAAAGAAAGATCTTGTAGGAAGGTGGAAGATTTGGATAAACATCAAAAAGAGAAACATTGCACAGTATGAAAGACAAAATTACTGTTTTCAACATCATAATTTAATGCATTCAATGTTCACGTTATGGAACAATGTGATCATTATTGTTTGTGTAATCTAATAAAATGTATGCCGCATAGAATAGAGTGATTACTTCTAGATTGTAGCAAAAAAAAAAAAAAAATAAAAGTATAATGATCAAACTGCCAAGAAAGAAGAATAGTTTTCATGTGAGACACTGTAGAGTAGCTAAATTTTTTTTCATAAGATTCTCTGTTCTAATTGGAAAATTAATAACTAGGTTAAACTGGTATTTTACTACAAAAAGATAATATCAAATTATTTTCTCCTTTCCTCTCAACATAACTATTTAGCATACATCTGAAAATTGATGCTAACACTTACAGTAAATACACCAAAGGCAATGTATAATAATACATTGCCTTTGGTGTATTATGTACGTATCCACTGTGGAAGAATAGGTAAACATGTAGTGTGGTGCATGCCTGGTGCTATCCAGCTAGTGCAAATCTTAGGAACATCAGTTGAAGGGGTCATCTTGGTTTTAAAAACTGTGGGTTGGGTCATCAATTTAAAAACCTATATAACCCCTTTAACTTCTTGTTGGCCCTTTGCAAATTATAGTAGATTATTCCAGTGATACTTTTTTGTCTCACTACATTCCTATTTTCCCTGACTCTGATGTGACTTCTCATCAGTTTGCTCCTGTTATTATTTATTTATTTTTCAAACACTATTAATTCCATGGTGCTGTACATGTGAAGAGGGTTCAACATGCATGTAATACATATATAAAATACAAGCACAGTAAACACATTCCAATGACAGACTAGTACAGAGGGGGAGACAATCTTCCTCTTATAGGCTTACAAGTTCCAGGCTCTTGTGGAAGAAGACAGTGGTTCGAGAGATTGGAACAGCTCTGGTGGTAGTGAGGTGGCATCTGAATTAATGCAGGTTGTAGATTTTCCTAAAGAAATGTGTTTTCAGATTGAATATGAAGGTTTCAATTGTGTAAAACAATTGGATGTTCCGTGTCAATGAATTCCAGAATTCCAGAAGATTGTCAGGAAATTTTTTTCGGTGCGGTTGAGTGAGGATCACAGGAGGGTTTAGGAAAGAAAGAGATCTTGCAAGGACCATAGATTATGTGCTGGAGAGTATCAGTAGACTACTTAGGGGATGTATGGAGTAGCCAGATTGTAGACAGCCCTGTAAACCATTGTTAGTTATTTAAACTGGATTCATTAGGGCAGTGTTCCCCAACTCCAGTCCTCAAGGCCCACCAACAGGTCATGTTTTCAGGATTTCCTTAGTATTGCCAAGTTGATAATTGCATCACCTGTGCAATACAAAGTATTAGGGATGGCGGAACGCACCAAATATAAATAATAGGAGGTGTGTTCGCCGCCCGGGGTCCACCGTGCGGTAGATGGGAAGACCGCTGCTGACTCATGGCAGACTCGCCAGGAGGTGGAGTACTACGCTCGGGTCAGCGTCACCCGAGGCACTTAAGGCAGGCTTCTGTTAAAGGCACAGAGAAGCCCTAATATAAATTAGGAGTACACGCTGGGCCTGTTGACTTCACAGGGCCAGCCAGTGTGTGGCGTGGCAGCCGCGAACGCCAAGAGGTGCTGCTGAGCGCAGCACGGCAGTAACTGCAGCCGCTTAACAACAGTGCCGGGAGACCGGACACCGTTGGACGCTAGTGATAGGCGCGGTATGCACAGTGGCGCATAGCTTGCCACAACCTGGCGCTGACTAAAACCAACACTCTGTCACCATTCGTAATATCAGAGGGAAGTGGTTTCAAATAAGTCAGTCACCAGACACATGCATCGTCACCATATACACATAGCAGATAAGTATACACTAGCGCATGGCCGAGCCGCCATGCGGGCTTTTTATAGCCATGCGCTTTTGGGACCTTCCAGTACTTTGGGAAGGACCAATCACATCCGATGCAGGACCTGAGCATGTGACCCCTGCTCTCCACTGAGAGGTCATCTTGCGGGCATGCCCAGTAGCATGGCGAGAGGACTTAGCCTCTGGAGCAGTTCCCTGCAAAGCAGGTTGCGCTACCTTTGCTGCACCAGAGGTGGCAGCAACATCCAGACTCACAGAGCGGGTCTGAGCAGGACGCCTGGATTGCCGAGATTGCTGAGCAGAACCCTGAGCGGTCAGAGGGGAATGGGAAACCGCTGGATGTACAGCTCTGGATTCCTGTTGTGCAGAGTCAGAAATCCGACGCCTAACACGAAGGAAATCCTAAAAAACATGAAACAGGGTTTCCACTCTTTAGGCACATCAGGGGCTCTCCAAACGCAACATGGAGTCCGATCTCAATTCCAGCCAATTTTGCATCGAATTAGTCAAACGGTGCTCCTTCACTTCCGAGCTCTGCCATGCGCCCAAACAGTGGTTTACCCCCACATATGGGGTATCAGCGTACTCAGTGCAAATTGTACAACAATGTTTGGTGTCCAATTTCTCCTGTTACCCTTGGCAAAATAAAAAATTGGGACGAAAAAATATTTTTTGTGGAAAAAATATGATTCTTTATTTTCACGACTATACGCTATAAACTTCTGTGAAGCATTTGGGGGTTGAAAGTGCTCACTACCCATCTAGATAATTTCCTTGGGTGGTCTAGTTTCCAAAATGGGGCAACTCCTGATGGGAGTATCACTGTTTAGGCTCATCAGGGGCTTTCCAAACATGACATGTTGTCCGATCACAATTCCAGCCAATTTTGCGTTGAAAAAGTCAAACGGTGCTCATTTCCTTCCAAGCTCTGCCATGTGCCTAAACATTGGCTTACCCCCACATATGGGGATTCAGCATACTCAGGACAAATTGCACAAAAACTTTTGGGTCTAATTTCTTCTGTTACCCTTGTATGATGGTCAACGTGTGACTGGACACACCGCCTCCAGCAGGGTGAATTTCTATGGCACACGTGACCCTGTATACACCGCCTCCAGCAGGGCGAATTTAACTAATATAATGTGCAGCCGGATACACCGCCTCCAGCAGGCGAATTTCAGAATTACACATATAACTGGATACACCGCCTCCAGCAGGGTGAATTTAAATAATAAAGGTAAACTCCAGGTAAACTGATACAATGGAAGGACCTGTGATAGGGAACGGGGATGTGGAGACCTCCTGCACTCCTCTGAGTCAATGTCTCTACACTCCTAACGATCCCTAGGACGGTTCCGCACCAGGCGCCAATCAGGAACCTAAAAACCCTAGCTTGCCCTGCACCTAGCCCTTTCTAGTGAAATGGATGGTGCAGAAACTAATCCCACCACTGCACTGAAACACACAAAAGGAAAATTACAAATCAGGGGTAACACCACTAAGCTTTGCTCTGTTGCTCTTGCTCCCAGCAACAGAGTCCAGAACCTCAGTACAGCTTTCCTCCAGAATAGCTGCTGCTTCACCAAGCTTTGTCAGAGCTGCAAGGAACTCTCTCTAGCTCCTTCCACACCAGGACTCTGACTGGGCTGCCAGGAACTCTAAAAAACCTCATAGAAAATATTTGAAAAGGATCAAAGCATAAGAAAAACCAAGATAGCATACTTCAATATTTAAAATCTGGACAATCCCAGCTCATAGGGTACAGGGCAATAAATCACAAGAAACACAAGACAAAAATTATTGATGAACTCAGGACAGCTAACCTCGCCCTAATAGGCCCTAGCAAGTCCCTTCCTAACCGCGGAGGTTGGCACCCTAGTTGTAGACGATGTGGCACCCCCGCTCAATGTCGGTGACCCTAATACACCCTAAAGCACCCTAGTCCATGACGAGGATACACAGAAAAACAAAAACACACAATAAACACCCTAAAATCCCCTAGTGGAGAGACTTGATATAGTCTCAATAAAGTGCAAGCTTATCTCGTAGTATAGACATGGGCATTATGGATGAGCGATATTGCCCGATATCGTATCGGAATTCCGATTTCCGATATTGAAAAAATATCGGAATTTCCGATATCAATGCAAGTCAATGGGAGAAAAAAATCTGAATTACAAAATGACCACTACAGTGCTATATAATGGATAAAATGGAGGGGAAACACCTCAGGATAATGGGGAAGGAGTTTGCAGAGGCAGAGGAGCAAAAAAATTGCTAGAAAAATGCACAAAGCGAAAGCTGTAGCAGGAAAACTGGTCGCCATCTTCTTAACAGCGGTGTTTTTTTCTTTGGGTTAGGATTAGTTGGGGTAGGGTTAGGGTTTATGGTTAGTAGGGTAAGGGTTAGGGTAACGGTTAGGGTTTAGGGATAGTTAGGGTTAGGGTTAGTGATTTTACATTATTAAATTAAAACTGCCGGTGGTGGTGTCAATATGCCCTTTGACTGACATGTATCTGCATTCAGCTCACCTTGCTTTGCAGGGAGTTTCCAGGAGCACCACGTGGAGGAACGGATACACTCCCTTTAAACCATGCTTAGTCTTCTTCTGCTTATTATATTACTGTTATTCAGTAATTCTGCATATTGATATTCTGCTTTTGGTTCATGTACATCTGATCCTACTGCTTCCTAAACCTCTGTCTATGGTTATCCTGCTATTGGCTGATCGCAGAATGTCCCAAACCCAGAGGAAATACGCAGAAGTAACAGTAGGCACAGGAACTTGAGAGAACCAGCTGGTGAGTCTGGAACCCGTATAGGCAGCAGAAATCAGCATAAGAGCCAATGGAACTAACGGGCACCAGCTGACGTTACCGGAGGCCGATAACTAAGCAGGAGGTAACCTGTGCCAGAATGCACTACCAAGGACCAGCAGACGTTACTGGAACTCGGATAACACAAAGGAGGGACCTAAGCCATTGACTCTACTGAGAACCAGCTGACGTTACTGGAACCCAGATAAGTAGCAGAAGGTAAAAGTGCCAGTGGCTGTACTGGGCAACAGCTGACATTACTGTAGCCCAGATA
Organism: Dendrobates tinctorius; assembly: GCF_039654945.1. Classification (NCBI taxonomy): domain Eukaryota; kingdom Metazoa; phylum Chordata; class Amphibia; order Anura; family Dendrobatidae; genus Dendrobates; species Dendrobates tinctorius. The sequence goes on from NW_027361776.1 coordinate 13,293,944, forward strand.
CCACAATGTAGTAGTGACATAAGCCAAAAGCACTTCCGAGAAGCCCAAAAACCCCCCACAAAGACGCAAATTCAAGAGCAAAAAGACAGGAGTCAGGGGACATCTCCATCTGTCTTCTTGTCTTGGGTCTTCTGCATCTGTCTTCCTGTCTTGGGTCTTCTGCATCTGTCTTCCTGTCTTCGGTCTTCTGCATCTGTCTTCCTGTCTTGGGTCTTCTACCGGAGTAATGTCTTCTCGGCAGAAGGTGCAAGAGCCACATTTGCCCCCGCAACCCGGACACAGTCTTCTTTACTCCGCAGTCGCAGCAGGGGAGGAGGAGGGCCTACTGGCACTGTCGAGATCAGCCTTGAGCACCAGGTCCCGGAGTACACGTAGGGGGCTCCTATACTACCGACACCACGGATAACAGCAAACTGAGCTGGAATGATGTACGGCGGGGGCGTGGAACAGTGCGGCGGACACAACCATGTAACGGCGAGCGTTGTCGAAACACGGTTTTGAGCAGGAGGTACCCGTGCCCTTGGGTACTCCCGAGAACCAGCTGGCGATGCTGGAACTCGGTTTGCCCCTCGGGGGAGGCACCTGTGTCCGCACTTCACTGCCAGGAAACAGCCGGCGTGGCTGGATTCCGTCTTTTGTGCTTCTGCCTATAGGTGTTTGACATCTGTCGTCCTTTTTTCCCACTTTGGTCTAACGAGGTACAGCTAGTGTTACTGTTGCCCAGAAACATAGCATGCTGTGAAAGTGGCAGTCACGGAAATGGGCACTTGCTGGCGGTACTAGAGCCCAGAAACACGGCATGCTGTGAAAGTGGCAGTCACAGAAATGGGCACTAGCTGGCGGTACTAGAGCCCAGAAACACGGCATGCTGTGAAATCAGCAGTCACGGAAATGGGCACTTGCTGGCGGTACTAGAGCCCAGAAACATGCCATGCTGTGAAAGTGGCAGTCACAGAAATGGGCACTAGCTGGCGGTACTAGAGCCCAGAAACACGGAATGCTGTGAAATCAGCAGTCACGGAAATGGGCACTTGCTGGCGGTACTAGAGCCCAGAAACACGCCATGCTGTGAAAGTGGCAGTCACAGAAATGGGCTCTAGCTGGCGGTACTAGAGCCCAGAAACACGGCATGCTGTGAAATCAGCAGTCACGGAAATGGACACTAGCTGGCGGTACTAGAGCCCATGGAAAACAGTAGGAGGTGAAAGAGTCAGTCACAGAACCAGGTGCTAGATGTTGGTAGTAGAGGCCAGAGCACTGACATAACAGATGATGCTTTGTGCAACATAGGCACATGACAGAGCATGCATACTGCTACGAACCATGCATGTAACCTGTCCACTCTGGCCCAGGGCAGCAAAAGTCAGAAGAAATCCAGGCCTGGTTCATTTTTAGGAATGTAAGCCAGTCCACATTTGCAGCGGATAGTCTGGTACCTTGGTCTGTTAGTACATTGCCAGCTGCACTAAAGACACATTCAAAAATCACACTGGCACCAGGACAAGCCAGGACCTTCAAGGCATACTGGCTAAGTTCGGGCCATGTATCCAACTTGGAGACCCAAAACTTGAAGGGGGCAGATCCATCCTGATGCACACTGACAGGGGTGGAGAGGTATTGTGCCACCACCATGTCACGGTAACGTTGCCTCCTAGTGCGTAGCACTGTCTGTGCTGATGGTGCTCGAACTGTTTGCGGGTTCAGAAACCGTTGGAACAGGTTGGGTATACTGAACCTGTCAGTAGCAGATGTACTGCTTCTGCTACCGGCTTCTGAACGGATTCCGCTGGGCCCAAGATGCACTGAGGTGCCTGCTAGTGCACGCTCATCACTGCTATGCGGTGGAAAAGAGTACATGAGTGAATTTACCAGTGCATCTTGGTACTCCTGCATTTTACGTGCCCGGTTCAACGGTGTAATTAGGCTTTGAAGGCTGTCCCGGTAATGTGGATCTAAGAGGGTGGCCACCCAGTAGTCATTTGTGTGGAGAATACGAGCCATGCATGGGTCTCAGACACTGCAGCATGAAGTCGCTCATGTGCTGAAGGCTGCCAACTGGCCATGCATCGCTGTCACCAGCTGGAGGAATGTGCTCTGTCTGCTCTTCATCACCCCATCCACACTCTACCTGGTGACTACTAGTAGAGCGCTGTGTACTTTCCTCCTCTGGCTCATCCTCATAGTCCTCCTCATCCTCCTCGCTTGCTGTGTCCTGCCTGGACCTTTGTGAGGCACCCACAGAGCTTTGTACCAACCGGGCCGATGAAGATTGCCTGGTTGGTGCAAGTGTCTCATCATACACCTCCTCCTCCAGAGAGACCTCATCCCTCAGTCCTTTAAGTGATGATACTATAAGGCATATAAGGGGAATAGTCAGGCTGAGTAGGGCAGCATCCATGCTCACCATCAGAGTGGAGTCCTCGAAGCACTTCAAAATGGTGCATATGTCCTTCATGGATGCCCACTCTGTGGTTGTAAAGTGGGAGGGCTGAGATGTGTGTCGCCTACTTTGCGCCTGCTGCAGCTGCAACTCCATAATTGCAGGTTGCTGCTCACACAACCTCCGCAGCATATGCAAAGTCGAATTCCACCTGGTGGGGAGGTCAACAATGATGCGGTGCTCGGGCAGGCCCAATCTGCGCTGCATGGCTGAAAGGCGCGATGCAGCCATGCTTGAACGTCGCAAATGAGAGCACTCATATCTGACTTTGTGCAGCAGCTCCTCAAGGTTAGGATAGTTCCTAAGGAAACTCTGCACCACCAAGTTTAGGACATGGGCAAGGCATGGAATGTGAGTCAGACCACCTAGGCCCAGAGCCGCGACCAGGTTTCAGCCATTGTCACACACCACCATACCTGGCTGGAGGTTGAGCGGCGCAAGCCACATTTCGCTCTGCTCCTTGAGCGTGTTCCACAGCTCAGTTGCGGTGTGGCTAACATCACCCAGATAAACCAATTTCAACACAGCCTGTTGATGTTTGGCCGATGCAGTGCTGAAATCGGTTGTTGTGGTACATCTGGGTGCAGGCGAGTCTGACGAGGAGTATGAGTAGGAGTCAATTTGTACGGAGGAGAGGCCTGCAATTCGTGGAGTTGGCAGGACCCGCGCACTTGCACTGTCTACTTCAATTCCAGGCTCAACTACATTTACCCAATGGGCGGTGATGGAAATGTAGCGTCCCTGGCCATGCTGACTGGTCCACGCGTCGGTGGACAGGTGGACCTTGCTACTAACTGCATTTTGTAGCGCATGCTTAATTTTACGCTCCACATGCTGTTGCAGGGCGGGGACGGATTGCCTGCTGAAGTAGAAGTGGCTAGGAACACTGTATTGTGGGATTGCAAACCCCAACATATCGATAAAGGCTGGCTTGCTCACCTGCCAGAATGGTAGCATTTCCACTGCAAGCAGTTTGGCAATGCGAGAATTCATGCCCTGTGCTCATGGGTGGTTTGCCAAGTACGGGCGCCTTTTCTCCCACATCTGTGTGACAGATGGCTGCACACTGGATTGGGAGTGTGAGGATGCCAGCGATTGGGATGCTGATGCTGATGAAGTACAGACAGTGTGCCGCCATACAACACTGCCTGCAGATGCACCCTAAGTTACTTAGGAATAATTCTTGGACTTTACGTGCGACCCCTGAAGAAGAAGTGATATGCTTCGAAACGCGTAGGGATTAAAGGGTTAACTTTTTTAACCTTGTGTGGTTATGAAATTTGTCTGGCAGCGCACGTAAAGTCCAAGAATTATTCCTAAGTAACTTTGTTTGCGGTTCCGCTGCGGACCGTTGGACGTGCAGCAGGCTGACATACTATACAGGCTTTACTTTCTCTTCAAGAAGGTGAGTAGATTTACTCTAATTACTCATACATTTTACCCGGATAAGACCCTATTGCGCTCTTGTCTCAACCTTTTATTGCAAATATTATTGCAGATGCACCCTGGCATTCTGGCGAGGAAGCGGGAGCAGCTGTTTGCGAGCTGGAGTAAGAGGTGGCCACTGTGGCTGAAGAGGTGGAAGGTGGGGAACCAGCTGCAGGTGGCGAATCATCTTGGGTGTGATGCTGCCACTCCACGGGGTGCCTCTTCCTGACATGCATCAACATATTGGTGGTATTAAGGTTGCTGACGTTCTTCCCTCTCCGCACACTTTGTCGACAAAGCTTGCATCTGACTACTGTAACGTCATCTGCAACTTGGTCGAAAAAGGCCCATGCACCACAACTCTTGGGCACACCCCTTGTGTTCTTTAAAAGAGCCCTGCTCCTAACAGGTGCTGAAGTTGAGGGAGCCGACAACCAATTTTTCCCTCTTCCTCTCCCACATGGACGGCCATGCTGCACTACACCTGCAAGATCTTCCTCTGAGCTATCCCCACTTGCTTGATGCCCCTCAGCATGCCATGATGGGTCAAGGACCTCGTCATCCAATACACTTTCGTCAGCAGAAACTGGCAACTGAGTTTCATCATCATCTGCTGACTGGGGTCTGGTCACTGTGGGCACTGGCCCATCCTCCACTTCTTCCTCAGACGGACACAGTGGTTGTGCATCTGTGCACACTACCTCTTCTTCAGCTGCAGGAATGCTGTCTGGATGGCACACAGATACCAAGTCAACAGAATCTGAGAAGAGGATTAAGGTTGACTCCTGGCCCTCTGAATGTCTGGGCAATTTAGTGGGCGGTGAAGAAGCAGATGGGTGCTGCTCTTCAGTGGCATGATCCGATGTGGTGGAGAGGTCCTGGGAGGATGCTGTGCTCATTGAGGTGGATTCCTCAGCTGCCATCCAACCAACAACGGTTTCTACTTGATCCTCTCTTATCAGCCTATGGCCCTGCGCTCCTAACAAGCTGCGCATAAATGACTGCTGCCGGGTGAAAGTAGGTGCTGATTGACTTGGGCCTGCTGCTTGTTCTGGATGTGCATCATGTCTAGCTGCTGATGCACCTCTTCCGCGGCCGCCGCGGGGATGTCCCTTACTCCCTGCCTTCTTCATCTCTATCGATGGATTCAGAACGGCAAGAAAGTAATTATTAGGAATTAGTGTGCTTATTCCTGTAGGACTACAAACAGGTATAAGAAACACTAATGGCACTGTATGATGATGGTGTGTCTGCTACACTTTATTTGAATTTAGTGTGGCCTACACAAAGAGTAACGTGTGTCTGTGGTATTGGTGTACATGTTACGGTCGGATGTCACAGTGCAGTAAATGACACTGCGGTGATACCAAAAAAAAAAGGATTCTACGGGACTGGGCAAGGTGCTGTGTGGCACCAGCCACAGAGTTTGTTTGGGTCCCTCACAGCACAATCCCTATATAGTGTTTAACTTTTAGGAAAAAATAGGGGAAGGGGATTTAAGGGATGAAAAGAAAAGGCAGTGAGACACACACCCACGCAGTGCTGCAGCAAGAGGAGCTGCAGCAGCTGCAGTGAATGTGCTCTGCACTGTCTCACTAAGCAGCTCATTGAGAGCCTGCACAGCACAAAAAATGAAACTGAGCGGGGTCAGTGAGGAAAAAGACTGCTTCTGTAACACACAGGGGCTGCTACAGTCGCTGAAAAACAATTTCTATCGCTATTAGATCCGAGATCTCTCCCTATCTCCAACAGCAACCTATCCCTATCTGCTTTCACTGTAGAGTGAGGCTAAAATGGCAGGCGCAGCCTTTTATACTGCCTGATCACACCATCCAGCCAGCCAATCGCAGCGCAGCCACTAGCTAGCAAGTTTGGACGCCTCCTACCAAGCTTAGGGGAGTTACACAATGTTGTCAGCAATTCTTAAGCTCCTGATTGGCTCCACGGAGCACTCAGATGCTGAAGGATTATGCGATTTCCGATGTGAAAAAAATATTGGAATCGGAAATCGGAATTCCAATATCGCAAATATCGGGTCGATTTCCGATATTTCAATATCAGAAAGCTCATCCCTAGTGCCGAATCTTCTGTCTCTTCTATTTATTAATATATTAATATATACTAATTAGAGATGAGCGACTTTTCCTTTTTTCGGGTCGAGTCGGGTTTCATGAAACCCGACTGTCGAACGAAATCGGCCTACTATCGGGAAAAGACGGGGTCCGACTGAAACACGAAACCCAATGCAAGTCAATGGGGAAGAAAAGTCGGCAGTGAATGGAGGACAGTAAACACACTTACAGTGCCCATTTCAATGCCAAAAACATCAATTCTTATTACTTAAGCTTATATATATATCATTATCCAGTGTATATTGCTCCCCAAAAAAAGCTCCAAACATTTAAAAAAAATTAAATATCTCTCCTCGCTGGGCACTGCTCTACTCTGGACTCCTCAGCACTGCCATTTTAATGCTCTCTGCACTTGTACTGTTTCGATAGAGGGCATACAGACGTGATATCATCGCGCTCTGTAACCTGAATTTCACTGTCAGGAAAGGCGGAAGACGTCACGGCGGTGGAGCAGGGAGAGGTAAGTATTGCAAGTGCTGTGGCCCTGAGCAAGCATGGGGGGCCCATTCGTGGGCGACGGCACTGGCACAGGGCCCCTCATAGTATGGCGGTATGTCTGACGGCGAGTGGGCCCTCCCACCGGCAGAAACACTTTTGCGTACTATGAGGGGCCCTGTGCCACTGCCCACGAGTAGGACCCCCCCACCTGCTCAGGGAACTGGCACTTTCATCTGCACCTTCCTCTGTGTCACCATGTAAGGTGGTATAGTATGCTGGAAGGGGCACCTGAATTTCATCAGTGTCACATTCTGGCTCTGTAGAGTGTGAGGGGAATGTAGTGCTGTGGGTCAATGTACCAGCAGAATCATCTAGCAGTGGCTGTGCATCAGTGCTCTCCATCTCCAATTCATGTTGGACTGGGGAATTCAGAATTTCACTTGATAACACAGGCATAGCCTGTGAAAAGAGCTCCATGGAGTAATCTGAAGTTTAGGCTGCCGCATCCTTCACTTTTAGTAGGGGTGAAGGAGACAAGGAAAGGGGTGGTTCCTGACCAGAAGCCTGCATTGATGACTCAGTGTTTGCATTTTTTTTAACTTCAGAAGAGGAGGCGATAGAGCTGGAGGCTTTTTCGGCAATGTAAGGCAAAACCAGTTCCTGATGCTCCGGCTTTAAAAGCAGCTTACCGACTCCCAGAAAACAGAGCCTTAAAGGCCTTCTTGTGCCAGCTGATGATGCAGGCTCAACACCTCCAGCCTTAGCTGCTATTGTGCTTTTGGCAATACCAGCAGATGCACCACCACCACCATCAGTACCAGCTGGCCCCCCCACATCCACGTCCGCGGCCTCTTCCACCATACGTAATAATTTTTGTGAAAATGGACTAAAAATACCAGCAGATATATGGTACTGTTTCTGTAGCGGACAGCTCTATACAGTCTAGGGATAACTGTAAATCTCCGTATATATGTCATGAGTCAGACAGATGCTCACAGGCTCAGTATGGATTAGACAGTAATATAAAAATTTGCAAAAGGGTACAGTATCACTAGATACAAGGTATATATAGTATAGTTTAAACATACTGAATATCTGTATACATTTCAGGAAGCAAACACAGATGGTCTCAGGCCCAGTATGGATCCGACAACAACATTTAAAGTTGAGAAAGGGTACTATGGTGCCCCTGAGGGTACGGTCGCCACAGAGTTACTGCACCTCATCCAAAGGTCTGGTATCCCACCCTCAGGAAAGGAGGGATCACCACTCAGGACTCCTAACCCTGCACTCAATACACACACATGTTAGTCAGTGCTTCCTGGGTGTACCCAGCGGGAGAATGACCTCATCCCAGACTGACTAGGAAAGGGTGTTGGGGGGTAGTGTGGAAGGTAGGTACAGTGGGAGGAGCTTAGATAGTGGAGTGATTGTCTGCATCCAATCAGAGAGACCAAGCTGACAGTTGATGGAAGGAGCTAGTCTGAGGTAAATGGATCTTTCTAGAGAGTTGTCAGTCAGTGACAGGACAGAGTAAGAGCAGGATTGCTGTGAGAGGGCTGAGGGTCAGAGAAGAGATAAAAATCTTGTCCAAGCTCCTAGACTGGAAGGAAGGGGTCCTTGGGGTACGGGAAGTGCAATAAACCACCTGTTAAGCCCGTTTCTGGAGAAGGAAGGACCAGGCCTCGTTGGGGAAGGTGGCTCCTGAAGGTAGTGGAGAAATACAGGGCTCAGCTAGAAAGACGGAGGCTGAGGTAACTTTAAGTGCCTCAGTCACAGTCGCATTCAATACTCAAAAAGGCAGCAGTTGGATTAAAGGACCCCGGAGCATGACCCACATCACCCGGTGTGATCCGTGGCTGCCGACTTGGGACACTGTTTGCGAAGGCCCACAGCAGGAAGGAAGGGAGAGATCAGCGCAGAGGCCTAGAAAGGATACACAAGGAGGAGTCTTGAACAGGTGTTCCTGATCTACCTTTGAGTTTGCCGGACCCCTCCCTCGGATGACAGTACCAATCGGGTCATCTTGTGCACAAAATTTTTGAGGAAAAACTCAGAAACTGCTCCCAACTGCGTCCTTGGTGACTTTTACAACTCGCCTGCAACACACGCTACACTCACCATCACCGTCAACGGCTCGCAAACACCATCTCAACTGCCCTGGGATACAGCTCTGCCTGTGGAGAGCTTCATCATCTTGTCTGCTTTAACACCGGCACAGAGGATCTGCATTGCAGCGTCAGCTACCCTAGCCGAGTACCACAGGTGGCGTCACGATCCCCATTTTCCAAATTAATTATCATACCATCTTCCCCCTCATCTGAACTGTCATCTTTTTTGGACACCCAGGGCCATGGACCGGGTCCCAGTCACCACCGTGACATACTTCCCCCTTAAAAGAGCCTGAAAGGCCCGATACTGAGTAACCCCCAGCCCTGCGTGGCATTTCATTTTAACACCAGATAACAGGGATATATTGTATAGTTTCAACATTATAAATCTACGTATATATTTGAGGAGGCAGACACAGATGCTGTCATGGCCAGTATGGATTCGACAACAAACTATAAGTAGAAAAAGGGTACAGTATCACCAGATACAAGGTATATATAGTATAGTTTGAACATTCAAAATTTCCGTATTTATTTCAGGAGGCAGACACAGACGCTCTGAGGCCCAGTATGGATTACACAACAATATAAAAAGCAGTAAAAGGGAATGGATCCCAAGCGTACTGCAGTATACAGTGTTGGGGTCATTTGGCGATCTACATATATATTTCAAGAGTAACACACAGCCTCTCACAGGCTCAGTATGGATCACACCATAATATAAAAAGAAGATCTGCAAGAAATAATCACACGTGTGCCAATGTTCCAGGTGTCAATGATGCACTTTGAGTGGTGGGTGGAGGATGAATTTTGGGCACAAAGGGTACTGGATCAACAGATACACGTTATATATAGTCTACATAAAATACAAAAAAATTTCCGTTTGTATTTCAGGAGGCCGACAAATATGCTCACACGCTCAGTATGGATTTGACAATAATGTAACAAGCTGAAAAAGGGTACAGTATGACCAGATACAAGGTATATATAGTATAGTTTAAACATTCGAAATCTCCGTAGACATTTCATGAGGCAGACACAGACGCTCTCAGTCCCAGTATGCATTAACCAAGAATATAAAAAGTATAAAAAGGTTACTGTATCAACTGATACAAGGTACATATATTATTGTTTAAACATTATAAATCTCCTTATTTTTTTCAGGAGGCAGACACAGACGCTCTCAGGGTCAGTATGGATTACACAATATAAAAAGCAGTAAAAGGTTAATGGATCAGAAGTGTACAGCTGCATACAGTGTTGGGGTAATTGTAAATCTCAGTAGCTACAGTATTTCTAGAGTCAGAAACAGACTCTCACTGGCCCAGTATGGATTAGACCACTATATAAAAAGCAGTAAATGGGTAAGATATCACAAGCATACAGCTGTATACAGTGTTGGGTTAATCTTAAATCTACAAATATATTTCTGGAGTTACAGACAGACAATCACAGGCTCAGTATGAATTACACAAGAATACAAAAACTTGAAGAAGGGTAATGTTTTACAATCGGTCAGCTGCATACAGTGTTGGTGTCATTTTAAATCTACTTATATTTTACCAGAGTAAGATATAAACTCTCACAGGCTCAGTATGGATTACACCCGAATATAAAAATGAGAAAAAGGGAAATGTATTCGAAACGTACACCAGTATACAGTGTTGGAGTACTTTGAAATCTTCGTTTATATTTCAGTGTCAGTCTGCCAGTCCAGACTGTCCGCTAGAGGAAGGTAGATGGATAAAAGTACAGACGTAAAGTCGAGTGATTTTAGATGTTTTTGAAATTGTAATCATGGGAAAACCTCCCGGGAGAATTCGCAGCGGCGATGCTGACCCTCAATAACTTTAACTGTGGATGCAGCTAAAGTGCAAATTAGTGAAGAAAGGGTTGCTGTATCGTAGTTGCGTCGATCCCATCACTGTAACTCGTCTCCATCAAATTGTGATCACAGGGAGAGCTGTAGACATGGTCCTCACTGTCTGTCATGATCTGTCTGGTCACTTTGGAGTGCAAAACACACAAGCCACAGGCCGTAGGAGATTCTATTGGATTGCCATAACAGGACACATTGAAAAATGGTGGCAGGAATGTCACATGTCTGAGACTATGAAAAATGTGAAAGGTGATCATAAAGCACCATTGCATCCAATTGGGAGTTGACGTCCATTACAAATGGTAGCCATTGGTAATCTGAAGGTAGAGGCCAGCAGGAAAGGACATAGCTACATCTTAACCATCATCGATCAGTAAACCAAATTTGTGGTGGCCGTCCCTGTGATGGATTTAACTGGCCAGACTACACAGCGGTGGAGCAGGGAGAGGTAAGTATTGCAAGTGCTGTGTCCCTGAGCAAGCAGGGGGGACCCACTCGTGGGTGCCTGTACTGGCACAGGGCCCCTCATAGTACGCCAGTGTGTCTGACAGCGAGTGGGCCCCCCACCGTCAGAGACACTTTATTGTACTATGAGAGGCCCTGTGCCAGTGGCGTCACTCAAGGGTTGGGCCACACACCTGTTCAGGACAACAGCACTTGCCTGAGTGCGGCAGGTGTTGACTCCGGGCCTGGGGTGGGGGGGCAGTCCATTTCGGGTGGTTTAAAAAAATGGTATATGTTGATGTGTAGGCTGGACTTTCAGCTGCTGCAAATGTAGGAATTGGAGAAGTCAGAGGAAGAGGAGGACAAAAGCGAGCCATTTTTCTGGCAACCTATGTGTTATCAGGGGAGGGTGGGACAAAATCTTTTGAAACCCATGCATGGTTCATTTTAATGAAGGTTAGATCATCAACATTTTGGGTCGACAGACGGGTCCTTTTTTCTGTCAGGATTGATCCAGCAGCACTGAAGACTCTTTCAGATAGCACGCGACCAGCAGGGCAAGCGAGCTCCTGTAAGGCATATTGTGCCAATTCAGGCCATGTGTCCAGTTTTGAGGCCCAGTAATCAAAGGGGAATGACCTGTGAGGGAGAACCTCGATATGGGAGGAGAAGTAGTTTGTAACCATAGTTGACAACTGCTGTCTCCTGCCAATCCGGGTCAACAACTGGGTCATCCATGACCTCGTCTTCAATGTCTTCTGCACCTTCCTCTGTGTCAACGTGTAAGGTGGTATAGTATGCGGGAAGGGGCACCTGAGTTTCACCAGGGTCTGACTTGGGCTCAGTAGACTGCGAGGCCAATGTAGTGCTGTGGGTGAATGTACCAGCAGATTCGTCTAGCAGTGGCTGTGCATCAGTGCACTCCATGTCAGATTCATCTTGGACTTGGGAATTCAGGATTTGACTTGATAACCCAGGAATGGTATGTGAAAAGAGTTCCATGGAGTAATCTGAAGTGTGTGCTGCAGCATCCTTCACTTTTGGTGTGGGTGAAGGACACAACAAAAAGGTGTTGTTCCTGACCAGAGGCCTGCACTGACGACTCTGTGCTTGCAGTTTTTGTAACTTCAGAAGAGGAGGCAATAGAGCTGGAGGCTGTTTCGGCAATGTAAGCCAAAACCTGATCCTGATGCTCCGGCTTTAAAAGCGGTTTACCTACTCCCAGAAAAGGGAACCTTAAAGGCCTTCTTGTGCTGGACGATGACGCAGGCTCAACACCTCCTGCCTTAGCTGCTATTGTGTTTTTGCCAAAACCAGCCGATGCACCAACACCATCAGTACCAGCTGCGCCCCCCTGCCCACGTCCGCGGCCTCTTCCACCAGACTTTCTCATGTTTGGGAAAATGTACCAAAAATACCAGCAGAGAAATGGTACTGTATGAGTAGCGTACAGCTGTGTAAGGTGTATGTAAGAAGTGAAATCTCCTATATATTTTGTGAGTCACAGACGCTCACTCAGTATGTATTTCACCGTAATACAAGCAGATATACGGTACTGTATCAGAGGTGTACAGCTGTATACGTTGTTGGTGAAACTGTCAGTCTCCATATATGTATTTACGGAATGTCACACACACACGCTGACTCTGTGTAGATGTGACAGTAATAAGAACACCAGATATCCAATACTGTTTGACAATTGGACTGCTCAATACGGTGTATAAAGAAATGGAAATGCCCGTGTATGTATTTATGGAGTGTCACACACACATTGACTCTGTGTAGATGTGACCATAATAAGAACACCAGATATCCAATACAGTTTGACAATCGGACTGCTCAGTACAGTGTATAAAGAAATGGAAATGTCTGTGTATGTATTTATGGGGTGTCACACACACAAGCTGACTCTTTGTAGTTGTGACAGTAATAAGAACACCAGATATCCAATACTGTTTGATAATCGGACACCTCTACACGGTGTATGTATGGAAAAAATGTTAATCTCTGTGTATTTTTTTACTGAGTCACACAGATATATCATATAGTTGTCCGTGATACCAGCCGGTATACAGTAGTGTGTGAGGATCGTACACCTCTATACGGTGTGTGAAAAAATGTACGCTAAGTATCTACTGTGCAGAAAAAAAAGGAATAAAAATTTTTTTTCTTTTAAAAAAGCAGTCTGCACAGCAGTGTGCAAATAGCAATGCAGCTATCAGGGAGCCTTACAAGGCAGCCTAATAACCAACAGAGCTGCTGCACACAAATATATCCTCCCCTGTCACTGCACACTATACAGTTGTGTTTTACAGTGACATTCGCCATCAGCACAAGCAATTTTTTTTTTTTTACTTTTTCCCTGCCTAAACACTCTCCCTATTGAGAAAGATCAGCAGCAACCTCTCCCTAAGCTAAGATCGGCAGAAGTAAGATGGCGGTCGGCGGTCACGGCCTTTTATAGGCACTGTGACGCCACACAAAGCAAGCCAATCACTTGCATGCCCTTCTCTAACATGGTGGGGGCCGCTGCCAACGTAATCGCGTTACCCACAGTGTGCATCCTTCATGAATGACTGAAAATAGGTGCTGGAAGGATTGTGGGAAACTCTACTTTGGCGCTCAAGTCGGCGACCTCATGGCCAACCTCCCGCTATGGTCAGGTTTCGATCGGCGAAACCCGACTTTTGCAAAAGTCGGCGGATTCTGAATTTGGCCGACCCGTTTTGCTCAACTCTAATTTTAATATAAATATATGATAATATAAATATCAGGCCATCATAGACCATAAATGCATCTATAGAAATATAAGCCACTATTCATGGAGCTTAAACCAAGAAAGGAGAACAATAGGTAGTATTTTAAGCTTAAAAAGTTACTTTATTCATATAAAAACATGAAAATCCCCCACAGGGGTTATAAAGGAGACAAACAAGTGACAAGTATCAATAAAGGGTTAACATCCAGGCAGACATGTAATTGAGTTAGGGAGTCAGGAGAGAGGTGTAAACAATCCTTTCCCATTGGATCTATTTGCACTTGCTTTGCAGTAAGGGTCCCGTTACATTTAGCGATGCACCAGCGATCCCGACAACGATCTCACTAGCGATGCAGCAGCAGTCGGCGGTCATTACTTACCTGTCAGACGTGGCGATGAAGATGTCCTCCCGCCCGCGTCCATGCATCGCTTGGAAGTCGCTGACGAGAAATGGCCCAGGACGTTCTCGCGCTTTCAATGATAGCCAGCAGGGGAGCCAGTCGTAGGTAAGAGTCACATATAGCGATATCGCTAGCAATATCGCTGCTGCGTCATAAAATCGGTGACGCCCCATTTAGGGTGATTTTTGGCACCAATTTTCTCTCTTACTGATTGACATTACTAAAATTTGGAGGGGATTATTCATGGAAGAGGTTTGATAGCCACAATGGCACACATGGACAGGTTTGTTTTGACTTCCCTCCTGACTTCCCTAACTCCAATACATGTCTGCCTGGATGTTAGCCTTCATACTATTTACCACTTGCTTGTATCTTTTTTAATACTTGCGGGGGATGTTAATGTTTTTGTATGATTAAAGATAAATTTTTATGCTTAAAAAAATCCGTATTGTTTTCCTTTTTTGTTATAACCTGGATAATTCATTCATCAGATTATTTGGTGTGAAACATGCATAATAAAAAAATTGAGACAAAATAACTAAACCACAGAAAGCTTTTTATTTATATTTGCTTTGGGAAAAAAAATACATAACAGATATAAAATTGCATTTTTCCCAAAACAGAACTAAAATAAAACAATTTGTCCCACATAAATTAATGTCTTATACTTCCGTGTAAGGCCTCTTTCACACATAAGGTTTTCGCCGTCAGGCGCGATCCTGCGCTTTTGACAAAAAACGGATCCGGTGAAATGCAATGCCGGATCCGGTTTCCCCCCCATTGACTTGCATTTGCGCTGGATTGCGCCGGATGGCCATGCGTTTCATCCGGTTTTCGCCGGATCCGGCAATGTGTCGCAGTCCGGCGTCTGGAAAAAACGGCTACTGTAACGTTTTTTGTCTCCGGCGAAAAAGCCGGACACGCCGGATCCGGCGCGTCCGGCTTTTTCACACAATGAAAGCCTATGAGCGCCGCAATGCGCCGGATCCGGTTTTCTTGGTCTGAGCATGCTCAGTAGCTCTGCCCACAAGACACATATATAAAAGCATGACAGTGGGACCCTCAGCCACACCCAACATGCCACCCAAGACAGGAACCAGGCGCAGGAGAAGGCAGGAGACCACTGCAGCAGCACCACCCCAAATGGAGCAGCATGCTGAACAACAGGAGGGGAGTCCAGCAGCAGATGAGAGATGGTAATTATCAAATCCCCCATTCCTCCAAACTAGGGCCATGGAATATCAAGATATTCATTGGCCCTTTGTTTCTCTTTATTCAACAGCCGCCCAAGAGATGCAGCAGCAGCAACAGTGGCAGCACTGGCAGCAGCAGTAACACCACCCACAGGCATGGAGTGTGGCCAGCAGGAAGACAGCACATCATCTTCTGGGAGCCCTCCCTCGCATCGTCAGCGTTTGACGGTAAGTTTTTATTTCCAAAATGCATCATCTCTGTAATATATGTCTATTCATTGCCTTTTATTTCAAAACAGGAATCACAAGATGAAGAGGAGCTCCCAGAAGAAGAAGGAAGGGGTGGACAGACACCTGGAGTGGGCTCACAATTGGTAAGTTTTTTGCATCAAACGCAGAAACACAACATCACACTACACACAACACATAGAAAACAATGTTCTGCAGACCACACACAGCAAACAAATGCCTACATCCAAAGACATAACATTTTTTGTTTTCTTCTCTAGTCTTCCCAATCTGGTGCTCGGCCAAGAGGTCCTCGCAGTGCCTCCCAGGGTCGTAGGCGACAGCAACGCGGCGGTCACCAGCGTGTAAGTATAAATATTTTTGCTTTGTTTTTTTGCACTTTTTATTTCATTTTTTTTGTGGAGGCTAATTATGTTATTTTTGTCTTTTTCTTTAACAGCCTTCACAGCATGCTCCCGACTCTGACGGTGAGGATGGAGGGATTGACGTGGACCACCTCATCGATCTCGTCAGAGAAAGGGAGCCGCTATGGAATATGGCTGACCTCCGCCATGCTGACCTGATCATTACCCGACGACTCTGGGAGGAAATCTGTTCGCTCCTTGTGGACCGCTGGGAGGACCTCGATGCTCGGGCCCAGATTAAAGAGCGTAAGTATATACAGTACCGGTTGCTTGATGTAAACCAGTGTTTCCCGAACTCCAGTCCTCGTGGTCCCCACGGATCATGTGTTCAGGATTTCCATTTACTATGGAAATCCTGAAAACATGACCCCTGGGGACCATGAGGACTGGAGTTTGGGAAACACTGATGTTGTATACTAACCACTCCTTTCTCGTTTCAGGGGACAGAATTGTGAAGCTGTGGCGGTCTGTGAGGGATCGTTTCAAGAAGGAGTTCAATAAAGAGATGCGGGCCCCGAGTGGATCTGGAGGACGCAGGAGCAAGTACAAGTACGCACAAGCCCTGTCGTTCCTCCGGGAAACAATGGTCACCAGAAGGTAAATATTACACAGCACATGTGAAAAAAAATGTTTCTATGTAACTTTTTTTTTTCAGCCAGGGCCATACCATGTCACTATTTTAATTGTTTTTTTTTCTCTTTATTCCACAGCACGGTGAGCAGCACTCGGGAGCCTGCACGATTGGACCCTTCTGAGGCGATCCCTGAGGAGACCGGCACCGAGGGACACTTCGACCGCCCCGGTACATCTGCACCTTCCCAGCCTTCCCACACATTCGACCCATCTGTCCCATCCACCAGCACAGGAGCATCGTGGCCGCCTACATTACATGAAGCTGCTGGTGAGGAGATCGCTTTCCCTTTACCCCACCCTTCTGCCCCTGCAACCTCTAGTACACCTGCGGGTACTGGGCGGCAGCGGCAGAGGGGTCAGGAAAAGACTTATGCGCCAGAGTTCTTGCATCTGAATGCATCTTTCCAGAACTGTCTAAAAGTCTTGTCCGAGCAAATCTCCACAGGCTTTCAGCAGATCAACTCCAGCATTCTGGAGGTGAAGACACTTCTGCAAACCATGCATTCAGAAGCAAGATCTTCGCCAAACCACACCTTTTTCAGGTCTGTTGTGGAGCGCATGGAAACGCTCTCTCCTACCCAGCAGATGCATGTAATGCATTCATGCCACGGTGCTCTCCAGCACGTTACCTCCCAACCTCCTCCTCCCACCACAGTAGTTCCTCCACCTGCACCCCCTCCAGCCACTTTCCATCCTCCCCCTCCTATTACATACCATCCACCTCCCCAGCACCAGCCACCTCCCCAGTACCAGCAACCTCCCCAGTACCAGACATCTCCCCACTTCCAGCAACCTGCCCCGTACCAAACTCCTTCCCCCTACCAAACTCCTTCCCCATACAACTTGCCATCAACATCATCTTCTCCTACAGTCCCTGCCCAACCCTCCACTCCACCGCCCACCACCTCTTCTGCCTCCCACATGTCCACCCATTCTGTAGCTTTTTCCACAACTTCACCTCTAACTGTTCCTTCCCCACCACGATCCCAGTCCTCTCTCCACACTCCCAGTGTCGAAGTGTCCCGCAGCCCCTCCAGCAGTATTTCCACCCCACACTACACAGATTTGCAATGTGTTTTTTAATAAAAATGGCTATTGTTTTTAAAACCGTTATTAAAAAAGTTTTTTGCACATTAAAACATTTAAAAAAAAAATATTTTAAATAAAAGTTAAATTATCATTTCACAATGGTTGTCTGTCATTTCTTTCTGCGGCGAACTATGTTTAAAAAAAAAGGTTAAATACAGGGTATTTCAAAGGTAAAAAGGTATTCAAAACCAGGTATAACAATGTACACAACTTTTGTTACAAGGTGAAATACTTTGCATAAAACACAACCAGGTACACACCTGTGGCCTAAAGGTAAAAATAGTAAGACCATGACAAGATAGCCAACTTTGGTTGGCAAAGGTATATACTGTTGGTACAGAAGGTACACAAGTTTGGTTAAGGGCACAAATCTTTCACACTCTGTCATCCTGCCAGTGAACTCTGCCTTGAGGTGACATAAAGTATAGTGCAAAATTGTCCCTCATTACTGAAACCGTCACAGAACTTCTAGTGGTAATGTCATGGTAATCTTGCAAGGTGGTTTCTTCAGAGGTGTCCTCAATGGAAATGGGTTCCTTGCAGATAACAAAATTGTGGAGTACCACGCAAGCTTTGATCACCTCGTCCACAGTTTCTGTCTTGAGGTTGATCGCAGTCAATAGGACCTGCCATTTGGCTGTCAGAATACCAAAGGTACATTCAACCATTCTTCTTGCTCTTGTGAGGCGGTAATTAAAAATGCGTTTTGTTCTTGTCAATCCTCTGCTAGAGTATGGTTTCAAAAGGTGTTCTGACAGCTGGAAGGCTTCATCCCCTACACAGACAAATGGCATAGGTGGACCAGATGTTTGCGGCAGCGGTCTAGGGGGTGGGAACTGGAAGGTGTTTCCATACAGTTTATGCCCCATGGCAGACAGTTTGAAAACTTGAGAGTCATTGGAGCGGCCATAGGCCCCAATATCAACAGCAATAAATTTGTATTCTGCGTCAGCGATGGCCATGAGGACAATGAAAAAATATTTCTTGTAATTGAAATATTCCAATCCCGATCCGGCTGGCTTTACAATGCGGATGTTTCCCGTCCACAGCGCCCAAGCTGTTCGGAAACTGACATATCTGTAGAAATTTTTCAGAAATTTCAATCCACCTCTCTGTTGTGGGCTCTGGTAAAAACTCTTCAGCTAAGGAGTCCCACAGTGCACAGCATGTGTACTTCACTATTCCAGATATGGTGGAAATCCCGAGTCTGTACTGGAAATGCAGTGACGAAAGGGATTCTCCAGTTACAAGAAATCTGTGGGGAATTAAAAAACAATCAATTAGTTTAAAATCACAGCATTACATACCAAAACTCAGCTATAACACTTGTAGATACAAACTACCACCAACAAGATTGCAGTGAAAGTGTGCTCTGATGCGAGCATATCCAATAAATGTGGCTTACCTTAAAGTCAGCATCAGACGCTCTGCGGGTGAAACAGAGAAGCGGCAATAGGTGTCTGCTTTTCTTATGAGGTGTGCAATGCGCTCCACCAAGTAATCAAAATTATCCATTTTCATCTGAACATATCCAAAAAATGTATCTGGGTTTCGTCTAAGGTCCATGCAGAGTGTAGAATAGACCCCACGCGTCATTCTCTTGGCTGTGATGGGGTGGATCCACAAACGTCGTCTACGATGCCTGATGCGCTGCTGTCTCGCTCTCTCCTTCTCCAGAACAATCACCCTCAAACAATTCGCCTCCGCTGTAAAATCCGCCAAATTCTTCAAAATATTTCCAATCACAACATCCATCTTCGCCAGTAACTTGCTCTTCTCTCCAACCTGCACTTTCTCCTCTACAACCTGTCAAAGAAGGGCTGTAGGAACACGCTATATATAGTTTTTCAGTAGCAAATCCCGTTCGGAAGGCCACAAGGGTCAATTTTAAAAACCGGATCCGGCGTAATCCGTCAAAAAACGGAACAAAAACCGGATTAACCGGATGAGACGTCACATCCGTCACATCCGGTTTTATGAAATATTTGCCGGATCCGGCGCTCCGGCACGACACTGGATCGCGCCTGACGCCGAAAACCTGATGTGTGAAAGTAGCCTAAGAGAAAAGATAAAAGTTATAAATGTTAGGAGAAGGGGAAATAGAAAAAAAATGACAGTTTGTTAATGTCTTTTCATACTTGATTACTAAGAAGTTAACAAAATATTTTCATTTTTTGAGATGTTGTATGTAGTCAAAATGTTTAGCTGTTAAGCAACATTGTGTTATGCCATATCTAGAATTTGTTAGGCTAGGTTCAGATTTGCGTTCAGGGGGGATGCGGATGGCTGCCTACTTCCTCCCATTTTCCTCCCTGAAGCTCCACCTACTTCTGGATGCATCCTGCGTTTCCCTGCACACCTATCTTTAACATTGTGTACGCAGGGACATGCGTTGTATGCGGATGCGTCCGCATGCGGCAATTTGACGTGTGCGGCGACCACACGGTAACAAAAAATGTTGCGTTTTTGTGCGGTCGCCGCACACGTCAAATCGCAGCATGCGGACGCATCCGCATACAATGCATGTCCCTGCATACTCAATGTTAAAGATAGGTACACAGGGAAACGCAGGATGCATACAGAAGTAGGTGGAGCATAGGCGGAGCTTCATGGAGGAAGAAAGGAGGAAGTAGGCAGCCATCCGCAGCCCTCCTGAATGCAAATCTGAAACCATCCTTACAAAGTAAAAAAGTTGGTTGAACCCCTTTTGATTGTGATAAGAATTGAGAGGGTTTTTATTCATATGATTTGGATTTGACTGGACAATTTGCAACCACTATGCCCTGTTGTACAGTGTCCATTTTAGGACATGATCAGATATCAAAGTCAAGCTGACTTTGACATCTGACTCTGATATGTGTGGAATTTCTTTTTGCAATATGATTTACCATGCAAATACACAGAGTGTCTGAAACTCTGTCAGCATAATTTTAAAATAAAAAAACCCTCTTCTTCATCTTATCCTGGGATTCAAACCTAGAAACTCCAGTCGATGAGGTTTAAGCTTTAACCTTTCAGCCATAGGGTATAATGATGTCAGTGATTACAATTTCTTTGTTAATGGGATTAACCATGAAAATACCCAGGGTGTCCAAAAGTCAAAACTTTCCAATGTTATTGAAGAGAACGCTGAAGCAGATGCTCAAAATTAATTAAGAGGCATGCACCAGTTTAAAGAGCAACTTTCACTACATTTTCCAAGTTGAACTAGACACAGAATACAATAGTGGGTGCAGAACAGAATAAAACATTTGTAGATATTCACAGTCAAAGTATAATCAGTATTATTATGTTATCAGATAGCAACTTACAAAGGGAGAAGAAGCACACGCCTCCAGTGAAAAGTATCTAAAAACACCCACTTGGACCTAACCAAAGTTAACTCATTATGTGTCAATACTTTGATTGCTAATATTTACGCAATCAAAAGTCAAAATAAAAATAAGTTTAATTCTGCTCTATAGCCACGGTTATACTTTGTGTCCAGTTCAATATTTAATTAATTTGGCTCATCTTTCAAATACTGTGTGCCACCATTATAAATGAACACAAGGCAAGGTCTGATGTACCTTTCTGTAGAATTTTACTGCAATTTTGTGGCATAAATTATGGTGACTTTGGCCCCATCCTGCCTGAGCCCTTTCTAGATTTCAAAAGTGTGGCGAATCTGTCAAGGACTAAAAATGGCAAAATTCATAATATTTACATAACGATGGCTTGAACAAAAATTACGCCAAAAGACAGGCAAAACTGTTTGATGAATTGAGGCCTTAATGTTCTATTTTACAAAAATACAACTTTATTCACCATCTAAAGGTCAAATTTCTTGGCCGCCAGAATGTCTTATCTTGCGCCCATTATTCTCTCCACTGCAGTTACCCAGAAGTTAAAACAAACCACTGAACTAATTTCTCATTTTTACTTGCTACTCAATAAGAAATAAAGGCATCAAAGAACTTATAACATCCTGCCCTCAGTATATGCAATTCAAACCTTCATGTCAAGCACTTCACAATCATCTGCAGCCTATTCCTAAACCATTAGGGATCTTGGTTGTGATATCCATGTTGCAGATCTTTCTGAGGCACAAGAAGTCACCACTATCTCAGTAGTAGTGGTCTGTTTCTCAAAAATGTCTTTGTTTTCCCATTATCAGGACATCAATTGACTCCACATTTGACCCAAGTATTTTTTTTTAAAGTCTTGTTGTTCCATGTTCTACCAGCTTGCATAATCTCTGATCATTGTGCGAATTTTGTCTCCGGGTTCCAGGTTTTTATGATGACACATTCCCTGGTAGCAAGCAAGGTAGCTGCTTATAGCTAAAAAAAACAATATAACCTAAATAATAATAAAATAATAATTAAATAGGCTGTGATGGAGTTTTTTTTGTCAGCAGGTTTTTTGCCATTCAACGTGAAAACATAATGTACAAACAGAGACCGTGATTACAGTGATAGGTTTTGCGGTTTCAATACAATCAGTGCTTTCTGTCACTATACAATTTACTTAAAAAGATGTGGCATGGACAAGGCTATACAGAGCTCAAAAAATGAGCTCTGTGTCATGGTTGTGGACAAGGTTCCTTCCCTGTCCTCAGAGTTAATTTTGTTTGGCCTCCTTTTGGTTTGGGGAGGGCTATATTTACCGGCCTTCGTCTGGGGATCCTTGTCAGTGATACATCTGTCTTGGCTGTGTGTCTGAGCCCCTGGTGTGCTTGCATACGGTTTAGTCTGATTGCTTTCTCATGTATGACCCGGTCTGTTTTCTCATTCTGTGCATTGCCTTGTGAATCTGCTCTTGTTGTCTGTTTCTGGCTCTGACCTTCGGCTTGGTACTCTAACTTCCCACCTGTCTGCCCCATTTGTACTGCACCGTTATCTCTGGCTTCCCGACCTTTTTGCTATATTCTGACCACTCTTATCATCTCACCCTTTGGCACTTTATCGACCTCCTGGCTTGACTTCGGCACATTCGGACTACTCTCCGGCTTCGCTGATCACTGCCACTGCTCGGCGTCTGGCTCTGCCTCCGGCCACTTCCCCAGTGGTCATCTGTCTCAGGTTCTGTGTTCTAGCAGGTAAACTCACTGCTTTTCTGTCCTTTTGTAATACATGCACAGACTCCTGCTTCAAGTCTGCAGCAGAGTTCTGCTAGATCCGCAGCTCAAAGAATAAGTGAATTTGCAATTCACAATGTTTTTAATATTAATATATTTTATCTATCCTGATTGTATCTTATTTGGCAAATGCAAAAGCAGCAGCAGCAGCTAGCTTACATGCTTACAGATGAGCTATTCATGTGGTCAAAGTGTTCTGTTTTAGATCACATGAAACAATGTCACTCATCTACTATCAGAACTTAACATTTCCATCTAACCCTTGACAGAAATGAATCACTTCTTTTTTGCCAACAACATTCTGTTTGATACTTTTTGTCAGCCCTCATGGTGAGTTATAGGATTCAAAAATAGATTTAATCAAAGTCTGGGGAAGAAGAAAATGAAATTTTAGTAGAGAACATAAGTTATGCCTCAAATAAATTGTACATTGGTATATTACATTAGAAAGGTGAGACGGTAAATGTTTTCATTTGTGCACCACAGATTAGCATAATGTTTTATCTTATTTTGGACCTGCTATAGGTGTTTCTATATGTCTATTGATGGCTTTTGTAAAGACAATGGCTGAGAAGGACATTCTGTTCAGTACAATTAATATGAAAATATGTTACAGATGAGCAGATGTTAGGAAATTCAAATTTGACAACTTTGTTAAATTTTCCCCAAAACAGTTATTAGCAATACTGCATTTACCAAGAAAAGATGTGTTTAACAATATGAGAACAGCCCTCAAATTCTCGTGTAGAGAAAAATAAAAAGTTATATCTCTTGGAAATAGGGGAGGAAAAAGCAAAAAATGCAAAAAAGGAAATTGTCTATATTGGGAAGGGTCCACAACACTAAATAATAATTAAGTAGTTGCTCATATCTGGCTATTTGCTGAATAATTGAATAAATCTATCAAAAATGCTGAATGGACACCAATAAAAACATATTTTATTCTTATTATACCAGAGATAAAAAGTGTCTATAACAGAGCAGAATACATATAGAGGGGACACAGTCTTGCATGAAAACATCACAGAGAAATGTATATGAGGTGGGTATATAATACCTTTGTGTTCGCTCTGCCTCATGTAACACGGAGATAGTATTGAGAGTGAATTACACCCTTACATTAATATCACATATTAATTCCAAGTGGATAAATAACTTAATCATGTGTAAATATCATCATAAAAACAATACATATAAATACATAGAAGCATACAGAGTATGTTACCAGCTGTATGAACGCAGGGTTAATTATAGCATTTAGTGAGCATGGTACAAAAGAAACAAAAAAACAACAATTTTGGATTTGCACTCTTGCTTGCCATTTCATCGCATTTGGAATTTTTTCCTGTTTACCAGTACACTATATGGTAAAATCAATGATGGCATTCAAAAGTACAACTTGTCTGACAAAAAACACGTCCTCATACGGCTAGATTGATAGAAGGATAAAAAAGTTATGGCTCTAGGAAGAATGAAAGCAAAAAATGAAAGGGCAAAAGTAGAAAATTGAAAGGTGGTGAAGACATTGAAGAAAAACCTCAATGTGCCTTGAACAATCATGTGCCTTTAAAAAATAGGTCAAAAACTCACGTCCCTAAAGCAAGCACATGCAGCAGGCCATGAAGTGTGCAAAAAAAAGATTTTTTACAATGTGCACAATTTATGAGGTGGACAGTCGTGTTTACATTTTTAAATTTCGGAGATCTTTCTTTACGATGTATACTAAATAAAATAAAATGGCTTGGGCCTTACAATGTAGGAAGGAAATAACATGTGACACAGACTTGGATTAAAGGTTTTGTTTCTGTTGCAAATTTAACACTGAGGGTGTTCATGGTGCCCGCCTTGTTTGCACTGTTGGAAAAATAAAAAGGCTATAATTAAGGTCCTGCTACTACAGTATATCACACGTCAATTGTAAGTTTGCAACATCACATGACTCTTTGGGTAACAATTAACAAAAAAAGACTTACACTCCTAATTTTAATTTGATTCAGCACTGAAAATAGTATGCTACAATCAGACAGTCAGTTTAGGCCTTTTCTCTGTCTCTAGGTAGAATGAGATGAGCTCTCTGACCTACTATCCTTACACTGGTACAAATATAAAATGGCACTCCTTGGCTGACCCCCATCTTTGTTACTGTCACCCCTGATCATTGTGATGTGACAGCTGCAGGACATTGTGAGGAAGCCTGTGGGGCTGTGCTTGATGTCATTAGCCCACTCTCTGGGTCTTCAACCATGAGTGAAATGGCAACGAATCGAATCCAGAGTGTTCAAATCAGCAATGACCTGCAATTATCAGGAAATTTGAGTCAATATCAATCCTCTGTTGATCGATCCAATCATGTATATTCAACACATATTTTCATTTGTCTGGAGCAATATTGTCATATTTTTGCAGCTCTTAAGGGTACTGATGACTGTTTGCACATTTTGCACCATTTGGACAACATCCACTTCACGTCACTTTCACTTTTTCTTACATAATCACGTTTTGCTCACTATTCTTTTACTTTAAAATGTTTTATATATTTGTTTGGTTATGGACTCGGTCTTCCTGCCACACTTTGATTTATATTGTTTAATTGTTGTCTTATCTATTTTATGCTAAGATGGACTATGTATCTTCTGAATACAATGTTACAGAGATACCATAAACTTGTGCAGTTACATAGTTATACAGTTCCAACATTTGTGAAGCACAGTACCAGTCAAAAGAGAGTTTCTAGAAATTATACGCCATCTTTATGTTTATCCAAAATGTATATTTTAAAGGACAAATTAAAAGCACTGGTATCATGAATGTGTCTATTTGATTTTGCATATACAAAGCCGAAGAACCCATTTAGCAATTCTGCTTTCTCTTGAAAAACTTCTCATCACTATTATTTATGGGGTCCACTAGCGTTGACCTAGGCTTTTTTGTATTTATATATTTAACTTTAACAAATATTTGACAGATATGTCATGGAGCATGTCAGGAACTTTTGAACAGAAGCCAGCTCCACAGAGGGTTGATGTCAGCTGTATCATGTAGCTGGCTCAAACTGCAATGATTAGCTATCAACATCATGCAATTTCACCTGCTAGGGCTAACTCCTCAGATTTATATCTTCTAATTCCCCTTTTTTGTCATAAATAGCTTTCTTAACTTAACCTTAAGTGCCATGTGTGGGTTTCATTTTTGTCACTTACCGCTGTTCCCTATAGCAATGCATTCTGCCATCTGATTAAAAACTCCCATTAAACATTTTTACCTTTACAGTAGGTATTCCAAGTCAATATACCTAAATGAAAAAAATGAGTCCTCAACTAGGAGAATTTGGCACTTTAAATATTAACTCTTTTTGCTCTACCAGTGAGAGCAAAATGAAACATTATTGTGCTCACTTAGTACTAAGATTTTCATGAACTGTGACATTTCCAACCAGCTTTGCATTGTTAGAAATAATGCAAAGCAAATCTTTAGTATACAGTGGGTACGGAAAGTATTGAGACACGTTTAAATTTTTCACTCTTTGTTTCATTGCAGCAGTTTGGTAATTTCAAAATATTTCATTATTTTCTCATTAATATACACTCTGCACCCCATCTTCACTGAAAAAAACAGTAATGTAGATTTTTTGCAAATTTATTATAAAAGAAAAACTGAAATATCACATGGTCATAAGTATTCAGACCCTTTGCTCAGCATTGAGTAGAAGCCCCCTTTTGAGCTAGTACAGCCATGAGTCTTCTTGGGAATGATACAACAAGTTTTTCCACACATGGATTTGGGAATTCTTTGCCACTCTATCTTGCAGATCCTCTCCAGTTCCGTCAGGTTGGATGGTGAACGTTGGTGGACAGCCATTTTCAGGTCTCTCCAGAGATGCTCAATTGGGTTTAGTTCAGGGCTCTGGCTGGGCCAATCAAGAATGGTCGCAGAGTTGTTCTGAAGCCACTCCTTTGTTATTTTAGCTGTTTGCTTTTGGTCATTGTCTTGCTGGAAATTGAGCCTTCAGCCATGTCTGAGGTCCAGAGCACTCTGGAAGAGGTTTTCATGCAGGATAGCTCTGTACTTGACTGCATTCATGCTTACTTCAATTGCAACCAGTCTTCCTGTCCCTGCAGCTGAAAAACACCCCCATAGCATGTTTCACTGTTGGGATTGTATTGGCAGGTGATGAGCAGTGTCTGGTTTTCTCCACACAAAAAGCTTAGAAATATCACCAAAAAGCTCTATCTTTGTCTCATCAGACCAGAGGATCTTATTTCTCATAGTCTGGGAGTCCTTCTTGTGCTTTTTTAGCAAACTCTATGTGGGCTTTCATATGCCTTGCACTGAGAAGAGGCTTCCGTCTGGCCACTTTGCCATAAAGGTCTAATGGCCCGACTGGTGGATGGCTGCAGTGATAGTTGACTTTGTGGAACTTTCTCCCATCTGTGGAGCTCAGCCACAGTGATCTTGGGGTTCTTCTTTACCTCTCTCACCAAGGCTTTTCTCCCATGATTGCTCAGTTTGGCTGGATAGACTTCTTCCATTTAAGGATTATGGAGGCCACTGTGCTCTTAGGTACCTTGAGTACTGCAGAAATTCTTTTTTAACCTTGGCAAGATGTGTACATTGCCACAATTCTGTCTCTAAGCTCCTTGGCCAGTTCCTTTGACCTCATGATTCTCATTTGATCTGACATGCACTATGAGCTGTGAGGTCTTATATAGACAGGTATGTGCCTTTCCAAATCAAGTCCTATAAGTTTAAACACAGCTGAATACCAATGAAGGAGTAGAACCATCTCAAGGAGGATCATAAGGAAATGGACAGCATGTGACTTAAATCTGAGTGTCTGAGAAAAGGGTCTGAATACCATGTGATATTTCAGTTTTTCCTTAGTAAATTTGCAAAACTTTCTACATTTCTGTTTTTTCAGTCAAGATGGGGTGCAGAGTGTACATTAATGAGAAAAAAAAATATAACTTTTTTGAATTTACCAAATGGATGCAATGAAAAAAAGTGAACAATTTAAAGGGGTCTGAATACTTTCTATACCCACTGTAGATCCACAGACAGTATTACCACTCAAAAATTATGGTAAAATGAATCAATTTGCTTGATATGACAGCCAGGAACAAACAGGTGACACGCTTAATCCCTAAACCCAAGTTGAAGCTGAATTATTTTTAAAATCAATTGAAATATACAAACATGTAAAAAGCAAAGTATCTCAAAATAAGAGGACATGGGATGTTTCAGATAAGCTACAAAACTCCAGGGTGGGCCATTTATATAATACACCTAAATAAAATGGGAATGGTTGGTGATATCAACTTCTTCTTTGTGGCACATTAGTATATGGGAGGGGGGAAAACTTTTCAAGATGGATTGTGACCATGGCGGACATTTTGAAGTTGGCCATTTTGGATCCGTTACATTAATACCAAGCTCACCATTGTTTTTCTTGTGAAATTCTCAATAAGTTTGATGTGTCACATGTCCCTCTTCCCATAGAAAAAAAATAACGTTGGTTCCAAAATAGCTGACTTTATAAAATGGCCACCATGGTCACCACCCATCTTGAAAAGTTTCCCCCCTCCCATATACTAAAGTGCCACAAACAGGAAGTTGATATCACCAACCTTTCTCATTTTATTTTGGTGTATCCATATAAATGGCCCACCCTATATAATAAATATATACTGCAGCATAGGAAGCATGCATGTGTTAATAAGGTAAGATGTTGAGATTAAAAATCATACATTGGCATAGTGTCCAGAGTAGGGTTACTTCGAATATATGGAAGCTTAGAGTAGAAGTAGAATAATACTCTAAATGCTAACGCAACATTTTAAATATCTGCAAAATATGAAATTTGGCATATAGTGAATATAACCAGAGACTGCTATTCTGGATAGCTTTTTGCTCAGGTTCCTCAGGGTGTGTGTGTGTGTTAGAACTTACCAGATTCAACAGAGCATCTTCCGCTGCTGGGTCTTCCATGTACTGTTTCATAAATTTATCCTGCAACAAGGTAAAGATTTTTATTCCCTTTGCTTTTGAATCACAGCTATAACCCCAGTAAATATCTGGATAGTTAAAATATCTCATAATCACTACTGCATCAGCATTAGCATCAGCTAACCCTCCAACTTCTCAGTGTTGTTCAGGGGCTATAGATTGTATCAAAAACTAATTCTGGAATTCTCTATGTACTCATTGTTAGAACTGTTTTCATCTATTTACTTATTTTCAACCTACATTTTTGAGTATTGTTCTTATTGTAGTGCCATTTTTTCCATGGCACTTTACATGTGAAAAGGGGTATACGTAATATAAACAAGTACTATAATCTTGAACAATTCAAGCCACTGACTGGGCAGGAGATGAGAAGACCATGTGGGCTCACAGTATACAAGGTTGGGTGAGGATACAGTAGGGGAGGGTAGAGCAGGTATGTTGGAACAAGGCTTAATGTAAGGTTTAGGCTTATCGGAAGAGATCAGTCTTCAGGTTCCTTTTGAAGTTTTCCATGGTAGGCAACAGTCTGTTATGTTGGGGTAGAGAGTTCCAGAGTAGGGCGATGCACAGGGGAAATGTTGTATGTGATTGTGGGAAGAGGAAGTAGAGAAAGAAATCTTGAGAGGATCGGAGGTAGTTCATAATCTTTTGTGCTGTGAACACTTTTGACCCGACTTCTGAGTTTGGCTCCTTCTGGTGGTTGCTGCAGGTAATGGAGCTGGTCGAGTTGATAGAAGTCAATCACCTGAAGAGGAGGAGTGGAGGTCAGGTGTTCCATACTGGGAAGATTTGAGTGAGCAGGCTTCCTTCAGTTGTTGCTGGTGATTTGGTTTTCTTCCTGTGAATTTTGAAGTCCGCTTGCCCCCTGCTTGGTCCTGCATCGTTCAGATAAGTTATTAGTTTGCTGGAATCTTTTTTCATTTGATCCAGTTTTGCCTTTCTCTGCTTTCTGTTTTGCTGTGAGGGTTCAGCATTGTTCCCTGCTGGGACCTTTGCTGGACCCCGTTCCATATGCCACAGCTTATGTCAGTCTGTTCAGTATTGCTAGTCCCCTGTTAGTATCTTTTGTTCGGCTTCCAGTTCACACCAGAATGCTGATCTAGTGGGGGAGAGGTCGTGTGGCCTCAGTATTTTTGCATATCAGACGTGTTGGATTTTTCTAAGGGTTTTGTGTGTGATTGCAGACAGTATCCTTTCCTGTCCTATTCTATCTAGATAGTTTCGGCCCCACCTTTTGCTTGCGCCTCATATTGTCTCACCGGCAATATATGTTTGGGGGCTATCTATTCCTTTGGGGTTCTACTCCGGGGCAGTTTAGCTTTCTCCTTTCTTGCTTTAGGCTTAGTTAATTCTTTGGCTGTGCCGAGGTGTCTAGGGCATCGTAGGTACGTCCCACGGCTAATTCTAGTTGTGTTGTTAATTTTAGGGGTCTGCAATCCGCTAAGTTACCAACCTTTCTGGACATCTGGTTGCCTAGTCTATTCCCCTGTTATCCTCCTCGGTGACCTAATCATAACACTTATGCTATATTTACTTAATGTACTAGTTTATTATTGCAATACCTATTTTAGGTGTATTACTTATACATAACATTGTCATTCACCAACATTACTATTCTACTAAACTCAGTTAATTGAAGTATGCAATTCACAGTTCACTCACATTTCTTTATTCTTTCTGTATGCCACTGTAATTATTCTAATTAGTTTCTCAAGGATACTTCTCTATCTACTTGATGATTTACTCTTTTATGGTTATTGTATTTTACAATGCAGTATGGTATTATGATATCATTACAATCATGTGACTGACTGCTTGTTAGTACTCCCATTGCAAAAGCTATGGTTAGGCGAAACCCAGCAGTAACATCGTTGCAACTCCATTTGCACAATCTGCATAGTCTCCATACTTATAGTCTTATTAAACATTTATATATTTAATTGAGTTTAGATGACTGAAGAATGCACTTTCCAGGTTGGTCACATTTGTGTTATTATATTTGAATTGATTTAATTAAATTCATGTAAGTTGCATTTGTTTTTTGCTTATTTGATGATGTAGTCTCTTCTGCAGCACCTTTTTCACTTTGAATTGTGCGTTATTTACCATTACCACAGTAATATATTTTTGTTGTACATTCTTCATTTGTTTAATGAAATGGTAGCATGTTGTGCAAACTTTTTTTTTTTAGTAAATTCTGTTGTATAGGCTATGTAATGAGTGATATTATTGTGGTCATATTTTACCAGCTAGGGAGAACGTGAGAATCTCTCACCGTGATTTGCGGTGAAGTCAATGACCTAAACTACGAGGAATTTAGTAACTTTTTCCCATAATGTTGAGGTCAGTATAGTGCGGTCCGGCTAGGAACACAGCCTCACTGACCAGTGGTAACCTCGATGCTGTCACTGCTGGTCACTAATGCTGCGCACACAGCAGATCATTCACCAGTGGTTCTCAGCCTAGACGGTCGCATCTCAGCACCTTCCAGGTTGAAAACTATTAAACCCTCTCTAACATTGGATGTACTATGCCATCCATAAACCCTGAGAGTTACTGCCCATGGACGGGATAGTATGTCATGGGCGATCAGCCGCGCTCACGGGGTGAGTGTGGCTGATCACACTTGGAAGTCAGCTGATTCTCACAGCCAGCACTAAGTGCCAGGAGCGGTCAAGGACCGCTCCCGGCACTTTAACCCCCAGAACACTGCGATCAAACATGATTATAGCATTCTGGAACCGGCAGAGGGGCTGACAGCCCCTTCGCCTTTGGAACGGAGACCCTGTGGCATGACGAGGGGTCCCAATTGCTGCCATGGAGACCCGATGTTGTCATGACGACATCTGGGTCTCCAGACCTGAGAGACTTCCTATCATGCGCAGTGCATATCAGGAAGTCTCTCAGGTCAGTGTAATAGAATCTGCAGCACTGACAGCATCTATAGCATGCAGATCTGCATGCTGGAAAAGCGATCAACCTGCACAAAATGATTTATTGTCCCATAGTGGGACAAACTGTAAAAGTAAGAGTTAAATTAAAAAAATAATAATTGTAAAAATATATTAAAAAATAAAAAAAATAATAAAATTATCAATATTTATTCCATCATTAAATAAATATTTGAATTAAAAAAAATCTAAACAATAAAAGTACACATATTTAGTATCACCACGTTCATAGCGACCCATCCTATAAAACTGTCCTACTAGTTATCACCTTTAGTGAACACTATTAAAAAAAAGGCAATGGAAAAAAAACAATGCTTTATCATCATACCGCCAAACAAAAAGTGGAATAACAAGCGATTAAAAAGACAGATATAAATAAACATGATACCATAGAAATCGGCATCTTGTCCCGCAAAAAACAAGCTGCCATATAGCTCCATCACCGGAATAATAAAAAAGTTATAGCTCTCAGAATAAAGCGGTGCAAAAATAATTATTTGTTATATAAAAGAGTTTTTATTGTATAAAAGTGCCAAAACATAAAAAAATGATTAGTGATGAGCGAGCACAAAAATGCTCAGGTGCTCGTTGTTCGGGTCGAGCAAATTGGAATACTCGGGTACTCGACCCGAGCAACGAGCCCAATGTTAGTCTATGGGAAATCCAAGATTTTTTGTCACGACCCCCCCCCGGAGGTCTTTCAAGGGCATTAAAATGTCGGAAATGTATGGGGACAGTGCACAAACTACATGGGAACATCATGGGTAATGCCCCTAGGTCACTGCTGTGACGAATGTTGTCAGAGTGTGACGCCACTTTTAAAGATGCACAGTAAAACATGCAAAAATTAAACCAAAGTCAATTTTACTAGGAAATATGTTAAGGTACTTCCTTTCCAGGGTAATAATTTGTATGTAAGGCAAAAGCAATGATTCCCCAAAAATGCTCCTCCACCACTTTGGCTATGTTCACACATAGCGTTTTTTATGTGTTTTTCAATGTTATCATTGCTTTCAACCAATACAAAATGCATTTAGTGGGCAATGTCATTGCAGCATTTAACAACCTTAGCAGGGATGAGCGAGTATACTCGTT
Source organism: Dendrobates tinctorius (assembly GCF_039654945.1). Classification (NCBI taxonomy): domain Eukaryota; kingdom Metazoa; phylum Chordata; class Amphibia; order Anura; family Dendrobatidae; genus Dendrobates; species Dendrobates tinctorius. Next base: position 13,326,711 of record NW_027361776.1, read on the forward strand.
AGGATTCGGTACTCAGCGAGTATTGCGGTACTCGAATCCTGGCGAGTATTTCACTACTCGCCTTGCAATATTCGGCACAGCCCGCACAGTCCCCGCACAGCCCAGTTCCCGCATAGCCCAGCACAGTCCCCGCACAGCCCAGAACAGTACCCGCACAGCCAGCACAGTCCCTGCACAGTACCTGCAAAGCCCAGCACAGTCCTGCACAGCCCAGCATAGTGCCCACACAGTACTTGCAAACCCCAGCACAGTCCCGCACAGTACCTGCAAAGCCAAGCACAGTCCCGCACAGCCCGGCATAGTCCCCGCACAGTACCTGCAAAGCCCAGCACAGTCCCGCCCAGCCTGGCATAGTCCCCACACAGTACCTGCAAAGCCCAGCACAGTACCCGCACAGTACTTGCACAGCCCCTGCACAGTACCTGAAAAGCCCAGCACAGTCCCGCACAGTCCGGCATAGTCCCCGCACAGTACCTGCACAGCCCCGCACAGCCTGGCACAGTACCTGCAAAGCCCAGCACAGTCCCGCACAGCCCGGCATAGTCCCCGCACAGTACCTGCAAAGCCCAGCACAGTCACCGCACAGTACCTGCAAAGCCCAGCACAGTCCTGCATAGCCTGGCACAGTCCCCGCACAGCCTGGCACAGTACCTGCAGAGCCCAGCACAGTCCCACACAGCCCAGCATAGTCCCCGCACAGTACCTGCAAAGCCCAGCACAGTATCTGCACAGCCCAGCACAGTCCCGCACAGGCCAGCACAGTCCCACACAGCCCGGCATAGTCCTCGCACAGTACCCGCAAAGCTCAGCACAGACCCACACAGCCCGGCACAGTCTTTGCACAGGCCAGCACAGCCCGGCACAGTCTTCACACAGTCTCCGCCCAGCACAGCACACACAGCCCATTACTCGCATTTACCATAGACTTACATTGGACTCGCTAATCGTTACGAGTACCTGAGTATTAGGAGGTACTCGTAACGAGTACAGCAAGTCCAAATACTTCACTACTCGCTCATCCCTAAACCTTAGCTGGCCATGTGGTGTGTGAGTAGCATTTGCCCATACATTTAATACAAGACCTGTCCTGCACCAAAGTTACTTGCACTTCAATAAGCCTTTGAACCCTCAAACAGGAAGGCCACAGGAAAATAAGTTTCACATTTTTTTTTTGGTACTGGCATACTGGTAGCCTATGCATTGAATGCAAGGCCTGCCCTGCCACAAAGTCACATGCACCCCAATAAACCGTTGAACCCACGAACTGGAAAGCTACAGGAAAACCAAGTTCACATTACTCTTTTGGTACTGCCATACTGTTATCCTATGCATTGAATGCAAGGCCCTCACTGCACCAAAGTTACATACACCCCAATAAGCCTTTGAACCCACATACTGTAAGGCCACAGGAAAACTAAAGTTCATATAATTCTTTTGGTACTGCCATCCTGGTAGCCTATGCATTGAATGCAAAGTCCGCCTTGTCACAAAGGAACTCGCACCCCAATAAGCCTTTGAACCCATGAACAGGAAGGTCACAGGAAAACCAAGTTCACATTATTCTTTTGATACTGCCGTACTGTTAGCCTATGCCTTGAATGCAAGGCCTGCCCTGCCACAAAGTAACATGCACCCCAATAAGCCTATGAACCCACAAACTGGAAGGCCACAGGAAAAGCAAGTTCACATTATTCTTTTGATACCGCCATACTGGTAGCCTATGCATTGAATGCAAGGCCCGCCTTGTCACAAAGGTACACACACTCCAATAAGCCTTCAAACCCACGAACTGGAATGTCACAGGAAAGCCAAGTCCATATTATTCTTTTGGTACTGCCATACTGTTAGTCTATGAATTGAATGCAAGGCCTGCCCTGCACCAAAGCTACATGCACACCAATAAGCCTTTGAACCCATGTACTGGATGGCCAGAAGAAAACCAAGTTCACATTATTCTTTTGGTATTGCCATACTGGTAGCCTATGCATTCAATTCAAGGCCCGCCCTGCACCAAAGTTACATGCATCACAATAACCCTTGGAACAGTCAGAGGTGGGCCTCCTGAAAACAATGTTCCCATTATTATGAAGTGGGTCTCCCATAGTTTTTGCCTATGCATTTAATGCAAGGCCTGTCAAAAATTTGGAGGCACTCCAATGCCCCTTGAAAGAGACGTGGAGGAAGGTCTGATCAAAAAAGTTCCCATTATAAAGTAGCTGGTTCTCCTTGTAGCATGGGTCTAGAAGTGTCACCAACCATTAGTGAGTGTCACCGTAAATTTTCTTGATGCGAGGGTCACGCATTGCAGCATAAAGTCAGCCATGCAGGCCAGACTGGTAACAGGCAAGTCTTCCGTGTCCTCAACAGGACAACTAACCATGGTGTCCTTCTCCTCCACCTCCCTGTCCTCAGGCCATCCAAGCTGAATAGACGGTATGACAGTTGTGCTTGTGGTACCGTCTATAGTGCATGAAAGTAGCTTCTGTTCTTCCTCCTCCTCCTCATTGTCAACCAATCCACATTGGGATAACATGAGGCTGGGCTCTGTGTGATTACCGTGTATGCTTCCTTGCTTCATGTCTTTGTGCTCCGCCTGCAATGCATCCTCTTTCATTGTGAGCAGAGAGCTTTTCAGAATGCATAGAAGTGGGATGGTGACGCTAATTATGGCGCCATCACTGCTCACCATCTTGGTGGATTCCTGAAAGTTTTGGAGGATGGCACATATGTCTGACATCCATGTCCACTCCTGAGGTCTTATGTGTGGTGTCTGACCTGAATAACGACGGCCTTGTTAATGCTGGTAGTCAACAACTGCCCTCTTCTGCTCACATATCCTTTCCAACATATGCAGTGTAGAGTTCCAATGCATGGGGACATCACACACCAGTCTGAGCCGGAAGCTACAAATTCAGCTGAAGCACGGCAAGGGCAGCAGAAGCTGGAGCAGACTTTCGAAAATGGGCACACAGGCGGCGTACTTTCACAAGTAGATCCAGCAGCTCTGGGTAGCTTTTGAGAAAACGTTGAACAATGAGGTTAAGCACATGTGCCAGGCATGGTACGTGTGTGAGCTCGCCTCACCTCATAGCCGTGACCAGGTTACAGCCATTGTCACACATGACCAGGCCTGGCTGTAGGTTCAGCGGTGTCAGCCACACATCTGCCTTCTCTTTCAGAGCTGTCCACAACTCTTCAGCATTCTGTGGTTTGTCACCTAAGCATATCAGCTTCAGTACATCCTGTTGATGCTTGGCTGAGGAAGTGCTGCAATGCTTCCAGCTTGTGACTGATGTGCTGATTTCGGAGATGGAGGCTGAAGAGGAGGAGGAGGAGGTGCAGGAGCTGTAGATTGTGGGGGCAACCCTGATTGACATAGGTCCCGCAATCCTCGGCGTCGGGAGGACTTGTTCCATTCCAAGATCCGTCTGGGTCCCGGCTTCCACATGACAACCAAGTATGCCATCAGCAAGAAATGTTGTCCCTGCCCACAAGCCCTTGTCCACGTGTCCGTGGTTAGGTGGACTCTCTCAGTAACAGCATTGTTTAGGGCATGGATAATGTTGAGGGACACGTGCTTGTGTTATGTGGGGATGGCACACTGGGAGAAATAGTGGCAGCTGGTGACCGATTACCTTGGGATGGCCGCCGTCATCAGGTTGTGGAAAACTTCCATCTCCACAAGTCTAAAAGACAACATTTCGACTGCAAGCAGGCAGAAATTTGTGGATTTAGTACTGTGGCTTGTGGGGCTTTGGCAGCATATTTACGCTTGTGTTCCAATGACTGGGGTAAACAAGAACAAGAAAAGACACCGCTGAAGGGTATGCACACCGCAATATTTTAGTAAGATAAAGTTTTCCTATTAACAATGGAACATTAAAAACACAGCTAAAAACAAACCAATCTCCCCCACATGCAGTATGTAATGATACAAAAGACCATGCTATGGGTAAAGATACCACAAGCCCTTGAGTAATGGGATATAGCATGAGACACAATAAGAAACCAACAGGTAAGCCCTAGGTGTGGATGACCCTGAGCAATATATAGTACAAATCTAAACATACTGCATGTATAATATTATATATACACACACACAAAAACAATCCCTGAGAAAACCCTAAATACCTGGAAGAAAGTGGTATGATGAAGGGAGCTGTCCCTTTAAGTATCACTATTAATGGAACAGAAGAAATAAACTGCGTTCACAAAACATAAACTGAGACAACCTCCTAATCTATGTGGCTGGCCTAATGATTGTGAATACAGGGAAAGAAGAGAGCGTTATTAATGTAATAACACAAGATGATGTCCCTTTAAGTGTCAATCTCCATGGAATAATGCACCAGTGTAATAAAGCCTGAAAAGCCAACCAGAAGTAACCATGAGCGCAGTAAATGGCTAATGACAACAATGCAGAGCCCCATAAGATGCATCATATGGAGACATAAAACAGACACATAGTCACCAGGACTGCAGGCAACCCAGGAATGAGGGGCGGTGGAGCAAGGAAGGAGAGGGAAGCAATACCCCATACGTATTGATGTCAATGGGACGAATGATGAGAGTGGTCTTCAGCACCCAGTGCCGGGAATGGCACTAAGTATACCGCTGCGTCTCATGCACCGATACATGTGGTACAGATGCAGCACACGGTTGCCACATGTGTGCTGCAAGTATTATAACCCCCAGACAAATGGTTTTTCTGGTACCAGAAGAATGCAAGTGTGAAACTGGCTTTGCACAGAACTCCTTCTCGGACCCATAACCTTAATGGATGTGTAAATACATCTTTTCTTTATTGGTCCCAGGGATATCTAATGAAAAAAACAGAAAGCACTAGGACGTGTCACACCAATGTGTGAAAGCAGCCTTATAAAGCCTAGATATTACAAAAAGATAAAGCAGAAATCAAGATTTATTATGTAAGATGACTTTGTTGTACTAGATGAAATATTCAGAATTACTCTGAAAAGAATGAGTACACTATTTGTATAACTTCCTAACTTTTTGTAAGTTAAAGCACAGTCAAAATTGATTTTATTATACATGCAAAAATACAAATATAATTGTCTTTCTATTATGCATTCAACATTCAGATACTTTACACATTTCTCATTCTTACAGTTTTGCAGATAACTCGTGCAGTCATACAGATTTATCATAAGAGATGTAAATAACAAAGTTTTATAAAATTTGAATGCTTCTGATTTAATATATCCTCTTGCACTATTTAGAATTTCCAGCTCTATTTAATTTTAAAAATATTTTCTTCAAAATGACGAAGCTGTAATTTTTCGCATAATTCATACATCCCATTTCTCTGAGCTGGTAAAACTTTTCTAATTGAGTGAGGCATTTGCAACAATGCAGAATAGATTTCAAAACATGTTTGCAGAACAGAAATCTGAAATGAGCTCCATATTGACGAGTACCCTGAAGCTTGCTTAGTTTGTCACAATGCATAAAGCTGCTTCCATATCAATAAATTAGCTTTGCTGCAAAACACAATAGATATATTACACATTTCTACTTGTTGCAAACACCATAGCAGCTTTAAAATGTAAAGGATAATACAGTTTCTTGATGTTTATTCACAATAGATATGAAAAATATTCAAAGTGTTGTCACAAATAAGAAAAGTGATAAATAACTGAATTGCCGAATTGATAATTATATTTACATCCCTAAACAAACATAAGTATGATATTCCACTTGAAAATTAAAAGGATTTATTCAAGTAGACAATCTTTTTTGAATGGAATCCATTGTGACGATCAGTCAGTCCAGATGCTTCCTGCCTTGGAAATTAGCTGTTATCACTACATAGCAGCCATTCAGATACAGTATTTATACAGTAAAGGCCCTTTTACATTTAGCAAAGCACCAGCGATCCGACTGGCGATCCGACCCGGTCAGGATCGCTGGTGCATCGCTAAATGATCGCTAGTGAGCTTCCACACAGAAAGATCTCACAGCGATGCAGCAGCGACGCAGCGCACGATACTCACCTTTCACACACAGCGATCCAGACGTCCTCCCGCCCGCGTCCACGCGTCACTCGTCTCACACAGCAGGAAGCCCAGCAGGAAGCAGACGACGAGAAATGGAGCCGCCCAATCTCGCGCGATCATCGACGGACAGCGGGGGAGCCGGTCGGTGGTAAGTATCACAAATAGCGATATCGCTAGCAATATCGCTGTAACGTCACAAAACCAGTGACGTTGTAGCGATATTGCTAGCGATATCGCTATGTGTAAAACCCCCTTAAGTGTCCTACGAGTTACTTTGTCCTCAAGTACTTTGGGACAATGAAACGAAGCATATATGGAGATTGGCGAAGAAATGGTTCAATGACAATGAGTGAGTAAACCAGTATGCACCAACTTTGGGAAAATGTATAAGAGACCTGAATCTGAATGAGGGCATGCTCAGAAGGATTCAGGAAGTGGTGAAAGCCAAAGGTGGATTTACAAAATACTAACAAAATAATATATTAAAAGTTTAGATTTTTTAGGAGCAAAACAGTAACAATGCAGTGACATAAGAATCTGCATAACTAATCATATGCTAAGTAGTTGCTAGTCAATTTTATGTTTGCAGTAACCAAGATTATCTATAAAATGATGATAATCTCATGTTCAAAGCAGTAATGGATACTGAGATATGTAACCTGAAATTCAAAAACTCAAAACATTGCTACCAGTATAGATAGTTTTTTTTGTAATGCATGATCAGGTAGAATCCAGATGAGCAAGTGTTACTCTAAGGCCGGGGTCACAATTATGAGTGCAATGCGAGAAACTCGAGCAAGGCTCTCACATCGATACCCAGCACTGTCGCCAGCACTCGGGACCGGAGTGTGCGGCTGCATGTATTTCTATGCAGCTGAACACTCTGGTCCGAGTGCAGTGCCGGGTATTGAAGCGTGAGTATCTTGTATTGCACTCGTAAGTGTGACCCCGGCCTAAGGCTATGCTTTTTGTGAGTTTTTTGCGTTGCATATGTAGTGTCGGTAGTGGGCCGAGCTGGGGGATGATAGGGGGTGGTCCCACTTCTTACCGCGCAGAGATGACAACAGAGACACGATGGAGGCAGATTCTGGGTGCAACAGGTCCAAGTTTATTCACACTGGCCGTCCGACTGACGGCACACCTCGCGGCCCTCCGTTTCCAGAGCCGCTTCTCGCACCGTACACTAGGGACGTGTCTGCACACACCGTCCCCTCCTTTACTGTCGACGCTCCTGACAGGTCCGTCACTGTGGCCGCCTTAGGCCCGTAAACCAACAGCGCTTCTACTGCTCAGTCGTCGTGTCACATACGGTGTCTTACACCCAGTACCTCGTCTCTGCTGCGGTCCTTTCCTGTCAGGACCACCCCCCTGACGTTTCCTCTCCTCAGTCCCCTTGGTCGGATTCTCCTCAGGGCACACAGACTGGCGTAGTCCTCCTGTCACCTGAGCTCCCCCTGGGGACTGGAACCTTCTGGAACCCTCCCTCAGTATTTATAACTCTCCCAGTTCCTTGAAACTGTCACTCTAACTGTCACCACGCCCCCCATGACCAACAGTTTCTAAAGCCCTAAGCTGCTGTAAAGTCCTTTGCTCACACTCCTCCCTGCCATCTAATGGTCATCCCAAGGTACTGCACGTCCACTACACTTTCCTAGTTGTTTCCCCACTGTAATCACTGACTCCTACCTACAGTGTGCAAACCTATCTTTCTTCACTCTGACTAGTCCGTCCGTCCGGTCACCTTCCCTACACTCCCCCTTCCTTTGTCCATTGTCGTCCTCGACAATCGTCATCCCTGCCTTCGTCGTTCTGAATCTACACCTACATTCTGTTGTCGGACCAGAAGTTGAGCCAAACCCACTATCTGCGGGGGCCAAACCATACTGGGAGCACTATGCTCTGAGCAGCCTACTGCTACTCACCAGCGCACACGCCACATGACAACGTCTTTCAAATTGGGCAAGGTACACCCGTATTCTCTCTACGGCGTGTATCTTTCCCCTACTCTCCCCTACTGTTACCTTTCACTATCCGGTACGCCATGATCGAGGCCACTCACCTACCAGATCATTGCCGGCACCCGCCTTTCCTTCTTCAGGGGTGTCCGTGGTGTTGGGGACCTGACCTAGGACGGCTGTCTTTCTCACGTCTTCCAACTGATTTTCCTTCTTTCAATTACATGTCATGGTCGGCGTCCCGGTCTCCCAGACCTCCTCAACTCTTAGATCCCTACCGGATCTCACACTTTCCTTTGGTCCCGCAGACCTTCCCTTACCCGGACCTGTTGCATTTACTTTGGCATATTATACATTAAACAACTTTATAATAGCACAAGTACCCATTTTTATAATTTTTTTTTTTTCTTGCTTTTAAAACCAAAATATAACATAACATTGCATGTCTCCTTTCCTCCTCCCTTCCTTGGACATGGACACTCCCTCTCTTCTAAGTATCCCGCGCTCTGTCAGTCTAAAAAGTAAACACAATCTATCCTGTAAGAGGAACATAGAAAAACAGACACAAAAATCACAGATAAACATTTCTTTTTTTTTTAAAAGCTGACCGCGAACTGTCCTTTTGACCTGCACAACGGTGCAACGAACTCCTGACAGTTCAATCCTCCTTTCGGTGGTCAGTAGTAAGGGACCCCACAACCGTGGAGCTCCCAGGATGCAAGAAGTGTCCCTTTCTGCAAGATAGTATAAACGAGCCGTCCCGGGGGTCGTGCAGCCGCCATGCCAGCCTCTCCCCTCTCATGGAGCAGGTTCCAGACTTCCTGCCCCCTGGCCCTCTTCTTCTCTATAACTCCTGCGACCCAAACAGAGGGTCTGGCATGAGCCCTGGAGTCCGGTGGGCGGGACTTAACCGAGGAAGGACGTGGATCAGAGGCGGCCGATGATTTTTGCGGCTCAACAGCCGCTGGGGCCAGGTGGCAAATGGGGACAACCGGGTCCTTGGAGGCTGGAATCACAAGGCCCACTAAGTCGGCCGCAGTCGACTTCAGCAGCGGCATAACCGCGGCCTCAGGACAGGCCGCATCCACTACTTCCAACGGAGCCGGAGTAACGGCCGATTTCAACGATGCAGCTGCTATTAGCAGGGGAAGCGCAGCAGCGTCTTCTTTGGGTGAGCTCTGCACTGGTGACTCCGGGCGGGGTAGTTCGGGGACATGAGCGGGGGCCTCACTCAGTTCTGCATACACCACAGGGCCCGATGTAACTAGGCCTTCTGGTGCGCAGGGGGCCGCGTGCTGTGATAGAATGGTGGGGGCCGCTTGCGGAGGCACTGGTGGGGCTGGGGGTACTCTCACCTTCCCCGGCGCTGCGGCCTCCGTCTCACCATCACGCGGCTTTCCCCGCAGCCTCCGTTCCTCGCTCCACTGTCCTGCGGGCCTTTCCTTCAGACTCGGGGGCTCCGCGGAGAAGTCCTCTGCTGGTATTGGTGGCAGCCGCTCTCGCTGACTCCGCTCAGGCTCCGCTCCCCGGCTCAGCATCCCGCTGCCTGCCCGTGGTTCTACAGATGACTTCTGGTGCAGCTCCATCTCCTGCCGCCATTGCCACTCTAGGCGGCCAATGCCCCGATACCCGCCGCATCTCATACCGTTGGTTGGGCAGCACTCGAATGGCGTCAGACAGCCGCAGCCAAGTTTTTCTTCTGTGCCACTCCCTCTGTGACGTGGGGTGTCGGCAGGCCTCTCCACCCACCTGTCAGGGTCCAATATATGGAAGCGTCGATCTCCAGGCACATACTGCTTCTTTTTGGGGTACGTTGGAGGGGGTCCCAGCCCATTCTGAACAACTGTGAACACCCGGACCTCTCCTCTGCGCTGAAGCAATACCGCCATACTGCACAGTACCTGGTACCGCCCCGGATCCTCTGCTGGCCACACAGATCCGACACAGCGCTCCCAATTCATATTCCACAGGTAAGTCATTTGTAATCCACAGGTGTTTATAATCCATGCAGCATAGTCCAAGTCCTTTTCCTTTACTTGAGGCAGGCCTGCCGCAGAAGATGGGGTATTAGCGGTGGCGATCCTGCCGACTACGCCAAATGTAGTGTCGGTAGTGGGCCGAGCTGGGGGATGATAGGGGGTGGTCCCACTTCTTACCGCGCAGAGATGATAACAGAGACACGATGGAGGCAGATTCTGGGTGCAACAGGTCCAAGTTTATTCACACTGGCCGTCCGACTGACGGCACACCTCGCGGCCCTCCGTTTCCAGAGCCGCTTCTCACACCGTACACTAGGGACGTGTCTGCACACACCGTCCCCTCCTTTACTGTCGACGCTCCTGACAGGTCCGTCACTGTGGCCGCCTTAGGCCCGTAAACCAACAGCGCTTCTACTGCTCAGTCGTCGTGTCACATACGGTGTCTTACACCCAGTACCTCATCTCTGCTGCGGTCCTTTCCTGTCAGGACCACCCCCCTGACGTTTCATCTCCTCAGTCCCCTTGGTCGGATTCTCCTCAGGGCACACAGACTGGCGTAGTCCTCCTGTCACCTGAGCTCCCCCCTGGGGACTGGAACCTTCTGGAACCCTCCCTCAGTATTTATAACTCTCCCGGTTCCTTGAAACTGTCACTCTAACTGTCACCATGCCCCCCATGACCAACGGTTTCTAAAGCCCTAAGCTGCTGTAAAGTCCTTTGCTCACACTCCTCCCTGCCATCTAATGGTCATCCCAAGGTACTGCACGTCCACTACACTTTCCTAGTTGTTTCCCCACTGTAATCACTGACTCCTACCTACACTGTGCAAACCTATCTTTCTTCACTCTGACTAGTCCGTCCGTCCGTCAGGTCACCTTCCCTACACATATTTTCAAATAAAATGAAAGTAACATATTTTACTCAGTGGGTGCAGAAATAGTGCAAAAATTCTACAGCATCAAAAACTTACCAAAAGCTTATCATGGGAACCTAGCCTTGCAAAACTATTCTCCAACACCGGTGAATAGACCAGGGTACTATCTTTATGTTAGGATGCATAAGAAAGCCTCGACAACAGGCCTGATCTATTTCATGAACAATAAGGAATGAAACAGTATTTGTTTTCCTCAAGAATATTGTCATAGGTTATGATAATCTTTTTAAGGTATTAGAAATAGTATTAGAAAAGAGTATGGTCCGTTTCACACTTCAGTTGTTTGACGTCAGGGCCCCTTCACACATCCTGGTGATTCTTGTACAGGAAAAGACAGTACTGCTGTGATCCGTGGACCATGTCTGTGTGACATCCGTGTGATATCCGTGTGCCTGCGTCCATGTGCCCATTTTCTGTCAGTGTGGCAAGTATGGAATGAAATGTAGCATAGAAATTAAAGAGTGTTGCATACTAAAGATGTTCAAAGATAGTGGTGAGTTCTCCTTCAATGGAAGTCTTCAAACAGAGGCTGGACAGACATCTAACTGGGATGATTTAGCGAATCCTGCTTTGAGCAGGGGGTTGGACCAGATGGCCCAGGAGGTCCCTTCCAACTCTACGATTCTATGATTCTATGATTCTATAGAGATAGTGTGAAGAACATGACAGCTAGACAGAAAGATTGAAAGATAGACAGAAATGTCAGTGTGCTATATAATCAGTGTTTTTTTCTGTACTTGTTTTTTATTTTTAAACAGATAAAAAAACTGGGGTGGGCTCCTGCGTAATTTTCAAAACCTCAGAGGGAAATCTGTCTGCTTTGGACTGATATTAATAGTCTGGGAAAGGGGCTATTAGCCCTGACTCTTCCCAGACTATTAATAACAGCTCACAGCTATTTGCTTAGCCTTTACTGTTTAGTTTACTGGGGGACCCCAGAAAAAATATTGTAGGGTCCCTCTATAATTTCTAACCAACAAAGGCTAAACAGAGAACTGTGGAATGATATTAATAGCCTGGAAAGGGACCATTGATATTGGGACCCGCCACTGTTTATAACATCAGCCCTCAACGGCTGAAAAAATGGTGCATCATTAAGATGCTCTAATGCTGATTTCACATCAGCGTTTTTTAGCGCAGCGCATCGTGCGCGTCCATGCGCCGTACGCCCCTATGTTTAACATGGGGACGCATGGTCTAGCGTTTGCACTCATTTGTATGCATTTTCATGCGCATGCTTTTTTTGCAGTGTGCGCCTAGGCACACCGGACGCAATCTGTTGCATTTTTGGTCCGTCCAACCTGTGTCAAAAAAACACATGAGCATGGAATGCGCCAAAATAACACATTACAGTTTATGGGAATGCAGGCGTGCGCATAGATATGAGCACGCTTGCGTTTAAAATAGCATGCATTTTAAGAGTTAACATGGCTAGAAACGCATGCGCCTAAAAAAAGCAAAAGCATGCAAAACACATGATGTGTTTTTTTGCAGGCGTTTCTATTGTGCATGAAGCGCAGCGCTAAAAAACGCTAATGTGAAAGTAGCCTAAATCTGGCATTTAACCTCGCTCTTCCCACTTGCCTTGGTGTGGTGGCAAGTGAGGTAATAGTGTTGCTGTAGATGTCAGCTGTTTTATGGCTGCTTGTCATCAAGCCCAGGGTTAGTAATGGAGAGGGATCTATATGACACATATATTATTGTAAAAATGCACAGCCAGACAAAAGTCATTTAATGAAAAAAGGCACAGCATTGAAACATTCCCCACCCTCTGTTACCCATTTATTAGTGTAAAAAAAATAATAATAATAATAATCATAATCCTCACCTGTATGAAGATAATTAATTTGTTTCATGCCATAATCCTTCTCTGCTTCATCAGGATTCCTTGCTGAATAGTGGCATGATGAAATCATTCAGCTTGACATAAACGAGACACTGAGCTGAGTGTCAGTGTGCAGCTTCAGTGACATCATTGAGGTAACCTCAGCTTCAGTGACCTACGGTAATCATGCTCGGTTCACTGTGAGCAGCCTGATGAACTGCAGTGACCTCAAAGAGATCACTACTAGCGCCATGATAATTTTCTCACGGTGCTTGCGAAGATGTCACGAAAATTACTGCAGTTCATCTGCTGGCTCACACTGAATGGAGCATGGAACAAGTGGCAGTGACCGGCGGTCACCTCTATGATGTTACTGCTCATCACTGAAGCAGCGTCCCAAGCTCTGCTCAATGTCTCCTGGTTTCATGGCTGAATGGTTGCATCATGCTACTGATCAGAAATGTAATCACGATGTAGCAGAGCTAGGACATATGTCATCTTGGCCACTGTAAAAGACACTTTAGGGGGAATAAATATTTCACCATTATTCGGAAAAACTATTCTTCATTTCCTTGTATTTGTGCAGTGTAAACAGGCTAGCAATGCTTGCTTAAAATCATTGTTCTCAGCAGTATATTGTCTTGTGTAAACAGGATATATAGTGCTGAGAACAATGTATTAATTGTTATATGATCATCTGAAGCAATGGCTGTTAAAATGAATGATAATTGACAAATAGTTGCTTTTTAGCTTTAGTTTTTGTCAGCAGTGTAAATGAGGTCCACCACTAGGACTGTGCTATTATTACACACAGCCTTTCTTGGCTCCAGGTTCAGTGAAAACAGCCATTGCTCTAAGTTGGCGTGGATAGCCGTCCAAAACTCTTGAGCTGTGTGACTGCGATAACCACTGAAGCTCCAGTCTCTCACTGGCTTGGAATCCACTGAAATGGACACTGTTTACTTACATTCCCTAAACTTTTGTAACACAACTTAAAGCAGTTGGTACACTGAGGAAGGTCTTATCGACTGAAATGTCTGTTTTTGCACTATTGTCCACTGCATCTTCAAAGCATCCATTTGAGTGTAAGGTTTATTTTACTATATTACGGTTTGGGACCCTACCTGAGTCCCTCATCCAGCAGTGCGACAAATTACTTCTATTTATTAATCACAATACAGTCAGCGTGCACCTCTGGTATCTGTCACATCATGATCACCACCACCCCCAGTGATTAACATCTTGTGATGAGTGTCTGGATTTTGCTAGGGTTCTACTTGGTCCGTCCCTGTATCCAGCATGAAAAAAGTTTGGGTATCGGTGTAGATGTTTTCCTTCTCTGGTTTTTGTGAATCTTTGGAGAAGACCAGGCTTCTATAACACACTAGATGCTGCAAACTATTTGAAAGTCAGGTCCCCTACTGTATGACAATAGAAACAGAAGGATTTTTTGTGGCCTCTGGAACAGGTCTCTATAACACACTACATGCTACAAACTATTTGAAAGTCAGGTCCCCTACTGTATGACACTAGGAACAGAAGGATTTTTGTGGCCTCAGTATCATTCCTCTATAACACACTAGATCAGGGCCGCCATCAGGGCATTACTGCCCTGACTAGCGTATGGGGCCCGGTCTCCTGTGCTCACGGGCCCCAACCGGCAGGTAAACAGGGCCCTTAGCGCGGCGCTGCGTGCAGCAGCTAAACGCTATTGACATGTGGGCCCGCCGGCCCGCACGTCAATTAGTTAACAGCCACCAGCCAATCGGAGGCTGGCAGCTGATGTCAGCTGCAGCGCGCACATCGCGGCGTCTGACGTCACTGTCAGTCGCCGGCTAGAGCGCGCTTCAGCAGCGTGGAGGGACGGAGCCTTGCCTGCCGCTGGAGCGCGGCCAGGTAAGGAGAACTTTTTTTTTTTTTTGACAGCGGCGATCTGGGGGGCCTGGGGCAGAATTCTGGATGCTGTGGCAGAATGCTGGATGCTGGGGCAGAATGCTGGACATGGGGGCAGAATGCTGGACATGGGGGCAGAATGTGAGGCATGGGGCATGATTGTGAGACACGGGGCAGAATGGAGATATGGGGCATGATTGGAGACAGATGGGGCAAGGTTGGAGACAGATCGCACAGGATCATGGGGGCAGGATGGATACGATGGAGATCATATGGGGGCAGAATGGATACTCATGAAGGTGGGATGGGAGACCATATGGCTAAAGCCAGGAATGAGACACACAGGGGTCAGGATGGGGGATATTATTACCATAGGGGCTAATTAAGGGATATTATTACTGCAGTGATGCATTTAATTTTTTGAGGATACTGTTTTAAATGGGGAAGCGGTCCTCTTACTGTGCAGAGTGACACTATGTTGCCTTTTTTTTCTTCATGTGGTGTAATGTAGAAGTTGGGAAAAAATAAGTACTGTGTTCTGCAAGTGGAGCTCTAGATAACTGTGCTATTTCCTGCAGACACGAGCCCTGGCTGGAAGACTTGATGGTGATCTGTGCTGGATGAATGAAAAGCAAGGATGAAGGACTTCATCTAGAGACATCACTGGTGAGTTAGTGTGTTACCTTTACACTGACACTACACATTGTATACTATATACAGAGGTCCTGTGTATAATGTCACCAGTGATCACTGTGTTACCTGTACATTATTTACAGAGCTCCTGTGTATAATGTCATTGATCACTATATTACCTGTACACAGACACAGCATACTAAATACAGATCTCCTGTGTATAATGTCACTTATGGTGATAGCATTATGCTTTTTTATTAATGATCAGTATTGCAGCTTTCAGTCACCATGTGCTGGCAATATGTGGTCTGGGCATGGTGCGGTGGTATTTGTCCCTTGTATGTGCTATTATTTGGTCACTTTGTGGTGGCAATATGTGGTCTGGTCATGGTGTGGCGGTATTTGTTCCTTGTATGTGGTATTATAGGTCACTATGTGGTGGTAATATGTGGTCTTGACATGGTGTAGCGGTATTTGTTCCTTGTATGTGATATTGGTCATTTTAAAAAATTGAAAAATAAATAAAAATATACCTAAATTGTATTGCATATTTTAACAAATATTTAATAGGTTACAGTACAGTAGAGCCTGGCCAAAAGTGTCTACCCTGTTATGGTGGCGGCTAGAAAAAAAATCTTTTGTCCAAAGCAAAAGCTGCCGGCTATATGTGTGATCTGGTGATAGGAACTGTTAATGTGTGATTGGTGAGAAGTGGAGTTTTTCCAAGCGAGAGCGGTGGGACTGGACAGTTTGATGGGTGGAGGCGGGGCTGGGTGGAGCCTGGGCGGAGTCTCAAGGGGGCCCCGAAATTCCTAGTGGCAGCCCTGCACTAGATGCTACGAACTCTTTGAAAGTCTGGTCCCTTACTGTATGACACTAGGAACAGAAGATTTTTTTGTGACCTCTGTATCCTCTATAACACACTAGATGCAACAAACTATTTGAATGTGAGATGTTCAATACTGTATGACACTAGTAACAGAAGATTTTTTGTGGCCTCTGGATCAGACCTCTACAGCTTAATTTCAAACCAATAAAATTACAAAGTGTGATAAGGCAGGTTGTCTAACTTTTTGCAACTGAAAAATTATATATTTTTACTAGCTATGAACCCATTCTACGCCCAGGTGGCGAGCATTTTTATTGGTATATGTTCTCCTATCCTGGTATGTGCTGCCATCCTCCTATCCTGGTACGCATGGCACACCTCATTCTTATCCTGGTATGCATTGTACGCTCACCCCCTCAATCCTGGTATGCATGGCACCCCATTCTTCATCTTGGTGTGCATGGTCCCCTCACTCCTCAGTCCTGGTATGTATGGTCCCCTCATCCCCCAATCCTGGTATGCATGGTACTCCCACATCCCTATCCTGGTAAGTATGGTCCCCTCACCCCCTTTCCTGGTATGCATGGTACCCCTCATCACCCAATCCTGGTATGCATGGTAACCCTCATCCCCCAATCCTGGTATGCATGGTCCCCTCATCCCCCAATCCTGGTATGCATGGTCCCCTCACCCCCCAATCCTGGTATGCATGATACTCCCTCATCCCTATCCTGGTATGCATGGTACCCTCACCCCCTATCCTGGCATGCATGGTACTCCCTCATCCCCCAATCCTGGTATGCATGGTACTCCCTCATCCCTATCCTGGTACGCATGGTCCCCTCACCCCCTATCCTGATATGCATGGTCCTCTCATCCCCCAATCCTGGTATGCATGGTCCTCTCACCCCCCAATCCTGATATGCATGGTACTCCCTCATCCCTATCCTGGTATGCATGGTCCTCTCACCCCCCAATCCTGATATGCATGGTACCCCGCATCCCCCAATCCTGGTATGCATGGTACTCCCTCATCCCTATCCTGGTATGTATGGTCCCCTCACCCCCTATCCTGGTATGCATGGTACCCCTCATCCCCCAATCCTGGTATGCATGGTACCCTCACCCCACTCTCCTTGTATGCATGGTCATCTCACCTCCCCTATCCTGGTATGCATGGTTCCCTCACCCCCCTCTCCTGATATGCATGGTCCTCTCACCTCCCCTATCCTGGTATGCATGGTCCCCTCACTCCTATTAAAACTACACACATACAAAAGAAAAAAAAATATACTCACCCTTCTTTCCTGTGCTCCAGCGCTGTCACCACGTTCTGCTGGAGGCCGAGGGAGGAGTCTGGCGCCAGAGTACGCACATGCCCATAGCGCTGTCCGGCGCCATATTGCTGAAGACACACTGCACACATGCGCGATTCCGGTCGCACTCCCGCCCCGCTCTCCGGCCGAAGAGAAGCGCTGCGGCAACGCTCCTCCCGGTCAGGTAATTATGTAAGTATGGCATCGAAGATGGCAGTATGCAGTGTGTACGGTACCACCATCTCTGGCGCCATACACACTCCTCATCGCTGGTTGCCTTATTCTGTCTGGAGCCAGGCGAGTCGCGCTTGCGCAGTCTATAAAGGTTTCGGACAGAGTGACACTTACAGCATTATATTATAGATGTGCCTTAGGACTGCAGACAGTTTCATATCACCACAGCACAAAATGACAAGGTGGGATACAGCAGGCTGTTTCACATTTAGCTACTGGAAAAAATATTATTTAAAATGCTATACTCGTGCATGTAGCACAATAGAAGCAGTGCACGACATACTTGTAGGACACTTGCCCTGCTGGCTTTGTCTGTGGACCTCAGTAATGGCCAAAAAAAGCTGGAAGGTAAATTTAAGGCCGGGGTCACACTGACGAGGAATACGAGTGAGAGGCGCTAAAAGCACGCATTACACACGGACAAATGATTCTCTATGGGGTCCCTCGCACCAGCCGTATATTTCTCATCCGTATTCTACGCTCCGTGCCAATCGCAGCATGCTGCAATTGTCAGCGTACTACGGCCGTAGTACGCCAATGCAAGTCTATGGGTGCGCAAAAAATACGGATTACACACGGACCACACGTGTGACCTGCGAGCAATACGCAGTTCTTTTGGCTGGTGACAGGAAATGGGCCAATCCATCATCAGGAAGCCTAGACATGCAAATGAGCTCAAAAAGCGCTCCAGACATCCAGGAAGTACGCCTCCATGGAGTACAGCAGCATCATGGCATCCACTTACATAAATGTTGAGATGTTAATAGTCCTGGTGCAGGAGCGTCCCGAATTCTGGGACCAACGCGATGCCAATTATTCCAACCGGGCAAGAAAGGAGGCGTCATGGAGGCGCATCTGTCGCCAGATGTACCATGACTTTGGTGATCAACCACGTGAGGAGCAGCATAAAATTTGTAAGTACAAGCCAAAACATGAGTAACCTTAGCGCACAACAAAAAAGGAATATAGAATCAGCACCTCCCTTCCTGTGCATGTACTTTTTTCCTCATGAGGCCGTTAGATTTGGATGTGACACGTGGATTCACACAGCCATAATTTGGGTTTATGCCACAAGCTCCTCATCCTCCTAGACAAACCAATTATTAAGTGTAGCTAAAGAAACCCTGTGTATCTGCCCAATTAGATATGCCACCATGGGTAGAAAGCACACCCCAGAAGGCCCCATGCCTAGACTACTGGTAGCAAATGTGACCTATCAAATATGTGAATTTGACAATATTTCCTGTCACATTGCAGTGGAAGATGTGATGAAATGCTGGCGAAGCATCCGGGACCAATACCGCCGGGAATGCCAGCAGCGGTCCTGGAGTGGGGATGGGGGATACGTAAAACGAAAATATATCTATTACGACCGGCTCTCCTTCCTCGCCCCAATTCTGGATCTGAGACCGTAAGTAGATACCTCACACCACATTACACAGATACTTTACAGGGCCAAAAATATTGATGTATTTTTGCCTCTGTTCTATTTCATAACAGAACTCAATCCAACCTTACGGATCGAGGAACGGGCTCAGAGACAGAGCCGATAATTGATCCTGTAGGGGATGAGGTGGCTGGCCCATCTTCTCCCCCTACAAGAAGCATGTCAGAAGATGAGTCATCACAGGAGAACCCATTGGCTGCCCAACAAACCACACCACCAGGACGGTCTGCTGCTGCCCCATAACCCATCCTGGAAGAGCCAGGCAACTTGAGCAGCAGCCCAACTGGCCAGATCAGGGGATCCCCACAGGCTGCTGTTACATCCCGGCTAGGCCGAAGGAGGCGCCAGGTCGCTGTTCAAGAGAGCAGGACCAATGTGGACACAGGGGTGCTAAATTATTTATCTCGAGTCACTACAGATGATGGAGAGGAGGCCTACTCACGTAGCCTGACCCTTTATCTCTGTGCCCTTTCCCGTGAGGTCAGGCTCCGTATTAGGGGATGTTTTCAGATCCTACTTGATGCAAGCACCCCCCAATACCCCAAATGAGCTTTTCGAATATCTGGAGAGGTGGCAGCTTTCCCAACGAAATCTAATGCGCATGAGACCACCCACACAGATGCTTGTTCAAGCAGGGTCTGAACATCCTCTAATACGTGGGCCTACACCTCACCCCCTTCCTCCCCCTACCCAACCTTCCCAACAGCAGCAACAGATTTCTGGCTCTAGCCAACCCCACCAATATGGCCACTTATTCCCACCCAGTGATGGAGGCTGGTTCCAACCTGGTTGGGGACAACATGGCTATATTGGTGGGTATGAGACACGGCCCTACCCGCCCCAACAAGATGCCCCTCAGCAGTATTACTATGGCCACTGCCCCCAACAATCACAGGAGGAAGGTCAGTACCAACAGCATGGGCAACAGTATGCACCCACAAAGGGCGATGTTGCTCAAAGTAGTCAGCAGCAACCACAGGCTGCTCCTCCACCTTCTCCTTCCCCAACATTCCACAATTTATAAGTGGCTTAAAACATGGAATTAGTAAACCCATACTGTACATGACTTTTCTTAATCGGTCTGATGGAAGGAGATGTCCAGTGTGTTTGAACTGGTGGTTAAAATCCCAAGGCAAAGTAAAAAAGAGGTTTTATCCAGCAGCAAAATGAGCTAAAACAGATAATACTAACATTTCTTATGACGGTTTTCAAATCATATGATTAAGACACCATGACAGGCAAGGCTACCTTATGCGTTTCTGAGACATATTACATGTCTGTAAAAAATACAATATTTCACGGGGTTATACTGGCAAAGTCAAAGGATCAAAATAGAGTACTCACTTGATAATGCATAGAAAAGGCGTGCTGTCCATATTCTCTTAGTCCAATTTAGGCCAGCTAACTATATTCCAAAATCAAGGCAAACAGCCTCAAGACCATCACGCTCTCTCTATGTATTATCAAGTCAGTCTTCTAATTTGATCCTTTGACTTTCCCAGTATAGTGCGGTGAAATATTGTGTTTATTACAGACATGTAATATGTGTCAGAAACGCGTAAGGTAGCCTTGCCTGTCATGGTGGCTTATTAATATGATTTGAAAACATTCAGAATAAATGTTAGTATTATCTTGTGTAGCTCATTTTGATGATGGATAACTCCTCTTTTTTACTTTGGATTCCAAATGTGTACAGTTGCAATGTTGTTATTGCACTATGTATGTTGTAGTATATGTTTGTAATTTTGTTTGAACAACAATGTTGAAATATGCCAAAAGCCCAATTTGGGCCATTGCCCAAGTTTTTCATAGGGCAAGAATATGTTTGCCTTACAAACTAAAAAAAAAACCACAAAAAAGCCAAAAGTAAAAATTGGCCAACTACACTATACGTCTCTGTCTTAATTGTCCAAACCCATATCAAAATACGCTTACCAAATCAAAGCAACAGTCATAGATTCAGAAGGGGTAGAAATATATATATTTTGACACACATCAAACCAAGATTGCCAACATAGATCCAGCATGCTCTTGCCAAGAAGGTTACCCCTGAGGTGCCATAAAGTAATTAGTGAAATGATCACGCACATTGGGCCAGAAATCATTCTACGTTGATGGTTGATAGGTGGTCTCACCCTACACACATTGTCCGGCCTACGCACAACACCAGCAGAGGAGGAACAATCATGTATCCTGGTGAAGTTATGAAGTACCACACAGGCTTTCACTACTTCATTAACATTTTGTTCACTCAGCTGAATGGCAGACTGGAGTACCCGCCATTTGGCACAAAGAATGCGACTTGATATAGTATTGTCCATATTTCAATACATGTTGACCTGTCTATGCCAGATATGGTTGATCTTCCAATCAGAAACTCATGGTGGAGGGCAGCATAAGACAGGCCAGTGGCCAGGAAGCTGAAGAACAACAGAAAAGGATGATTGTCGAATGCACATATTTACAAAACAAATAGGTCCATACATACCAAACTTGGTAAGATTTCAGAGCAAATAACACACACATCTTGCTTTGCACAATGAGTAAGTGATATTCAGTACATATTCCACTCAACATTCGTGTCTGTAAGTTGAAACAGATGTGGACTAAAATGAGGGCCTAAAACTTACTCCAAGAAGGCAAAAATTCAAACTTTGCCCAACACATCATGAACATAGAGAATGTGGTTGTGTAGTACATACCGTATTGTGAGTACAAGTCGCTCCTCTGCAGATATAGCTTTGCGCATCCTTGTATCCTGAAAGGTTATCCAAGGGGGTACTGTCTCCAAGAGTGTAGAAAATGTTGCAAGGCTCATGCGACAGTATTGGTAGAATTTGACAGGATGCTCCCACAGAGAATAATAGAGGTGATGAAAATGACCTCTTGTGAGTCGTTGCCTCAAAAGTGGATGTACCCACATGCGTCTCCTCCTCCGCGGATCCACTATCACTGGGTATGGTGGGCCAAAGCACCATGACAAAAGCCAGTTGAAGAGAACCTGCTCAGTTGTGTTGAAAGTCAGACTGTCTGCCATCTTGCACATACCACAGCAACACACCTAGTGAAGGCAAGGTGACAAATGGACAGAATGGAGGCAGCCACCTGTTCCTGAGCCAATAAATACAGTGCAGGCTAATGATTTAAATAGTTAGTAGGCCTCAAAACCGTTAAATGTCCATTTTGCAAGGCTGCGAGAAAATCTCGCCATACGGATTGCATATGGATGCCATACGGATTACATATGGATGCTGACATGCGCAAAATACGCGACCGCACCTGGCTTACGGATGACCTACGGAGCACTATTTAGGGGTCATTCATCCGTATTACGCCTGTAAACTACGGACCGTATTTTGTGCAGGTTAGTGTGACTCCGGCCCAGCAGCCACACTGGACACTAGCTAGCTACACAATCTGACTGATAAACAACCACCTAACTAGCTGAAATCTTGCTGCCCACAGTGCCAGCACCAGGAGCAGCCTCTCTGCGCTGTTACAGTGTCAAAATAAAACAAGATGTTCAGTATTTATATGGAGAGGGACATGCGATTTCAGCAGCCAATGATACAAGCCGTTGTGTCGGGACATTGTGGGTGTTTCCTGCACACTGATTGGCTAGCCGCAATGTGCACACATAAAGTTAGGAAAAAATAATGACTGTTTACAAAAACACCACGCCTGAGCTCTGCAAACCCCCTCCCTTCATCAAACACGTGCCAAACGCTCATGATACACCACCATTATCGTTGCTAAAGTGCTGAAAATACTGTTATAGCAAGCAAATATTTTCATGCACTTTTACCGTTTTTTTCCGATTTTATAAAATTTTGCTTGTGCTTCCGATCATGAATCCGAATGTGCCATATTCTTGTGGAATTTATGTTTGGTGATTACTTTCCGAACAAATTTGCACATCATTAATAAGTTTTGCATCTGTGTTTTGCAAGTGCCACCACACACAATATCCACCAAATATCCACACAATATCCACCAAAATGTCTCCTTCACTTTGGTGACTTCTACAGTGATGGTGTGTCCCAAACGTAAATATTTATGAGGAGCCAGGAAGGGAAGAGGAGTCCCAGCACAAAAACCAGAGTGCTGGTATATGTTTGCCCGATGCAACAGCATTATGGGAATCAGGGAAGAAAGGAAAACTTGAGTGCTTGCCAAGAAAAAAGGCAACATCAATGTCTATAAAGTAAGTGGCAGCACTCACCATTCCTGGTGCAAACCTTTGTTTAATGTCGTACATACATGGAACTGGGAGAGGTGTTTCTCCCAGGGCCATGCATGCATG
The DNA here is from genome assembly GCF_039654945.1 of Dendrobates tinctorius. Lineage (NCBI taxonomy): Eukaryota > Metazoa > Chordata > Amphibia > Anura > Dendrobatidae > Dendrobates > Dendrobates tinctorius. The sequence goes on from NW_027361776.1 coordinate 13,350,076, forward strand.
CTACTGAATAAAGTATTGCACCAGGAACGGTGAGTGCTGCCTCTTTCTATATATGGACGTAATTATTTATGAGATTGTGTGAAAATTCATAATCATCCTGAATTGCCAAAAACAGCTTAAGTTTTATAACTGTATAAGTACAATTGCGCTCAAAAGTTTACATTCCCCAGCAGAAATTTTGCTTTCTTGGCCTTTTTTCAGAGAACATGAATGATAACTAGAGTTGAGCGAAACAGGTCGGTCAGTTTCAAAAATCGCCATAGCGAAACCCGACCATAGCGTGAGGTCGGCCATGATGTCGGCGATCCGAGCACCAAAGTCGCTTTTCAAATGATGCTTCCAGTGCCTTTTTTTCAGCCAATGATGGAGGACGCACACTGTGGACAACGCGATGACATGCACAGCGGCCAGCACCATCTTAGAGAAGGGCATTGAAGTGATTGGCAGGCTTTGTGTGGCGTCACCAGGGCCGCCATCAGGGCATGACAGGCCTTACATGTGTATGGGGCCCGGTGATTAGGGGGGCCCGACCATGCTGGCAGCCCGATCCGCGCTGGGGCCCCCCTACATTTTATACAGGCTTCTGCAGCTTTATTTTAAATTCAGACTCAGCGCCTGCCGGGCCCCCCGGGCCCCTCGGGCAGGCCCCCCCCCCACCATGGTCCAGCCAGCGCCGAAATCCCCCCCTGCACAATGGTCCAGCCACAGCTCCGCCCTCACCTGACGTCACACACTGCTCTGCTCCTCCACTTCCTCATTCAGTCAGTGTGCCACGTGGGACTAGGAGAGGGAGGGAGCCTCGCCGCTGGAGCACAGCCAGATAACAAGGTAAGAAGAATTTTTTTTTTTTTTTTTTTTGAGAGCGGCTATCCAGGGGGCCTGGGGCAGAATGCTGGACGCTGGGGCAGAATGCTGGGGGCAGAATGCTGGACACTGGGGGAAGAATGCTGGATGCTGGGGGCAGAATTCTGGGGGCAGAATGCTGGACGCTGGGGGAAGAATTCTGGGGGCAGAATGCTGGATGCTGGGGGCAGAATGCTGGGGGCAGAATGCTGGATGCTGAGGGCAGAATGCTGGGGGCAGAATGCTGGACATGGGGCAGGAATGCTGGGGGCAGAATGGACATGGGGCAGAATGCTGGACGCTGGGGGCAGAATGCTGGGGGCAGAATGCTGGATGCTGGGGGCAGAATGCTGGACGCTGGGGGCAGAATGCTGGGGGCAGAATGCTGGACGCTGGGGGAAGAATGCTGGGGGCAGAATGTTGGACGCTGGGGGCAGAATGCTGGGGGCAGAATGCTGGATGCTGGGGGCAGAATGCTGGGGGCAGAATGCTGGACGCTGGGGGCAGAATGCTGGATGCTAGGGGCAGAATGCTGGGAGCAGAATGCTGGACGCTGGGGGCAGAATGCTGGACATGGGGCAGAATGCTGGGGGCAGAATGCTGGACGCTGGGGGCAGAATGCTTGATGCTGGGGGCAGAATGCTGGACGCTGGGGGCAGAATGCTGGGGGCAGAATGCTGGACGCTGGGGGCAGAATGCTGGGGGCAGAATGTTGGACACTGGGGGCAGAATGCTGGGGGCAGAATGCTGGACGCTGGGGGCAGAATGCTGGACGCTAGGGGCAGAATGCTGCGAGCAGAATGCTGGACGCTGGGGGAAGAATGCTGGACATGGGGCAGAATGCTGGGGGCAGAATGGACATGGGGCAGAATACTGGACGCTGGGGCAGAATGCTGGACATGGGGCATAATGCTGGACACTGGGGGCAGAATGGACATGGGGCAGAATGCTGGACGCTGGGGGCAGAATGCTGGACATGGGGCATAATGCTGGACACTGGGGGCAGAATGGACATGGGGCAGAATGCTGGACGCTGGGGACAGAATGCTGGACACTGGTGGCAGAATGCTGGATATGAGGGCAGACTGTGAGATGGGGCAGAATGCTGGACATGGGGCAGAAGAATGCTGGATGCTGAGGCAGAATTCTGGACATGGGGCAGAATGCTCGAAACTGGGGCAGAATGCTGGAGACTGAGGCAGAATGCTGGACGCTGGGGGCAGAATGCTGGACATGGGGGCAGGCTGTGAGCTGGGGCAGAATGTTGGACGCTGCGGGCAGAATGGTGGACGCTGGGGGTAGAATGCAAGACACTGGGGCAGAATGCTGGACATGGGGGCAGAATGTGACAGTGAGACACAGGAGGGGGCAGAATGTGACAGTGAGACACAGAAGGGGGCAGAATGTGACAGTGAGACACAGGAGGGGGCAGAATGTGACAGTGAGACACAGGAGGGGGCAGAATGTGACAGTGAGACACAGGAGGGGGCAGAATGTGACAGTGAGACACAGGAGGGGGCAGAATGTGACAGTGAGACACAGGAGGGGGCTGAATGTGACAGTGAGACACAGGAGGGGGCAGAATGTGACAGTGAGACACAGGAGGGGGCAGAATGTGACAGTGAGACACAGGAGGGGGCAGAATGTGAGACACCAGGCATGATTGGAGATAGATGGAGCAGGGTCATGGGGCAGGATGGATACGATTTAGACAGATTGGTCAGGAGGGAGATCATATGGGGCAGAATGGATACTGATGAGGGTGGGATGGGAGAACATATGGCTGAAGCCAAAAATGAGACACACGGGAGTCAGGATGGGGGATATTATTACCATAGGGGCTAATTAAGGGATATTATTACTGCAGTGATGTATTTTATTTTCTTGAGGATACTGTTGTAAATGGGGGGGCGGTCCTGTTACTGTGTAGAGTGATACTATGTCACCATTTTTTCTTCATGTGGTGTAATGTAGAAGTTGGGAAAAAATAAGTAATGTGTTCTGCAAGCGGAGCTCTAGATAACTGTGTTATTTCCTGCAGAGACAAGTCCTGGCTGGAAGACGTGATGGCGATCTGTGCTGGATGAAAGATGAAAAACAAAGATGAAGGACTTCACCTAGAGACATCACTGGTGAGTTAGTGTGTTACCTGTACACTGACACTATGTACAGAGGTCCTGTGTATAATGTCACCGGTGATCACTGTGTTACCTATACATTATATACAGAGCTCCTGTGTATAATGTCATTGATCACTATATTACCTGTACACAGACACTGCATACTAAGTACAGATCTTGTGTGTATAATGTCTCTTATGGTCATAGTATTATGTTTTTTTAATTAATGTCAGTATTGTAGTATTCAGTCTCCATGTGGTGGTAATATGTGGTCTGGGCGTGGTGCAGTGGTATTTGTCCCTTGTATATTCTATTATTTGGTCACTTTGTGGTGGTAATTTGCGGTCTGTTCATGGTGCGGTGGTATTTGTTCGTTGTATGTGATATTATTCGGTCACTATGGTAGTAATATGTGGTCTGGTCATGGTATGGCGGTATTTGTTCCTTGTATGTCTTATTATAGGTCACTATGTGGTGGTAATATGTGGTCTGGACATGGTGTAGCGGTATTTGTTCCTTGTATGTGGTGGTAAGTTGTGGTCTGGACATGGTGCGGTGGTATTTGTTCCTTGTATGTGATATTATTGGTCATTTTAAAAAATTGAAAAATAAATAAAAATATACCTAAATTGTATTGCATATTTTAACAAATATTTAATAGGTTACAGTAGAGTAGGGCCTGGCCAAAAGTGTCTACCCTGTTATGGTGGCGACTTAAAACAATCTTTTGGCCAAAGCAAAAGCTGCTGGCTATATGTGTGACCTGGTGATGGGAACTGTTAATGTGTGATAGGTGAGAAGTGGAGTTTATCCAACAGAGAGCGGTGGGACTGTGGACAGTTCGAGTGGTGGAGGCGGGGCTGGATGGAGCCTGGGCGGAGTCTAAAGGGGGCCCCGAAAATTTTGCCAGTATGGGGCCCTGAAATTCCTAGTGGCAGCCCTGGGCGTCACAGTGGGTATAAAAGGTTGTGAACGCCGACCGCCATCTTACTTCTGCCGATCTTACAATAGGGAGAGGTGCTGCTGCTGATTCTGAATAGGCAGGGCGTTAGGCATGGAAAAAGAAAAAAAAAAACTGCTTCTGCTGATAGCGCTTTTCACTGTACAATTAGTGTGCAGTGAAAGGGGAGGATTTTTGTGGTGTGCAGCAGCGCTGGTGGTGATTAGGCTGCCTTTTAAGGCTACCTGCTAGCTGCATTGCTGTGTGCACACTGCTGTTCAAACTGCTTTTTTCAAAGCACTCCAAATTTTATTATTTTGTCCTGGTGAGTTACTGAGCATTCAGTTTTTCACACATCGTCTAGTGGTGTACACTCCTCACACTACCGTGTATTCCGCTGGTATCACGGACAAATAGAAGCTATATGGGTGTGACTCGAAGAAAAAGCCGAGGAGTTTGTCCGTTTTTCCAGACCTACACGTTAGAGCGCTGTCCGTTTTTCAAACAGTTTCATATATCTGCTGTTTGATTACAGTCAAAACTAGACAGACAGCGTGCGTCAGTCTGTACACAAATACATGGAGTTTGACAATTTTAGATACACACACCGTACAGCGATGTACGCTCCTCACACACTACCGTGTAACACCTTCTAGCACGGACAAAGCTACCTGTGAGTGACTCTGGAAAAAAAAACTGACCGAGAGGAAACTCAGGTTCCCCTTCCCGCATACTATACCACCTTACACGGTGACAAAGAGGAAGGTGCAGATGAAAGTGCAGGTTCCTTGAGCTGGTGGGGGGCATACTCATGGGCGACGGCACTGGCACAGGGCCCCTCATAGTACGCAAAAGTGTCTCTGCTTGTGGGAGGCCCACCCCCCACCCGCCGTCAGACACACCGCCACGTTTATGCTTCGAACATACAACACTGCCCTTCATCTCTCCAAACAAACCTATTTATAGAATTGACTTGAATTAAGATCGGACACCATGTTGCGTTTGCAGAGCCACTGATGTGCCTAAACAGTGGAAACCCCCCACAATTGACACCATTTTGGAAACTAGACCCCCTAAGGAGCTTATCTAGGTGTGTGGTAAGCTCTTTGAACCCCCAAGTGCTTCACAGAAGTTTATAACGCAGAGCCGTGAAAATAAAAAATCATTTTTTTTCCACAAATATAATTTTTTAGCCCCCAATTTTTTATTTTACCAAGGGTATCAGAAGAAATTAGACACCCAAAGTTGGTGTGCAATTCTTCCTGAGCACGCTGATACCCCATATGTGGCGGTAAACCACTGTTTGGATACATGTCGGTGCTCGGAAGGGAGAGAGCACTGTTTGACTTTTTGGACACAAAATTGGCTGGAATCAATGGTGGCGCCATGTCACGTTTGGAGACCCCCTGGTGTGCCTAAATAGTGGAAACCCTCTCAATTCTAACTCAACCCTAACCCAACCACACCCCTAACCCTAATCCTCACCCTTATCCCAATACACCCCTAACCCTAATCCCAACCATAACCCTAACCACAAGCCTAACCCTAATCCCAACCCCAACACACCCCTAACCCTAATCTTAACCCTAATTCCAACCCTAACCCTAATTCCAGCCCTAACCCTAATCCCAACCCTAACCCTAATTCCAACCCTAACCCTAATTGCAACCCTAACCCTAATTTTAACCCTAACCATAATTGCAACCATAACCCTAATTGCAACCCTAACCCTAACTGCAACCCTAACCCTAATTCTAACCCTAACTCTAATTCTAACCCTAACCCTAATTCTAACCCTAACCCTAAAGGAAAAATAAAAATAAATATATTTTCTTTATTTTATTATGTGTCACTAGCTATGGGGGTGATAAAGGGGGGCTTTATTTACTTTTTTTGTATTTTGATCACTGTGATAGTTTATCACAGTGATCAAAGTGTATCTGTATGAATCCGCCGGCCGGCAGACTCGTGGGTGCACTGCGCATGAGCCCGCCATTTTGTAAGACTGCGGCGCCCACGGAGAAAAGACAGCGGGACACCGGGAGGTACCGGGACTGATAAGGTACCGGGGGGGCTATAGGGGGCGATCGGAAGGCAGGGGGAAACGGGGGGAAGCGGAGGGGGAGCAGATTATTGCGGTGGCTGCTGATCGCTGCTGTCAGAAGGGTGGGGGGGTCGGATCATGATCTCCAGCCATGTCCAATGCTATTGCAGCATCGGCCATGGCTGGATAGTAATATTTCATCAAATTTCATTGATGAAATATTACTATCGCTCTGATTGGCTGTTTCACTTTTAACAGCCAATCAGAGTGATCGTAGCCACGTGGGGGCGAAGCCACCCACTGTGGTGAAGTACAAAGCCCCCTGTATCTGCGGGTCCGGTGACCTTTCTTTGACCCTGGTCACCCGACCCACAGGGGGGCTTTAAACTCATGACACAGTGTATGCGTCACTGGTCATAATGGCACAGACTTTCATGAAGCATATGCTGTGTCACTGGTCGTGAAGGGGTTAATGACAGAAAACCCACAATGGTGACAGAAATAACTTGAATCTGAAAAAGTAATAATAAATCGAAAATCTATGAAAATTAACAAATGAAAGTCAGACATTCCTTTTCAACCATGCTTCCACAGAATTTAAAAAAAAATAAAACTCATGAAATAGGTGGATGGTAATGATGGTACCCCTGAAAATAATGTAACAAAAGGGACATGTTAAATCAAGGTGTGTCCACTAATTAGCATCACAGATGTCTTCAAGATTGGCATCAGTGAGTGGACCTGTATAGAGGGCTACAGATACTCACTGTGCTGTTTAGTGACATGGTGTGTATCACACTCAACATGGACCAGAGAAATCGAAGGAAAGAGTTGTCTCAGGAGATTAGAAAGAAAATTATAGACAAACATGTTAAAGGTAAAAGTTATAAGATCATCTTCAAGCAGCTTGATGTTCCTGTGACTACAGGTACACATATTATTCAGAAATTTAACCTCCATGAGACTGTAGCCAAACTCCCTGGATGTAGCCGCAGGTGGAAAATTGATGACAAATCAAAGAGACGGATAATACAAATGGTAACAAAAGAGCCCAGAAAAACTTCTAAACAGATTAAAGGTGAACTTCATGCTCAAGGAAACATCAGTGTCAGATCGCACCATCCATCGTTGTATGAGCCAAAGTCTACTTCATGGGAGATAACCAAGGAGAACACAGTTGTTGAAAAAAAAATCATCATCATCATCATTGTTGAAAAAAAAATCATAAAAAAGCCAGACTGGAATTTACCAAACTACATGTTGACATGCCACAAAGCTTCTGCGAGAATGTCCTATGGACAAATTAGACAAAATTGTAACTTTTTGACAAAGCACATCAGCTCTATGTTCACAAATGGAAAAATGAAGTATATCAAGAAAAGAACACTGTCCCTACTGTGAAATATGGAGGAGGCGCTGTTATGTTCTGGAGCTGTTTTGCTGCATCTGGCACAGGGTGTCTAGAATCTGTGCAGGGTACAATAAAATCTCAAGACTATCAGGGGATTCTAGAGAGAAATGTGCAGCCCAGTGTCAGACAGCTTGGTCTCAGTCGCAGGTCATGGGTCTTGCAACAGGATAATGATCCAAAACACACAGCTAAAAACACCCAAGAATGGCTAAGAGGAAAACATTGGATTATTCTGAAGTGGCCTTCTATGAGCCCTGACCTAAGTCCTATTGAGCATCTTTGGAAAGAGCTGAAACATGCCATCTGGAAAAGGCAACCTTCAAACACAAGACAACTGGAGCAGTTTGCTCTTGAGAAGTGGGCCAAAATACCTGTCGAGAGGTGCAGAAATCTCATTGTCCGTTAAAGGAATCATTTGATTGCAGTGATTGTCTTTGTTTAACAAAAATTTTAAGCTAAGGGTACCATCATTTCTGTTCAGGCTTTTTTCGTGAGTTTTATTTATTTTTTTTTTAATTCTGTGGAAGCATGGTTGAAAAGCAATGTCTGATTTTCATTTGTTTATTTTCAGAGATTTTTGATTTATTATTACCTTGGTCAGATTCAAGTTATTTCTGTCACCATTGTGAGTTTTTCTGTCATTAAACGAGTGGTACCAACAATTTTGATCACGTGTGTACATGAGTTATTGCATGAAAGAAATGGAAGTATGAGTCTAAAAGAAAAAAGTAGTCAGTGGGAAAAATGAAAGTTTTTTTTTTTTATTTTATATACAGATTAAGATATGTAAAACTAAAAAAAACTTTTCCAAAATTAAAAAACAATACTTTTAACACAAAACTTGATTTCACTGATTTCATCAATAGAGCATTTTTAGTGATTAGCAAACATACTCATCACTAATGTGTTTTCCGAGCATGATCATGTGTTATTCAATTATCATGGGCATGCTCACTAAAATATATTCGAGTCTCTGTGGCTGCATGTCTCGCTACTGCTAGACAACCGTAACACATGCGGGGAATGCCTGTTTGTTAGAAAGCTGCAATACATGCGGGGATTTCCTAACAGAAACAATAATAATAATAATAATACATTATTCCAGCACGTTCGCTCATCATTAACCATATTCTGATCATAAAATCCCTTTAAGAATACAATGCATTTAACAATTAATCACCCATTCAAAGAGTAATACTTGTCTACCTGCCTATTATGTCATGACCCACGACCCTTGGAAGGTAGCTCATTTAATAGTTCCATTCTGATCTATCGATTTAAGTATATCCTCTTGAGGTCTCAAAAAAGTGAGAGATTCCTTAAGACACAACTTACAGTTTTGCCTGATGCAGCATAACACATAGGATTTGAAGATTTCTCAGTCATCACATGGTATTTATAGAAACCAACAAAGCAAAAGATGTGATGGGATGTAGATCAATACAAGTATTATAAATCTGTATTAATGAAATTTAATGAAAAGGAAATTTTTGTAAAGTAAAAATCTAAAATAGGAAACATAGATATATAAATTTGGGCATGAGCACCAAAAAAGCCCAATTAACCTGAAAAGACAAGTGTATTACAATGTAGTAAGCACTGTAAGTCAATATGGCATGTACATGGCAAAGTTAGATTTCACAAAAATGTATTAACAGTGCCAAGACTATTTATGAGTAGAGATGAGCGAACCTTTCAAGGTTCGGTTCGGTGAACGTCCCGATGTTTGCCGAACATGCTTGTCGAATGGTTAGTTGAACAAACCCGAACCCTATTGAAATAAATGGGAGGCAAAACCAAATGCCTAGACAACATCTTAAAGGGGGCCAAAAATCTTCCTAAACAGATCAAATTAGCTGCAGACACCAAGAAAAGTGGCATCAATTGACCAAGAACACAAGTAGCATAATTGCACAGCGTAGATGCATGAGACAGGGCTTGGACCACATTTCTAGCTGAAACATTGATCATTAACAGGTGGAAGAGTGATAGGTGCTCTGAGAGGTCTGCCAAATTTAGGCAGCACACATGAAGGAGACCCAATTTGGAGTCCAAACATTTCCAAAAATTTGTGGCAGACCCAAGGAAAAGTATCAATTGACCCACTGTAGAAATGTGATAATGGTACAGCAGCAGTCAGCCATGGGCAATGCATGAGGTATCAGGGTCTGAGCAAGCATTTATAGTTTTTAATTTAAATTTAAATTAAGATGAGGTGAGTGAGGGACTGGTGCAAGCCTGCTTTGCTGGGAAACCTGATACCTCTTGAAACCTTTCTTCGGCAGCCACACAGCAGTATTATTATCATTTATTGTTATAGCACAATTTATTCCATGGTATTTTACATGTGAAAAGGGGTGTACGTAATAAAAACAAGTACAATAATCTTAACCCCTTAAGCCCCAAGGGTGATTTGCACGTTCATGACCGGGCCAATTTTTACAATTCTGACCACTGTCCCTTTATGAGGTGATAACTCTGAAACGCTTCCATGGATCTCAGTGATTCTGACATTGTTTTCTCATGACATATTGTACTTCATGTTAGTGGTAAAATTTCATTCAAATAACTTGCGTTTATTTGTGAAAAAATGGAAATTTGGCGAAAATTTTGAAAATTTCGCAATTTTCCAAATTTGAATTTTTATGCCCTTAAATGACAGAGATATGGCACACAAAAAACTTGATAAGTAACATTTCCCACATGTTTACTTTACATCAGCACAATTTTGGAACCAAAATTTTTTTTTGTTAGGAAGCTATAAGGGTTAAAATTTGACCAGCGATTTCTCATTTTTGCAACACCATTTTATTTTTACGGACCACATCACATTTGAAGCCACTTTGAGGGGTCTATATGATAGAAAATACCCAAAAGTGACACCATTCTAAAAACTGCACCCCTTAAGGTGCTCAAAACCACATTCAAGAAGTTTATTAACCCTTTAGGTGCGTCACAGGAATTTTTTGAATATTTTAAAAAAATGAACATTTAACTTTTTTTCACAAAAAAAATATTTCAGGTTCAATTTTTTTTATTTTACCAAGGGTAACAGGAGAAATTGGACTGCAAAATTTATTGTGCAATTTGTCCTGAGTATGCTGATACCTGATATGTGGGGGGGAACCACTGTTTCAGCGCATGGCTGAGCTCAAAAGGGAAGGAGCGCCGTTTGACTTTTTCAATGCAAAATTGGCTGGAATTCAGAACGGATGCCATGTCACGTTTGGAGAGCCCCTGATGTACCTAAACAGTGGAAACCACCCACAAGTGACCCCATTTTGGAAACTAGACCCCCCAAGGAACTTATCTAGATATGTGGTGAGAACTTTGAACCCACAAGGGCTTCAAAGAACTTTATAACGTACAGCGGTACAATTAAAAAATCATATTTTTTCCACAAAAATGATCTTTTCACCCCCAATTTTTATTTTCCCAAGGGTAACAGGACCCTAAAAGTTATTGTGCAATTTGTCCTCAGTACGCTGATACCCCACATGTGGGGGTAAACCACTATTTGGGCGCATGGCAGAGCTCGGAAGAAAAGCAGCTCCATTTGACGTTTTGGCTGGAATTGAGATCGGACACCATGTCGCGATTGGAAAACCCCTGATGTACTAAAACAGTGGAAACCCCCCACAAATGACACCATTTTGGAAACTAGACCCCCAAGGAACTTATCTAGATGTGTGGTGAGAACTTTGAACCCCCAAGGGCTTCACAGAAGTTTATAACATACAGCCGTGCAATTAAAAAATCATATTTTTTCCACAAAAATGATCTTTTCACCCTCAATTCTTATTTTTCCAAGGGTAACAGGAGCCTAAAAGTTATTGTGCAATTTGTCCTGAGTACGCTGATACCCCATATTTGGGGGTAGACCACTATTTGAGGGCATGGCAGAGCTCGGAAGGGAAGCTGCGCCATTTGACTTTTTGGCTGGAATTGAGATCGGACACCATATCGCGTTTGGAGAGCCCCTAATGTACCAAAATAGTGGAAACCCCCCACAAATGACGCCATTTTGTAAACTAGACCCCCCAAGGAACTTATCTAGATGTGTGGTGAGCACTTTGACCGCTCCAGTGCTTCACAGAAGTTTATAACACCCAGGCGTGAAAATAAAAAATCTTATTTTTTCCACAAACATTATCTTTTAGTCACCAATTTTTTTATTTTCCCAAGGGTACCAGGAGAAATTGGACCCCAAAAGTTGTTGTCCAATTTGTCCTAAGTACGCTGATATCCCACATGTGGGAGAAAACTACTGTATGGGCACACGTCGGGTCTCAGAAGGGAAGTAGTGACGTTTTGGAATGCAGACTTTGATGGAATGGTCTGCGGGTGTCATGTTGCTTTTGGAGAGCCCCTGATGTACCTAAACAGTGGAAACCCCCCACAAGTGACCCCATTTTGGAAACTAGACCCCCTAAGGAACTTATCTAGATGTGTGGGGAGCACTTTGAACCCCCTAGTGCTTCACAGAAGTTTATAACGACCGGGCGTGAAAATAAAAAAATCATATTTTTTCCACAAACATGATTTTTAGTCCCCATTTTTTTATTTTCCCAAGGGTAACAGGAGAAGTTGGACCCCAAAAGTTGTTGTCCAATTTGTCCTGAGTACGCTGACACCCCATATGTGGGAGAAAACTACTGTATGGGCACACGTAAGGGCTCGGAAGGGGAGTAGTGACGTTTTGGAATGCAGACTTTGATGGAATGGTCTGCGGGTGTCATGTGCGTTTGGAGAGCCCCTGATGTACCTAAACTATTGAAACTCCCCACAAGTGACCCCATTTTGGAAACTAGACCCCCCACGGAACTTATCTAGATGTGTGGTGAGCACTTTGAACCCCCAAGTGCTTCACAGAAGTTTATAACGCCCAGGCCTGAAAATAAAAAAATCATTTTTTTCCACAAAAATTATATTTTTGCCCCCAATTCTTTATTTTACTAAGGGTAACAGGAGAAACTGGACCCCAAAAGTTGTTTTGCAATTTGTCCTGAGTAGGCTGATACCCCATATGTGGGGTAAAACACTGTTTGGGCGCATGGCAGAGCTTGGAAGGGAAGGACTACCATTTGACTTTTTCAACTCAGAATTGGCTGGAATTGAGATCAGATGCCATGTTGCATTTGGAGAGCACCTGATGTGCCCAAACAGTGGAAACCCCCAATTCTAACTCCAACCCTAAACCCAACACACCCCTAACCCTAATCTCAGCCCTAACCCTAGCCCTAACCCTAGCCCTAACCCTAGCCCTGGCCCTAATCCTAGCCCTAGCCGTAACCCTAACCCTATAGGGAAAATGGAAATAAATATATTTTCTTTTAATTTTATTATTTTTCCCTAACTAAGGGGGTGATAACGGTGGGTTTGATTTAATATTTATGGCAGGTTTTTATGCTTGGCAGCTGTCACACGCTAAAAGACGCTTTTTATTGTAAAAATAGTTTTTGCATCACCACATATTGAGAGCTATAAATTTTCCGTATTTTGACCCACTGAGTCATGTGAGGTCTTATTTTTTGCGGGACGAGTTGACGTTTTTATTGGTTCCATTTTTTGATCGCTTTTTATTCTGATTTTTGGGACGCAGAATGAACAAAAACCAGTGTTTCATAAATTTCTTTTGGGGGGTGCGTTTACACCGTTCCGCGTGCGATAAAATTGAGAAAGCGGCTTTATTCTTCAGTTCAGTATGGTTACAGTGATATGTTTTGTCGGTTTTATGCAATGAAAACTATTTTATATGAAAAATAATTATTTTTGCATCGCTTTATTCTGCGAGCTATAACTTTTTTAATTTTTCGCTGATGATGCTGTATGGTGGCTCGTTTTTTGCGGGACAAGATGACGTTTTCAGAGGTACCATGGATATTTATATGCTTTCTTTTGATCGCGCGTTATTGCACTTTTTGTTTGGCGGTATGTTAATAAATCATTATTTTTTGCTTCCTTTTTTATTTTTATTTTTTAAGCGGTTCGCTAAAGGGGTTAACTAATAGGACAGTTTTATAGGGCAGGTCGTTACGGACGCGGAGATACCAAATATGTGTACATTTATTGTTTTTTTTTATTTCGTCCAAAAAATGTATTTATTGGGGGAATATTTTTTTTTTCTAATTTATTTGGCGATTTTTTAAAAATTATTTTAACACTTTTTTTTTTTTTAACTTTATTACATTGTCCCAGATGGGACATCACTGTCCTATGACAGATCGCTGATCTGTCACACCACAGATCTCTGTGACAAATCAGCGATCTGTCACAGGCAGTGCAGCAGGCTTCCTCGTCCCTGCGCTTTGCAGGCACTGAGGAAGCCGGTTCCCTGCAGGCCCCCGAAGGTCCCCGTCGCCATCTTGGATTTGGGGGCCTGCAGGGAAGGAGTGCCCCGCAGCAGCGCTGCACATTGCGCTGCTGTGGGCGGCTCAGGGAAGCACGGAGGGAGCCCCCTCACTGCCGATGCTGAGCGCTATGATGTACTATCCTATCCCTGGGAATTAAGTCCCAGGGCACATGGACAGGATAGTACGTCATATGGGATTAAGGGGTTAAACAATACAAGTCACTGACTGGTAGTGGAGGAGAGAGGACCCTGCCTGTGTGTGCTCACAGTCTACAAGGGCTGGGTGAGGATAAATTAGGTAAGGGTAGAGCTGCATAATCAGCAGTATGGTGGAACGATGGTTACTGTAGGTTGTAGGCTTGTTGGAAGAGTTGGTCCTTCAGGTTTCTTTTGAAGGTTCCCATGATAGGAGAGGGTATGATATGTTGTTGTAGAGTATTTCAGATTAGAGGGGATGTACAGTAGAAATCTAGTATGCAATTGTGGGAGAGGAGATAACAAGGGAGAAGGGAAGAGATCTTGTGAGAATTGGAGGTTGCGTAAAGGTAAGTATTAGGAGACTGTCACAGATGTATGGAGGAGGCAGATTTTGGATTGCATTGTATGTCAAACTTAAGGTTCAAAACTGGAGTTTTTAGGCAATAGGAAGTCTATGCAGTGATTGACAGAGGGCAGAAGCCAGGGAATAGCGGGGGAATGAATGGATTAGTCGGGCAGCAGAGTTTAAGATAGACTGGAGGGTTGCGGGACTGTTAGAAGGGAGGGCACAAAGCAGTATCTTGCAGTAGTCGAGGTGGGAGATGATGAGTGCATGCACAAGGGTTTTTCCAGATTCTTGATTATGGAATGTATGTATCTGTGAAACATTCTGGAATTGTAGTCGGTAGGAAGTGGAAATGGAATGGATATGTGTTTTGAAGCAGAGATAAGAGTCCAGGATTATCCTGAGGCAGAGAGCTTGCAGAATGTCCTTTTCTATGACTTGTAAATGAGTCAGAAAGAGCAATTGCTCCAGTGGATCAAGTGGCCTCTCCTCCTCATCCTCTACCTTAACATCATACACAGTACATTTCTCAGAGGTGACACCAAAATTACTCTTGCTTCCCCCCACATCACAACTCTCCAACCACCCAATTGACCCAAAGTACAAATTGTATAATTGCGCAGCATGGATACCTGGGGCAGGGCCTGGGACAGTGCTTGGACAGCATTTGTAGCTGAAACATTGCAACACACATAAAGGAGATTCAACTTGGGGTCCAAACATTTAAAAACATTATGGGAAGACAACACTAAAGTGTCATCAATTTTTCAGGGGTAGAAATAGTATAAGGGCACCCCAATTACCCTTGTTTCCCCCCATGTCACAACTCTCCAATGGCCCAAATGACTGTGTGGAAACACAGATGTGCGAGTCTGAAGAGCTGTTCAAACATTCTATTCCATGGGCACCAGAGGTCTGCTCCAAAGATTCACAGATATGAGGAAAGCATCTGCACAAATGCACAAATATTTTTTCATTTGGATCTGGTGCTGGAAAAAGTAGGTGACCCTCATCACCAGATGTTAACCCCCGGAAGGAGGTGATCCTGATGAAAGTCAGATACCTAAGGTGCATTGTTGTGAATTCACTTTCTGGCCTATCTCTGGTTACTAGTGAAGGTAGTGGAGCTGGTTATATTGACAGAGGGGTCGCGAGTTCTCTTTCTGGGCTCCCTCTGGTGGTTACAGGAGGTAATGGAGCTGATCTAATTAACAGAGGCCTGCCACCTGATAATGAGGAGGACGATTGGACATCTGGAGTTTCTGACTGGATTTAAGACAGCAGACTCCCTCTATCCCTGCTGGTGATTTTTTCCTGCCTCCTGAGGTCTTAGTTTCCAGCTTAGTCCCTGCATGCTCAAGCTAAGTGTTCTTTTGTTATTGTTCACATTTGATTTGGTTTTGTCTATTCACTTTCGTGTGGTCAGCCAGCCCCGACTGGGGCTATGCTGAATTTCCATCCTTATGTTACTGCTTGTGCCAGTTTGTTTTTGTCCCTTATTTGATTGGCCTCTTTTTGCTCTGCTTTCAGAATATGCCAGAGTGCTGATATAGTGGGCGAAGTTGAGTGACTTCAGTATTTTTCTATCAGACGTGTTGGACATTTTTTGCAGGGTTTTTTGCGTGATTTCAGACATTGTCTTTCCTTTCCTGTCCTGTCTAGTTAGTGCGGGCCCCATCGTTTGCTCAGTCTATTTTCCTACCTGCGTTTGTGTTTTCATCTTGTTTCACCGACAATATATGTTTGGGGGCTATCTATTCCTTTGGGGTCTGCTTTTGGGCAGTTTAGATTTCCCCTTTCTTGCTTTAGGCTTATTTAGTTATCCGGCTGTGTCGAGATGTCTAGAATCATTGCAGGTACGCTCCATGGCTACTGCTAGTTGCGTGGATAGGATCAGGGGTCTGCAATCCGCTTAGTTACCAACCTCTCTGGTTTTCTGTGGCTTAGCTTGGTCTTGCTTTCCTCCTCGGTGACCCAATCATAACAGAATCACCAGCCAAAACCGCAGATTCTAGGGTACTCAAAAGCAGGAGAGAATTGTAAAAAAAAAAAAAAAAGTGTATGAATTTTTTTTTTATATATATATTTTTTCCTCTTTTTCTCTGGGGCCGTAGGAGGATTTTTTCTTTAGTGGAGAATAAATAATTGTCTGATCGTGTTGAGCAGCTCGCTGCTGAAGCGTGGGGAATTTCCACCTATCTCGCTCAATCACCTGCCGTTGAACCAAAAATCCCTACTCCTAATGTATTTTCTGGGGATCGGTCTAAATTTTTGAATTTTAAGAATAATTGTAAACTATTTCTTGCCTTGAAGCCTAACTCATCGGGGAGATCTGTGCAGCAGGTTAAAATTGTCATCTCCTTGCTGCGTGGCGATCCCCAGGATTGGGCTTTTTCTCTGACACCTGGAAATCCTAATGTGAATGCATTTTTTTCAAGCCTTGGAGTTGTTGTATGATGAACCTAATGCTATTGATCATGCTGAGAAAACCCTATTGGCATTGAACCAGGGTCAGGATTCTGCAGTTATGCTCTCAAAAATTCCAAAAGTGGGCGGTCCTTACTACATGGAATGACGGTGCCATAGCAGCTCTCTTTCGGAAGGGTTTATCAGAAACTGTAAAAGATGTTATGGTGAGATTTCCTGTTCCCTCTGGTCTTGATGATTCTATGTCATTAGCCATTCAAGTTGATCAGCATTTACGTGAACGTAAAACTACACGAGAGGCGTTGCTGCCTTTTGAACAAACGTCTGAACCCATGCAATGTGATAGGGTTTTGTCTAGGGCGCAACGTCAGGAGTTTAGAAGGCGCAATAAGCTGTGTTTTTTCGTGGGGACGCCTCTCATACTATTTCTGTCTGCCCTAAACGAGTGAAAGATTTTGTGCATACATTTGCTGTGGGCAGTGCACAACCTAAGTTCCTTTTGGCAATTACTCTGATCTGCTCCTTATATACATTTTCCGCTAAGGCTTTTGTAGATTCAGGAGCAGCTTTGAATCTGATGGATTTGGACTTTGCTAAACGTAGTGGTTTTCCTATGATACCCCTGCGGACTCCTATCCCTTTGAGGGGTATTGATGCTACTCCTTTGGCGGAGAATAAACCCCAGTTTTGGACCTAGGTGATAATGCGGTCGCCCCGGACCACCAACAAAATTGTAAATTTTTGGTGCTGCACAATTTGCATGATACTATTGATCTGGGTTTTCCCTGGTTGCAATCTCATAATCCTGTTTTGAATTGGAAATCTGTGTCTGTGGTGAGTTGGGTTGTCAGTGTGTTCTTAGTTACACTCCTGTTTTCTCCACCTCTCCCCTGTCTCATGATATTCCTGATTATTTGGCTGATTTTTCTGATGCATTTAGTGAGAGTAAGTCTGCGTCTTTGCCTCCTCATAGGAGTTATGACTGTGCAATGGAGTTAATGCCCGGGTGTAAATTTCCCAAGGGTCGACTTTTCAACTTATCGGTACCCGAACATGATGCTATGCAATCTTATATCAAGGAGTCATTGGAGAAGGGTCATATTAGGCCATCCTCTTCACCCTTAGGTGCTGGGTTTCTTTTTGTGACCAAGAAAGATGGTTCGTTAAGGCCTTGTAATGACTATCGTTCCCTTAACAAAAACACTGTTAAATATCAGTACCCGTTACCCCTGATGTTTGATTTATTCTCCAGAGTTAAAAGTGCCTGCTGGTTTACTAAGCTTGACCTCAGGGGGCATATAATTTTATTTGCATCATGCACGGGGATGAATGGAAGACGGCGTTTAATACTCCAGAGGGACATTTTGAGTACCTGGTGATGCCTATTGGGCTCAGTAATGCCCCTTGTGTCTTCCAATCCTTTATGAACGATATTTTCCGGGACTTTGTGGATAAATTTTTGATCATTTATCTGTATGATATTTTGATCTTTTCCAGTGATTGGGATTCTCATGTGGAACATGTTCGGACTGTGTTCCGGATTTTGAGGGAAAATTCCCTGTATGTTAAGGAATCGAAATGCCTCTTTGGTGTACAGAGGATTTCATTTTTGGGATTTATTTTGTCTCCGTCGGCTATAGGAATGGACCCAGCCAAGGTACAGGCCATTTATGATTGGTTTCAGCCCACTTCTTTGAAGGTTCTCCAGAAGTTTTTGGGTTTTGCTAATTTCTATCATAAATTTATAGGTAATTTTTCTGGTATTGTCAAACCACTGACTGATCTGACCAAAAAGGGCGCTGATGTGGTAAATTGGTCTCCAGAGGCTGTCTCGGCATTTCTGGAGCTTAAGCTGAGATTCACTTCTGCTCCGGTTCTATGGCAACCTGATGTCTCACTTCCATTTCAGGTGGAGGTAGATGCTTCCGAGATTGGTGCAGGAGCTGTTTTGTCCCAAAAAGATCCGGTGACTTCTAAAATGAATCCCTGTGCCTTCTTTTCTCGAAAATTCTCCCCATCGGAATGTAACTATGATGTGGGGAATCGGGAATTGTTGGCCATGAAATGGGTATTTGAAGAGTGGAGACATTGGTTGGAGGGAGCTAGATGTCAAGTTGTGGTCGTCACCGACCACAAGAATTTGATTTATCTTGAATCAACCAAACGCTTGAATCCTAGACAGGGTAGGTGGCTCTTGTTTTTCATGCGTTTTAAGTTTGTGGTCTCTTTTCTTTCGGGCACTAAGAATTTTAACGCGAACGCCCTTTCTATGAGTTTCTTTGCGGATTCTGTTATGATTGAGTCACCGAGGAGGAAAAAACAAAACACAAGCTCAGCCCAGAAAATCAGAGAGGTTGGAAACTAGCGGATTGCAGACCCCTGATCCTATCACACAACTAGCAGTAGCCGTGGAGTGTTCCTACGGTGATCCTAGACACCTCGTCACAGCCGGACATCTACACATGCCTAAAGAGAGAAAAGAGAAAAACTGACTGCCCCAGAGCAGACCCCAAAGCAATAGGCAGCCCCCAACATATAATGACTGTGAAGCAAGATGAAAACACTAACACAGATAGAAAGATAGTGTGATGGTGTGATATGTTATGTGGATGTCATTTTTTGTATATTCCTATTTTCAACAATTCCAGTTATTTTCATAGTGTTTTTCTTATTACATTGTAAGTCTACAGCCTCACTGTATCTGTCTCTTGATGACCCCCTGTAGTGCATTAATCCCTAAGGCCCTTTGTTCTCTTCTGGGAGGCAACTTGTTTGACTACCCCTGGACAACGAAGGGGGTGGGGGGAAGAACGGCAGCTGGACAAGTCAGTTCCGGTATAGACATGATGGTGAAAAGGCTGCATTTCAGAGAGAAGGACCCATTTTTATCCTCTGGATGCTAGAGTTGTGGAATCTCGTGTCCCTGGACATTTTATCTTGATACTGGACTGCATTCTTATTCTGGACTATCTTATCCTTTGTGTGGTGGACTGAATATGGACCTTCTTGTATTTTTGCCTGAATAAAGGTCTTGGAATTGTTCACTCTTCGCTTGCTCTGTTGATTGTGTGATACCAGAGAAGGACCCAGTGACAGATAGGTTGAGCAAACGATGGGGCCAAGCTAACTAAAAAGGACAGGACAGAAAAGCTGCTGTCTGCAATCCGAGAAAACCCTGCCAAAAAATACTACCAACACAACTGATAAGCAAAAAGGACCCTGAAGTAACTAGACTTCAAACCCTATATCAGCACTCAGAATATTCTAGAAGCAGAGCAAAAGAGAATACTGATCAAGGAAAAAGAATCCAGCACACCCCCGGCCGGGGATGGCTGAACTCAAAAAACAAGGTAAACAAAACCAAAACTAATAAGTTAAATAGCAGAGCAAAAACTTATCTTCGGAAGCAGGAATCAGACTGGTCTCCAAGAATCCAGCAGAGAAATCACCAGCGACTCAGAAGGGCGTCGGCTGCCTTATATCCAGTCTGTAGTTCCCGTTACCCAGTCACTATCCACCTGATCAGGTGTTTGGTTTCTTTCATCCAAATCAGCCTCACTACCTTCCTTCACCAGAAGAGGGAGATCCTCGGACACAAAAGATGAATGAACAGATGAGCTCACAACAGGATTCTCTTATTATGACTGAGCCTACTGCCATTCTAGGTGAGGGGATAGTTCTTTCCGCCATCTCACCCGATTTTAGACGTGCCCTAGAGGAATTTCAGGAGGACAAACCTGAGCATTGCCCTATGGGAAAATATTTTATTCCTGACCAGTGGAGGAAGAGAGTGAGGTCTGAAATTCATTGCTCCGGGTTGGCTGGTCATCCAGGTATTTTTGGTACTAGAGATTTGGTGAGTCGGTCTTTTTGGTGGCTTGCCTTATCTTGTGATGTCAAGAATTTTGTGCAGTCCTGAGGGACTTGTTCTCGGTCTAAACCCTGTTCTCGTTCTAGTGGGTTGTTGATGCCCCTGCCGGTGCCTAAGAGGTCATGGACTCATATCTCAATGGATTTTATTTATGATCTTCCTGTCTCTCAGAGAATGACAGCTATCTGGGTGATAGGTGATAGATTTTCTAAGATGATCCATCTTGTACCACTCCCAAAGTTGCCATCTTCTTCAGAGTTGGTGCCCTTGTTTTTACAACAGGTGGTTCAGTTGCATGGGATTCTTGAGAACATTGTGTCGGACAGAGGAGTCCAGTTTGTTCCCAGATTTTGGAGAACATTTTGTTCCAATCTGTGAATTCAGTTATCTTTCTCCTCTGTGTTTCATCCTCAGACCAATGGGCAGACTGAGAGAACAAACCAGACTTTGGAGTCCTATTTGAGATGTTTTATATCTGCTGGTCAGGATGACTGGGTCTCATTTTTGCCCTTGGCCGAATTTGCGCTAAACAATAGAGCTAGTTCTGCCACTTTGATGTCGCCCTTTTTCTGTAGCTTTGAGTTTCATCCTCGATTTTCTTCAGGGCAAGTGGAATCTTCGACTTGCCCAAGTGTGGACACTGTGGTAAAGAGAATGCAGCAGATTTGGGACCAAGTGGTGGATAAGTTGTCCCTCTCTCAGGAAAAAGCCCAACGGTTTTCCAACCGGCATAGGACCATTGGTCCTCGGTTAAAAGTGGATGATATGGTTTGGTTGTCGTCAATGAATATTCCTATGAAGGTTGCATCTCCAAAGTTCAAGCCAAGATTCATTGGACCTTATATGGTTTTGGAGATTCTTAATTCTGTTTCTTTTCGATTGGCTCTTCCAGTTACGTTTAGGATCCATAACGTGTTTCATAAATCTCTGTTGAAGAGGTTTGTGGATCCAGTAGTTCCTATGGCGGCACCTCTTGACCCTGTATTGGTTAAAGGCAATGTGGAATATGAGGTAGAGGAAATATTGGATTCTCGTTGGGCTAGACAGAGACTCCAGTACTTGGTCAAATGGAAGGGTTATGGCCAGGAGGATAATTCTTGGGTCTCTGCTTCTGACATTCATGCCGATAGATTGGTTTGTGCTTTTCTCCAGGACCATCCTGATCGGCCTGGTGGCGTGGATGAGGGTTCGGTGACCCCTCCTCAAGGGGGGCTACTGTTGGAGCTTGTTATATTGACAGAGGGGTCACGAGTTCTCTTTCTGGGCTCCCTCTGGTGGTTGCAGGAGGTAATGGAGCTGATCTAATTAACAGAGGCCTGCTACCTGATAATGAGGAGGACGATTGGACATCTGGAGTTTCTGACTGGATTTAAGACAGCCGACTCCCTTTATCCCTGCTGATGATTTTTTTCCAGCCTCCTGAGATCTTAGCTTAAGCATGCAGGGACTGAGCTGGAAACTAAGTGTTCTTTTGTTATTGTTCACATTTGATTTGGTTTTGTCTGTTCAGTTTCGTATGGTCAGCCAGCCCCGGCTGGGGCTGTGCTGAATTTCCATCCTTATGTTACTGTTTGTGCTAGTTTGTTTTTGTCCCTTATTAGATTGGCCTCTTTTTGCTCTGCTTTCAGAATATGCCAGAGTGCTGCTATAGTGGGTGAAGTCGAGTTACTTCAGTATTTTTCTATCAGATGTGTTGGACATTTTTTGCAGGGTTTTTTGCGTGATTTCAGACAGTGTCTTTCCTTTCCTGCCCTGTCTAGTTAGTGTGGGCCCTATCGTTTACTCAGTCTATTTTCCTACCTGCATTTGTGTTTTCATCTTGTCTCACCGACAATATATGTTTGGGTGCTATCTATTCCTTTGGGGTCTGCTCTGGGGCAGTTTAGATTTCCCCTTTCTTGCTTTAGGCTTATTTAGTTATCCGGCTGTGTCGAGGCATCTAGAATCATCGTAGGTACGCTCCACGGCTATTGCTAGTTGTGTGGATAGGATCAGGGGTCTGCAATTCACTTAGTTACCAACCTCTCTGGTTTTCTGTGGCATAGCTTGGTCTTGCTTTCCTCCTCGGTGACCCAATCATAACAGAATCACCCGCCTAAACCGCAGATTCTAGGGTACTCAAAAGCAGGAGAGAATTGTAAAAAAAAAAAAAAAAGTGTCAGAATTTTTTATTTTGTATATATTTTTTCCTCTTTTTCACTGGGGCCGTAGGAGGATTTGTTTTTTCTTTAATGGAGAATAAATAATTGTCTGATCGTGTTGAGCAGCTCGCTGCTGATGTGCGCGAAATTTCCACCTATCTCGCTCAATCACCTGCTGTTGAACTAAAAATCCCTACTCCTGATGTGTTTTCTGGGGATCGGTCTAAATTTTTGAATTTTAAGAATAATTTTAAACTATTTCTTGCCTTGGAGCCTAGCTTGGTCTTGCTTTCCTCCTCGGTGACCCAATCATAACAGTGCATGCAGAATGTACTGCTGTACTATGGTGTCGAGGCATGAAGAGGAGCAGGGTGACTCTCAGGAGTGAGGTGTGTGAGAAAAGAAAGGATGACGATGAGGTGTGAATCCAGAGGTACACAGCTGAGTAAAAAACAAGGAGGTTACATTGCGGCTTGCCGCACACATATGCAGTGACACAACCACAACAAGCACTGCATCATCAGCAACAACTCTGCCTGTGGCAAGCAGAGGTCAAAGGTCTGCAGTTTACATGGGTGGCAAGCGATGCTGGTCCTTTATTGAGACTGAAAAGTATTACTCAACTCACGCTATCTGCCAACTGTGAGACAGTGACTGGCATTGTTGTAAATGGCCAGTATGTGTCGCAGAGGAGGGGGGTCCTCTGCACTGTAAGCCAGTAAAGTTGCTCTGGGACTTGAAGTTCTACAAGCTTTGTTTATGTTTGTAAGGGAGGCTTACAGGGTTAGTCAGAGAACTGGGCGGGACTGGATAACCACACACACCTCCCCCTATGGGGGTGGTTTGAGCTACATAATGTGACTATGATGTGGGTCACATGGTCTAGGTTGTAAGATCCTGTATGAGGTGAGGTCTTTGTGTTGGAAGGTCCTATGGGTGGACGGACTTCCTGAAGAGCACATGGTGAGGCTGTGTACCTCGAAGGTCTCTGTGTTGGAGGGTACTTTGAGTGGACTGGACTCCTGAACAGCACATGGAGAGACTGTGGACCAGGATGGTCTCTGTGTTGGAAGAACCCACAAGGGGACAGGTTTCCTAAAGAGCATAGGGTGAGACCATGTGTGTGCAAGGTATGTGACGGCACTGCATTGGGAGAACAACTGACCGTCTGAGCGTCTGGAACTGTCAGGAGTTTCCTGGTTGCAATGATGATGATCCCAGTAACCCATCTTCCCTGGGAGATAGAACTGACAAGGAGTCAGGGTGTGGAGCAGGAGCTCCTGTAAGGTAACTCCAGATAAGGGGGTTATGCTAATGGCAGACAAGTAACTTCCATTGGAACAGACTGTTGTTGTGTTGTTGCTTGTGTTCCGTGGATGTTAATGAACTGTGCAGTCACCCATGGTAACTGGATGAAGTAAGGTCCAGCATGTTTAGAGACTGAAAGCTAATGTGGTGTCATCGAGTAAAGTAGTGAGAGGCATTGGCATGGCGTACAGTCGCCCACGGTAACTGGACAAAGAGAAGTTCGGCGTGTTTAGTGTCTGCGAATTAAAACCGTGTACTAAGAAGTGTTATGGACTATGTGTTAAGACTGTGATATATAACATGGCTTCAAGTGGTTTATGAGTGCAAAATAAATTGCATGGACTGTTTGAGTGGAAAGATGCCTGTGTGACTTCATCCGGTTGCCAAGCGAGTGTCCATCAACCCAAGAAGTAAACACTGCATGATACAACTTTGTAAAAAAAATACTCAGTAGTGGCAAAAATTCCAATGATTTGACTACTACATGCATGAACTTGCACATGCGCGATCAACATGCATTACTCTCGGAATCT
Organism: Dendrobates tinctorius; assembly: GCF_039654945.1. Lineage (NCBI taxonomy): Eukaryota > Metazoa > Chordata > Amphibia > Anura > Dendrobatidae > Dendrobates > Dendrobates tinctorius. The sequence goes on from NW_027361776.1 coordinate 13,374,610, forward strand.
GACTGCGCTAAAATGCAGCCTAGTGGGACTTGGTGATTAACGTCCGCCCCACCAACCACATCAGCTACTTCTTTCTCCTTCATCACCATGGCAAATGTTCTCTCATAGATCTCCGGCCACAGAATCTTCACTTGTTTGACTGCTACAGTTGGGGTGTGTGACAGCCTGTCAGCTGTTATGGCGATGGTCAAGCCTGCTGTTTTTAACAGATTTCAGACACCAAGCACATCACATCTTTCTCAATCCACCATAACATCTCTGCTTGCACCTCATTCACCTCATCCTGCAGTTTGTCATGTTCAAAATACCGCACCCTTTCTCAGCACTGCAGCCAGCTCTCGGTTGTGGTCATGTAAAAGATTGTTTCCTCCTATACATGGCAAAGGTAAGAGCTTGAATGTCACCATTTCCAATCTGTTGGCCATGAAAATGCTGCTTTTCCGCCTAGTGGATATAGATGCATTTTGAAATCTGATGCACTTCGTAGTCCCTTAATATCAGTTGCGCAGGGGGCGTGGCCTGCATGTAGACTGTGATGGCTGCTTAGAGCCTGAGTTCCAGCATCTACCGACCGAAAGAAGCACATACCAGCTTTCCACAGCGCATTCGACCGTCAAAAAAGTAAGCGCTGGCTGCCCCGCATATCTGGGCTCATGACGACACGCGGCAGGACGCAGAAAAGAAGCTCCCCACCGTGGCTGCCAGATTTCTTTCCTAAGGGACAGATCGCACATGCTTCAGGGAAGATGGCGGCAACTGCATCCCCTTCCAAGTCCTCCATGTCCTCACAAGGCTCTGGAAGAGGTATGAACGCAGAGGGTGACAGACACAGCAGCTCTACCCCGGTGACTAAAGAGGATATGAGGGAATTCTTAGCCTCCATCCATTCTTCCCTAAAAGAGGACATGCACTCCATGTTAAAAGAAATAAGAGGGGACATATGCTCCCTTGGAGAACGTACTTCACATGTTGAAAACATGTTTAGAACTAAATTATATGCCACAGGTGATAGGGCGGGTGCCCTGCTAGCTCGTAGAGTTCATCAAAGGGAAGTGAAATCTAGAGAGGAATATTTAGGGGATTCTGAGGGATGGCTTGTTAGAAATCCGAATGAAATTGTGGAAGTATTTTCCAAATACTATACCCATATTTATAATTTAAAAGACGATACATCTACTCCGCAACCTGATCAACAAGAGATAGACAAATATCTTCAATCAATTAATTTACCCCATATTTCCCCAGACCAATTAACGCTTTTGAATGCCTCTTTCACTGAGGAAGAAGTTCAATTCACTATAAACCATACTAAATGATATGGGGCCCCTGGTCCGGATGGATTCTCAAATGTCTATTACCGATGTTTTCAACAAGATTTGATTCCCTTTCTATTACGTCTATTTACAGCATGGAGAGAAATGGGCAAAGTGTCTACTCCCAGGTTGGAGGCTACAATCACTACCCTCCCTAAACCGTGGAAGTCCCCCACTGTCCTAGGCAATTTTAGACCTATAGGACTTTTGAACTGTGATGTCAAGCTATTCACAAAGATTCTAGCGTCACGTTTGAAATTGATTATTCCATCACTGATCTCTCCGGACCAGGTAGGGTTCGTGGCTGGATACGAAGCAAAAGATGGTACAAGGAGAATGCTGGATTTGATAAGGGTGGCAAAGCTTTCTGGTGTCCCCAGTGCATTCCTGTTTCTGAATGCTAAAAAGCGTTTGACAGGGTGCACTGGGGATATTTACGGGCTGTCTTGACTAAATTTGGCTTTGTGGGTCCCATTTTCTCAGCAGTTAGTTCTTTGTATTCGACTCCCTGTGCTAGTGTACTGTGGTCGGGTTTCTTGTCTGGAATCTTCCGAATAACAAATGGAACATCACAAGGCTGCCCCTTATCCCCCATTATATTTGCACTATGTATGGAACTGTTGGCTGACCGCATAAGATCAGATTCCAATGTCTCAGGGATCCCAGTGGGCCCTGTAACACATAAAGTGGGACTTTCTGCGGTTGACGTCATAATCTCGTGTGTGAATATTGGGCCATCATTCTCAGCTGTCATGTCCGTGCTGGAGGAATTTGGTAAAATATCATATTACAAACTAAACCCTATGAAATCCTAGATATATCCAGTTGCAGTCTCATATGCACTACGCAGATCTTTCGAGAATAGATTACTTGTGTTGAGCGATACCACCCGATATTGAAAAATATCGGATCTGATTGGATCGGCTGATATCCAAAAAGTATCGGGTATCGCCGATTCCGATCCCGGAAGTCCCATTGAAGTCAATGGGACAGAAATATCGGAATGAAAAAAATCCCTTTCTTTACTTGCACATCCAGTTCGGGAGGGGGGAAGAGTGTGGGCGGTGCGTGGGCGGACACTGTGCGTGTCTGTGTGTGTGGGCGGGGTCTGTGCGGGCCTGCCGGGGGTCTGTACGGGCCTGCCGGGGGCTTGTGCCGGCTGCCGGGGGTCTATACAGGCCTGCCGGGGTCTTGTGCCGGCTCCCGGGGGTCTGTGCGGGCCTGCTGGGGGTCTTGTGTGTGCGCAGGCATCTTCCGATGGGACTACAAGTCCCATCGGGCGATGCCTGCTACAATGACAGTGATTGACACATTAGCCAATGATGGGACAGCAGTAGTCCCATCATCCGGCTAATGTGTAGAATGTAAAAAAAAACCATACATACTACATACATACTACATATATACAACATTCATACATACTACATACATACTACATTCATACAATATACATACATACTACATACATACTTCATATATACTACATTCATACAACATACATACATACTACATAAGTACTACATTCATACAGCATACATACATACATACTACATACATACTACATATATACAAAATTCATACAACATACATACATACTACATACTACATACATACTACATTCATACAACATACATACATACTACATATATACTACATTCATACAGCATACATACATACTACATATATACAAAATTCATACAACATACATACATACTACATACTACATACATACTACATTCATACAACATACATACATACTACATATATACTACATTCATTCAACATACATACATACTACATACTTCATATATACTACATTCATTCAACATACATACATACATGCTACATATATACTACATTCATACAACATACATACATACTACATACTGCATACTTACTACATACATACAACATACATACAGCATGCTTCAGACATACAACATACATACAACATACATACTACATGCAATACATTCATACATTCATACAATACATACATATAGACATACAGTACATATAACATAGAGTACATACTCACCAATGCTTGTCACTTTGATCCCCGAAGCCAGTGTCATCTATGAAAAAAATGAAAATAACAAACAAGCCATATAGTCCCTGATCCGCAGAAATCCACGAGGGTCCCACGCTGATCTCCCATGGAGAACAGCAGCATCAGCTGATGCGACCGCTCTCTGCGGGGCTCCAGAAATCCAATGATGGGAGGTAGGTATCCTTCTGCACTGTATTCCTCCGCCACTGTAAAAAAAAATAGTCCCTAGTCTCACTTTTGGCATTGCTATGTGAAAAAGTTCCCACGCAGCTTTTGCCATAAAGCCCGGACAACCTGTTCTGTTATGTATTTCTGCCAAGTTGGATCGCCCGGCAGGGCTGGTGGGGTACTCTGTACCGGGCCCGTTGGTTTCAATGGGAGATGTCACGGTAGCTGTGACCCGATCCGTGGCCCTGGGTGTCCATTGTAAAAGGGAAATGTTGAACGTGTGGATGATGATTAAAGTTTATGAGTGAATGATTTGTGACGCCACCTGTGGTGTTCGGCAATGAAGGTGTTAAGCCGATGCTGCAGACAGATCCTCTGGGACAGATGGTGTGGTGCAGCTTTGATGTTGTGGCCCTCCACAGGTAGGGCTGTAGTCCCAGGGCAGTGTAGATGGAGAGGTAGTGAAGAGACGTAGATGGTGCAGTGCCAGGCACAGAGATGTAGCAGTGCTGAGTGTGTCGGTGCAGGAATAAGTGAAGGACACCAGGGCATGTAGTTCCAAAGCTTTACTCACAGTCTGTTGTGCATACAGGTGCCCGCATCCGTGCCGTGTCCTCCGGGTCAGGAGCTCAGTCAACCTCCAAGCTAGATGAAGCACTCCGTTCCAACACTCCACCAACATGTGCCTTTTCAGAACGTCTCACTCTAATGCTACACAACCCCTTTAACATAGTCAATATCTTTGTAACTCCGAAAGTCTTAAAAAAAAAATTAATTCCTGCTATTCCATTTGATTGGGCTAAACCTCTTTGCCTTTAATAATAATAATAATAATCTTTATTTTTATATAGCGCTAACATATTCCACAGCGCTTTACAGTTTTGCACACATTTTCATCACTGTCCCCAATGGGGGCTCACAATCTGAATTCCCTATCAGTAAGTCTTTGGAGTGTGGGAGGAAACCGGAGTACCCGGAGGAAACCCACGCAAACACGGGGAGAACATACAAACTCCTTTAATGTCTCCTCCACCTCCGCCAATACATTCTACATTATTCTTAGTTGTTTTCCTTCATGTAGAATTAACCTACAAGGAAAGAAAGGGTTTATTTTAATTCCGATATTTCTGTCCCATTGACTTGCATTGGTTTCTGGTATCGGAATCGGCGATATCCGATACTTTTTGGGTATCGGTCCGATCCAATCTGATCCGATATTTCCCGATATCGGAAGGTATCGCTCAACACTAACAGCGAGTAATCTATTATATTATCCATATGATCTTGGAGGGATGGGCATGCCGAACCTCTTAGCATACCACAGAGCATCTGTTCTAACTGGACTCAGGGACAGGTGGTATATGGACAGGGACCACAGATGGCTTCAAATTGAAATATTCTATGCTAAAAGGAATTCTCCTCACCTAGTTTTGGAAGCAGAGGCTATTAAGATTAGCCGGTATACACCAGGTTTGCCAACAATGGTAGCTGCATTACAGTATTGGAGGAAATTAGCCCCATATTTAATTTAAATCCCCCTAAGTATTGTGTCTCTGAGAGCTCTTGAGGCACATATTCCATATATAGACTTACATGGCTGGATAACTGCGGGGATTAGGAATCTTCAGGACTTGATGGGGAGCTCGAAGATTCTGCCCTTTGATCAATTAGCATCCAAGCACCAAGGTATAAGCAGATATTTCTATCAATACTTACAAATACGCCATCTTTTGTCAACTACACTGGAATCACCCTTTTTTAACTCCAAAATAGATTGCAGAGCTAATGGATACTTCTTAATAGGAAGGTGAAGAGTTCTTAGAGCAGTTCGTAGTCAGAGCAGAATTATCTCTTCATGTTATCTCTTCATGTTACAATGTTACAGAAAGAGAAGAAATTCGAAGTGCACCTGAAGAAACAGAGGAATATAAACATGTGACCCAGAAAAGCAGGAGGATCGGGAGGCAGTCAGTGCCCATACTGCTAAGGAACCATCTGCAGTGACTTTGAAAACTTAGGTAAGAAAGTGAAAGAACTGGGAGCGCAGGTGGTCTTCTCTTCCATCCTCCCAGTGGATGGCCATGGAACAAGGAGGTGGAATAAGATTCTGCAGGTGAACAACTGGCTATGTTGATGGTGCCGTCAGCAAGGTTTTGGATTTCTGGATCACGGAGAGAATTACCTATACGATGGACTACTTGCTAGAGATGGGGTGCACCTTATGAAGACTGGAAAACATGTATTTGGAAGTCGCCTTGCTACACTCATCAGGAGAGCTTTAAACTAGAACAACGTGGGAAGGGAAGCAAAAGGCCAAAAAAAGCCATACACCTGACAAATGCTATTGAGAACTTTGCTATTAGAAGTGGAAAGGAAGAGCAAAGACAAAAGAATCAAAATAATACAAATATTGAAGAAAGAGAAACCAATCACAAACTAAAATGTTTCTATACTAATGCACAAAGCATGGGCAGCAAACAAGGAGAATTGGAACTACTAACACAGGAAAAGAAATATGATGTCATTGGAATCACTGAAACATGGTGGGACAATACATATAATTGGAATACAAGGCTAGATGGATACAACTTATTTGCAAGAAACAGACTTGATAAACGAGGCAGAGGTGTTGCATTGTATGTTAGAAACACGTATGTCTGCACAGAGATCCAAGCTTCAGAGACTGGTTGCTCTGTGGAAACTGTTTGGGTAAGAATACAGGGACAGAACAATGGAAAGGACACCATTGTAGGCATTTACTACAGACCGCCTGTACAAGCTGAAGATATGGATGAACTCTTTATGCATCAAATGGCCAAGTTTTCCAAAAATATGACAAATTCTTATCCTCTCTTGCTGACAACTTTATTTTCCAAAAGGTAGGGGAGAAAACAAGGGGAACTGCTACCTTGGATCTAATCCTCATAAACAGGGAGGAAATGGCTGAAGAGGTAAAAGTGGCTGGGACCCTAGGAGGTAGCGACCATGCTATTTTAGAATTTTGGATAACTAGAGGAGGAAGACCTGTGAAGACTCAGACGTCAAGGTTAGATTTCAGAAAGGCAAATTTTAAGGGACTCAGAAAGTGAATTGGAGGGATCCAATGGCTGGATATCCTTAAGGACAAAAATATCCAGGAAGGATGGGAAATCTTGAAAAATGAAACTCTCAAAGCACAATTGTTAACAATTCCGAAAAGAGGGAAGAATAGGAAGCATTTAAGGAAACCAGCATGGATGAACACAGAACTTAAGCACATGCTAAAAAGGACGAAAGAAATGTTTATAAAATGGAAAGAGGGAGGCATATCTCATGAAGAATATAATGCTGTCTGCAGAACCTGCAGAGCACAAATCAGATTATTTAAAGCTGACAATGAATTGAGGCTTGCAAGAGACGTCAAAAGCAATAATAAAGGATTTTGGGGATATATCAAAAGTAAAAGAAAAGTCAAAGATGCTATAGGATTTTTACAGGATGAAAATGATCAAATTTTAAGACAGGAGGTTGAGAAGGGCAAACTTTTAAATTCCTATTTTGCATCTGTTTTCTCTCAGAATGGAAATGTAACATCAACTGTTCTTCACTGTCCTATTAAGGGAATAGAAGAATCCAGGATAGCTATAGACAGAAAGATAGTGAGGAAACACTTAGCTAAACTAAATGAATTCAAGTCTCCAGGTCCAGATGAATTACACCCCAGAGTACTGAAGGAGATAGCAGAAGAAATTTTTGAACCCCTCTCCATAATCTTTGAAAATTCTTGGAGAACAGGAGAAGTCCCAGAAGACTGGAGAAGAGCAAATGTTATTCCTATCTTCAAAAAGGGGAAGAAGGTGGACCCAGGCAACTATAGGCCAGTGAGTCTGACTTCTATACCAGGAAAGATCTTTGAACAAATTATTAAACAACATGCATGTAAGTACCTGGATAAGAATGAAGTGATTAAACAGAGTCAGCATGGGTTTGTAACTAATAAGTCATGTCAGACTAACTTAATTTCCTTCTGTGACAGAATCACTGATTGGGTGGCTCATGGAAATGCTGTAGATATAGTATATCTTGACTTCAGCAAAGCATTTGACAAAGTATCTCACACAATCCTTATTGAAAAAATGATTAAGTATGGAATGGACAAGGCAACTGTTAGGTGGATTCAGAACTGGCTTAGTGAGCGGACCCAAAGAGTGGTCGTAAATGGCTGCACATCCAGTTGGAAGAATGTCTCAAGTGGGGTACCACAGGGCTCTGTCCTGGGCCCTGTATTGTTCAACATCTTTATCAACGATTTAGATGAAGGAATTGAGGGTAAACTGATTAAATTTGCTGATGACACAAAGCTAGGAGGGATAGCTAATACTAGAGAAGAGAGAGAGAGGATTCAAAAAGATATAAATAAATTGGAACAGTGGGCAGCAACTAACAGAATGGTTTTTAACAGGGATAAATGCAAAGTACTACATCTGGGCAATAAAAATGAAAAAAGCATATACAGAATGGGAGGAATAGGGCTAAGCAACAGCTCATGTGAAAAAGACTTGGGTATACTAATAGATCACAGACTGAATATGAGTCAACAGTGTGATGCAGCAGAAAAAAAGGCAAATGCAATTCTAGGATGTATTAACAGAAGCATACAGTCTAGATCACGTGAAGTCATTATTGCCCTCTACTCTTCTTTGGTCAGACCTCATCTGGAATACTGTGTCCAGTTTTGGGCGCCACATTTAAAATAAGACATCAACAAACTGGGGCAAGTTCAGAAAAGATCGACCAGAATGGTGACCGGTCTGCAAACCATGTCTTATGAGGAAAGGTTGCAGGATTTGGGAATGTTTAGCTTGCAAAAGAGAAGACTGAGAGGGGACTTAATAACTATCTACAAATATCTCAAGGGCTGTCACATTGTAGAAGGATCATCTTTATTCTCATTTGCACAAGGAAAGACTAGAAGCAATGGAATGAAATTGAATGGGAGGAGACACAGATTAGATATTAGAAAAATCTTTTTGACAGTTAGAGTGATCAATGAGTGAAACAGGCTGCCACGAGAGGTGGTGAATTCTCCTTCAATAAAAGTCTTCAAACAGAGGCTGGACAGACATCTGTCTGGGATGATTTAGCGAATCTTGCTTTGAGCCGGGGGTTGGATTAGATGGCCCAGGAGGTCCCTTCCAACTCTACGATTCTATGATTCTATGATTCTAATACCAGAATCTGGCCCCAAAGGAGTGTCCATCCTATACAGCGCTCTGAATGATCCTGATTTGGATATAAAACTTCCTTATATGTCTCTCTGGGATCGTTCACTGGGTATATCCCTGGAGCCGGTGGCTTAGAGGGATGTTCTAGTAGAGGTGTTACGGGTCTCATAATGTCTTAACCATCTTGAACAACTGAAAAAAATTCAACTTCGTTGGTGTAGGTTTCCGGTACAGGTGGCTCACTTTGGTCCGGACAAGTCCTTGGGGTAGGCCTGACATTGTCTCCTAGCCTGGTAATTTTACATATTGGAACAGAGGAGTTTCCATATATGATTAGAGGAGCCTTATCTCACATTCTGATAGCAGTTAGATTGCTAGTGGCAGCTAAATGGAAATGTGCTGCAGTTCCGACCATTACAGAAGTAGTTGAAAAAATTAACTTTCATTGTGAGCATGAATTAGCCCTTACACAAACTGCCTCTGCAAAAAAGAAGACTCAGTGTATATGGGATCCCTGGCTGCAAAGCCGGTATTCAAATGTGTCGAGGACATGTGATGTATAGCGTACATTTGAAAATTGGTTTTATTGTTTTACTATGGGAGGTTTGGGTCCTACCTTTGGAATACGTCTGAAGGCAAGAGCTTTATTGCACTTTCATCCGGGAGATAAGCCTGAGGTTTTTTTTTCTTTCTTTTTCTCCTGTGTTAATGCTAGACATTTACTGTATGTTAATGCTTATGTCTTCTACTGTCATGTTATGTGCTAATGTTGTAGCACTGATGTTTTTTATGTCAGTCTTTGCTTGTCATATTTAAATACCAATAAATATGATTGGATCAAAAAAAATATATATCAGTTGCGCATTCACCATTACTTATCTAAGAAACCTGTGTCTGCGCTACACCAACATGTTGCAGACATCACTTGTTCCTTGAAAAAAATCAATTTCTGCCAGTGTGCATTTCAACACTGACACCTGGATGTGTAAACATGAGCAGGGGCGTTACATCTCGCTGACTGGGCAATGTGTGACTCTGTGGCTGTGGGGGCAGGTGGGGAAGGGGCTGCTCCACAAGTCTTGGAATCCCTAAGGCTTGCAGGGTGCTTGTGGATGGAGAACCAAACTACTAAACATGTATGGTTGGAGAACTCAACTAGTACACACCAGAAGATAGAGAACTAAACTACTACAAAAGAGGGCTTGTAGATCTAAACTACTTAACACCTAGTGTCGGAGAACTAAACCACTGCACACCAGAAGATGGAGAATTAAATTGCTAGACAAAAGGGGTTGGAGAACTAAACTGCTTATCACCTAGAAGTGAGGAACTAACCCCTCAAACTCAAAGGCAAATAGGCCTTATTGGCAGGACCAATACATATTTAGTGTTGCCAAAGCAAGGAAAATAGATGTGACAGGTGAGGAGATTGGGGATTATGGGAATGAGGTGTTGTGGGCACAATTTGGGAAATAATAGTCCATTTGGGGGTTTTACTTTCCTCTCAGCTCATGACATATGGTGACGTCTTGGGCGACAATCTCTACTGTTGATTTCTCTTCCCCCAGTAGGATGCAGAGTTTCCTCTCCTTATCGATGGATGGGATGTCCGCGTTGTGAATCGAAAGTCTCTAGAAGTGGGTGGCCCTCACTGCTGAATCTTGGTTGCAGTGAAGCAGGAAGTGTGCCTCATCCTCCAGTGCCCTGATGGCAGTGCTGGCACAGCCTTTTGTTCCGTAGCTTGTATGTCTATCGGTGCCATCCTGCTTCCACCTCTAGACTGTAGGCACTCAGTCTGTATAGACCCAGGGTCTGCCTGTCTTTGGGGTGATGTAACCTCTCTAGATATGAGGTCAGAGTATAGTCCTTCTGCAGTGACCGGTAGATAGTGAGTTTCTGGGAGTTCTCTAATTTACTCTGCAAACCCTCTATATATTGCATCTTGCGGCTCTCTGAGATTTTCTTTATTTCGACTTTTGTCAGGGTGTTTTGCTAACTTTGGCGCAACTGGCTGCAGGTGGTTTATGGTTTGCTCTGGGCTCTGGCTCCATAGGACTTTTTGATGGTAGGAGCTGGGGATACTGCTCTGTATGTGTGCCTGGTGTGATAGCACCCTCTTGCTTATAGTTAGCCTTAAGGGGAATCAGCCTAATTCTGCCCGACAGGCTATGTTTGAGGTGCTGCGATGCACTTGGAGGAGATATTTGCAGAACTGCAGATGGAAGACTTTGGTTGGGCTGGAATCCTACTTTGCGTGGTTTGGCTAAATCGCTGGGCCCCAAACCTCGCTACCATACAGCAGCATAGGAGTGATGACGCTATCGAATATCTTAAGCCAAACTCTCACTGGTGGTTTGAGGTGGTGCAGTTGTCTTCTAATAGCATAGAAAGTCCTGCACACTTTTCCTTTCCGGGCCTTTGCTGCTTGCTTGAGGCTCCTGTTTTGGCTTAGCTCCAGACAGACATTGGTATAGCTGTTGGTCTTCTCCAGTGTGGAACCATTTAATGTGAGGGAGTGAGTGGGAGTTTTATTCTGTTTCCTCTTCTGATACACCATGACCTTCATCTTCTTTTGTTTCATGGGCAGTGCCCTGGTGGTGCTGAATGTTTCCAGCACTGCCATACTTTCTTGGAGGCCTCTCTTGGTTGGGGAGAGTAGCAGGAGGTCATCTGCGTACAGCAGTAACTTCACTTCTCTGTCATGCATACTGAGGCCTGGGGTGGACGGGGATTCCAGTGCTGCTGCCAGTCCATTTATATAGATGTTGAATAGAGTTGGGTTCAGGCTGCAGCACTGTCTGACCCTGCAGCCCTGCTAGAAGAAGGCTGTTCACTTCCTATTCATCTTCACGCTGCAATGGTTCTCAGTGTATGAGCGCTTGATGTCCTTTTCTGTACCCATCCTGTCTTTGAGGTCTCCACAGAGGAGAACCTTACCATTGGATTGGAATTGGGCTGCCTCCCTCTTAGGACTATGTAGATGTCTAGCTTAAAGTATGGGGATTTTGATGGAGGAATGTAAGCTGCACAGAGGTAGATGTCCTGCTGAGACGTGAGGATGGAGCTTTCCAGATATGGCTGTCTCCTCTTTTCATCACTTTGATGTGCTCTTTGATCTCTTTCTTGTACCATATTAGTATTCCCCCTGAGCAGCAGCCCTGTTAGGTGTTCTTGTTTTTCTTGGCAGAGCAAATATTTCCCTGTATCCCAGGGGTGCCAGGGATTCCTCCTCTGCTCGGGCTCGTGTCTCCAGGAGGATCTGGATGTCAATGTTCTTTAGCCTTTGTTTGAAGTCTAGTTCTTTATCTCGGAACTAAAAGCTGAAGCATTCATTCCTTGAATGTTCCAGCTGCTGATAACTATGGATGTCATGTTTAGTCGATATACCTTAAGCCCCCGTTACACACTGCGATATCGCTAGCAATATCGCTGTAAAGTCACCGATTTTGTGACGTTGCAGCGATATTGCTAGCGATATCTCTGCATGTGATACTTACCTCCGACCGGCTCCCCCGCTGGTTATTGCTGATAGCGCGAGAAGCTCCTGGACCATTCCTCGTCGGTCACTTCCTGCAGCGCTTCCTGAGGCGCTGATGAGCGACGCGTGGAGCCGGGCGGGAGGACGCAGGATCGCCGCGTCTGACAGGTAAGTAGCGATCCCCGTCCCCAGCGATGTCGCTGGTGAGATCTGCCTGTGTGGCAGCTCACTAGCGAACACCTAGCGAGGCACCAGCGATCTTGACCGCGTCATATCGCTGGTTGGGATCCCTGGTGCATCGCTAGGTGTAACGGTACCCTTACAATGGAGAAAGATTTTCATAGAATAGAGATGATCGGGGTGCTCACTGTTTGTTATCAGGTGCTCAGAGGTAAAAATTCAATACTGTGTATACTACAAACACAAAAAGAGAGAATTCAAATGATCCAAGAGCAAAGTTTATTGCATGTCATAATTCCATATAATGATAGACCCAAAAGAAAATGGGACCCATGATCCACAGAAAAAAATTATAATCGACGTTTCGGCTATAATGCCTTTTTCAAGAATTTATCTGCAGAGAAATCATACCAAACTTTAAATAGAATAGTTTTTCATATGAAAAAGTATAATGTTATCGTCAAATATAAATTATATACATCAAAAAATTTTTCTTTACACTCCATTCAAGCAAATCAAAATAAAGTGCAACTGATACCAAAATGAACAATAATTCACATAGAGAAAAGACTCCTTACGTAAATCTCATATATCAATGTACAGCTCTTTGCATACTAGGAGTTCAATACCTGTGGGAATAATGATCCATAGACAACAGAATGAGGTTCATCTCATAAACCACACAAACGTGGATTGCCTTATAAAAGAGAAAATATAAGTCAGAAAAAACTCATAATACCTTTTAGAAAAAATTACTTATTCAAAGAAACCACATAAACGTGGATTGCCTTATGGAAGAAAAAATACTTCATGATGTCCTTTAGCAAGAGTTACTCATTCCTAATATGTCCATAAAGAAATTAACATAAATATATCATATCAAGATACAAAATGTGCCCAATAATTGTGGCTTATCCAGATTTGAAAAAATGCTCCATAATAGTGTTGTATTAAAGTATGAAAGTATGCTAAGCGCTCAAACATGGTGCCTTATTGAGACAGATAAAGTGCTCCATAAAGATACCAGCTGCATTTCATACAGACGCAGCATGTAAATGAATAACATGCAAAACTAAAACCTCACCTACACATACCACAAGTAGAGGTCCATGAATCGCGTGCTGGTGCACACTAACCGTCCGTGCAAAGTGATCCGTGACTGTCCCGAAAGAAGCGGGGTTTCTTATATCCGGTAGGATGAATTACCTCCGGGTTAGGGATCAGTGTTTCACCGAACAAACTGCGCATGTGCCGCCGAAGTGTGGCGAAGAAAGCCGAAGTATCTGTATATTTAAGTGTGAGATGACGCAAACCTGCTCTCAGTGAAGTTCCGAGCTCAGTCACACAGGAAGATAATAAGTGTACCACCACCATCAGTAACATTTGGAGAGGAAGATCATTTCCCCCGAGCACTGTCTGTGAGGAGCTAAATATAAAAAAGAAAAAAGGACAATTAGAAAAAATAACAAATAGAAAAAATGGAAAAATAAATAAAATTAAGGCAAATGTAATATATAAGAACAACGTTATATATGATAATCATTCCCACAGTTCATAAACCAACAAATATTCATTGTAACTATATCATGCCATCAATGCACACATTAGTAGAGTGCCATAGAATACTAAATCCATAATAGAGATATCTGACAAGTAAAGAACAGTCATGGGGATCAATGAAATATGACCAAAATGCAGTATTGGTCAAATTAACACCCAATTTCATACTCCCTGTTTAACCCTAATGGTGCCAAAGTCTGAAGGGTGTGGATCCAAAAGGATTCACGCTCCTTCAATCTTTTAACCCTATCTCCTCCTCTTCTGGCTATAGTTATCCAATCTATAACCTGATATCTCAACTGTGCCACGGAATGACCATGTGCCAAGAAATGGGCAGGAATTGGCAACAAAGTTCTTCCACACCTAATGGTGGATTTATGTTGGGAAATGCGGTCTTGGATATGCTGGGTAGTCTCCCCAACATATCTGAGACCACACGGACACTTAATCAGATATATAAAAAATGAAGAGTCACATGTGAAGTATCCATTAATCTGAAAGCGTCGTCTTGTACGAGGATGGGTGAATGTATCCCCTTTCACTACATTGGAACACTGCAAACAACCTAGACAAGGGAAAGTGCCCCTCCGGGATGTTATCAAAGTTCTTTGAACCATCTCTTTCTTACTAGAGCCAACGTCTGCCCTAACCAGGAGATTCTTAATATTGTTCGATCTCTTATAGCACATAAGAGGTCTAGAACAAAACTCAGGAACGTTGGGGTACGAATTTTTCAATACATCCCAATGTCGTAGAATACAACTGCTGACCAAAGTGCTATAAGGATGAAAAGTACTAACAAATGCCAATTTATTATCCTTATCCTTACGAGGGGAAAAGATCCTGGATTGTTTCAAAACTTGAATAGGATAACCTCTTTTGCGAAAACGCATTTCCATTTCCTGATGTCTTAATTCCCTTGTAGGTAAATCAGAGACGATCCTATCTATCCTCACATGTTGTGACTTTGGTAATGCATACTTCACATGCCGCGGATGACTGCTGCCAATGAAGAAGACTGTTTTTATCTGTAGGTTTAATATACAAATCTGTGCTAATTTAACCATCTGGATTGATAGAAATCAATGTACCGAGAAAGTTGATAGAAGAACAATCATGGTGAAGGGAAAAGGTAAGTCCAGTCATATATCAATAAGGCACCATGTTTTGATCTTCCTCTCCAAATGTTACTGATGGTGGTGGTACACTTATTATCTTCCTGTGTGACTGAGCTCGGAACTTCACTGAGAGCAGGTTTGCGTCATCTCACACTTAAATATACAGATACTTCGGCTTTCTTCGCCACACTTCGGCGGCACATGCGCAGTTTGTTCGGTGAAACACTGATCCCTAACCCGGAGGTAATTCATCCTACCGGATATAAGAAACCCCGCTTCTTTCGGGACAGTCACGGATCACTTTGCACGGACGGTTAGTGTGCACCAGCACGCGATTCATGGACCTCTACTTGTGGTATGTGTAGGCGAGGTTTTAGTTTTGCATGTTATTCATTTAGATGCTGCGTCTGTATGAAATGCAGCTGGTATCTTTATGAAGCACATTATCTGTCTCAATAAGGCACCATGTTTGAGCGCTTAGCATACTTTTATACTTTAATACAACACTATTATGGAGCATTTTTTCAAATCTGGATAAGCCACAATTATTGGGCACATTTTGTATCTTGATATGATATATTTATGTTAATTTCTTTATGGACATATTAGGAATGAGTAACTCTTGCTAAAGGACATCATGAAGTATTTTTTCTTCCATAAGGCAATCCACGTTTATGTGGTTTCTTTGGATATATTATGAATAAGTAATTTTTTCTAAAAGGTATTATGAGTTTTTTCTGACTTATATTTTCTCTTTTATAAAGCAATCCACGTTTGTGTGGTTTATGAGATGAACCTCATTCTGTTGTCTATGGATCATTATTCCCACAGGTATTGAACTCCTAGTATGCAAAGAGCTGTACATTGATATATGAGATTTATGTAAGGAGTCTTTTCTCTATGTGAATTATTGTTCATTTTGGTATCAGTTGCACTTTATTTTGATTTGCTTGAATGGAGTGTAAAGAAAATTTTTTTTATGTATATAATTTATATTTGACGATAACATTATACTTTTTCATATGAAAAACTATTCTATTTAAAGTTTGGTATGATTTCTCTGCAGATAAATTCTTGAAAAAGGCATTATAGCCGAAACGTCGATTATAATTTTTTTCTGTGGATCATGTGTCACATTTTCTTTTGGGTCTATTATTATATGGAATTATGATATGCAATAAACTTTGCTCTTGGATCATTTGAATTCTCTCTTTTTGTGTGCCGAGGTTGTTTGTAGTATACACAGTATTGAAAGATTTTCATAGGACATAACAGTTCGAGTGGTGGATTTAAGTGGCATGTTTTAGGGGTGTCCCATGAATTTGCTGCACAATGTGTTGAGCAATGTCCTTATTTCTGTCATGTTGCTGCCCTCTGTTATTCTGTGCTGCTATTGTGGGGCTTGTAGTCTCCAGTACTTCGGCCCTCTCTGTGGGCTCTCACTGTGGATCGCTGGAGGTTGCCATCTGTTTGGTGGGTGTCTTGCTTGTGGTCTCGTAGGTCTGTTTAGAATGATGTCCTTTAGCTCTCTGGCTGGATTGCTGACCCCTTGTTTATTAAGGTGCTTGTCGTCGCATAGATGATGCAGCGTTATTTCAGGGGGTCTTGCCAGTTGTATGTTTGGTGTTAAGGAGATACTGGCGGCAACTCTGAATTGACTTGCTGGGTTACCTCTTCGTCTATTTCTTTCCTTGGAAGCAGGGCAGACAGGATTATTTTGGAACTGGGAAATTTTTGCTGTCCAGTTATTGCGAGTTTTGATAGGCCTTGGGTGGTTGTCTCTTGATGAATATCGTTTGGGCCGGTGTGTAATATGAGATGTGTGGGCTCTGTGAAGTATGGGTTATTGATCACCTTCTCTGCTTGTGGGATTGTTGAACAGTGGATTTTTGTGACCAGTGCCCCCGGGAACAGTCTCTTAGTGTCCAGGTATTTCCCGTTTGAGTCTATTATTAGGACAATGTCAGGGCCCGATGTTTTATTTGTTCTGTTTGGCTTTTGTGTGTCCTTGGATCCTTGGCTAGAGGTTGCCCTGGGTTGCTGTTAAGATGAGGCTGTATATTCGTTGCTGGAATTGAGGGTAGGATTTTTCTTTGCAGGGTTGGGTTCAGGGGTGTTGGTTGCCCTGATTTGCTGTGTAGATGAGGCTGTAATTTTATTGCTCGGGTTGTGTGTAGTGTCCTTCTGGCTGGGGCTGTCATTGGTCTGCGATGTGTCAGGCACCGAGAGGGTTGGCGCAGGCCTTGATTTTGGGGGACTGCTTGTATTTTGAGGAGCAGTTTCTGGCTTTTGTTGTAGGTGGAGCACACCGCGCTCGCAGCACAGGCAGGGCCGTGGGGTACTCGGTACCGGGCCCATCGACTTCAATGGGGGGACGGTGTCACAGCGGCAGTGTCCCGGTCCATGGCCCTGGGGCGTCCATTAAATAATAAAATAGGGGTTTGTGATGTTGATAGATGCGGTAAAAATGAGGATAAAGTTTATGGATGATTAAATACGTGACGCCACCTGTGGTGTTCTGGTCAGAGGTGACCAGCACTGCGGTGTTGTTCCCCTGAGACCTCTTCTTCTTACCTCTTCACAGGTAGAGCAATAGTCCCAGGGCAAAGATGTTTGATTAATAGTTAAGATGGCTTTGAACATTGGGGTGCAGAGAAATGAGAGGACACAGAGAGGTGCAGTTTCCTTACCTTTTATTGGCAATTGGTTGCAATCCGGAGTACCACATACAGGTGATTGCTTGAGTCCGGCTCACTTGGAGGCATTCAGGGGATCCACCTTGCCAGGTGGGGTTTAGGACCTTCCTTCTGCGCTTTGCGTGTTGGTCTCTGCTGTTTGCAACTAAGCTGAGACCCTCAATTGCGTGATGATTTCACTAACCTGTATGGCTGTCAGCATGAGCCTATTCCCCGGGTACTGTCCTTTTCACCGTCAGCCCCGGGCTCCTTATCTGCTGCCGTGCCCTCAGGTGTTCAATGTTGAACAGGAATTTACAATCCCTTGTACTTTCAGATTCGGCTATCAGGCGTACAGCTCCTGTCAGTCTAGGACTCTGGCGTCCTCTTTCTCTCTATTAGCCCTTCACTCTGGGGTCTGCTATATGCAGTTTTTAGCTTCCCCGGAGCCTCTCTGTCTCTGCTCAAGTCCTTTTCCTCTTCACAGATCAGCTTCCCCTCACCAGCTCCTCACAGCTCAGCTCCCCGTCTTGAACTGACTGGATCTTCCAGAAAGATCTTTTTACCTCACGTTTAACTGTCTGTTATTTGCTCACAGCTGCTCTCATTTTAATAACAACTCCCTCAGCTCACTTCTAGCTGACTCACCAACCCCCTCTGCTGGCCAGAATTTATAAGTCAGCTCCCTTTTCTGACCTGCAGCAGCAATTGTGATTTAATCTATGTTACCTGGCATGGGGGTCCCCTTTCTGCCTCCAAGCATGACTTCACTTCTTAGAGGGAGGCAATGTCACTGTGACAACCGGACTCTGGGGTGTCACTTTCCCCACCAGTTAAGTTCAGTACTCCCGGACTGAGGAAAACATAACAAGAATTGTTAACAACAACAATTAATGAAAATCTACAAAGTCTTAAAAATGTAAAAATTATCAAAAACCAGACAAGAAAAAGAAACAATAGCACAGTAACTGCAGCGACCAGTCCTTACGCTGCTGTCCAGGAATTGTCTTTGTGCTTGTACCTGGAGTTTGGTTGGTGGGAACCAGCTTAACTCACTTTGTGTGTTGTCCCTGGGCGTGGCTACAGGGCACTCTGTAGATGGGCCTGTTTTTCGGCCACACCGGCGGCTTATTTTCATGGCCTAGTTGGGGTAACTATTTACAAAGAAAAGTTCTGACCACACATAGTCCTGTGGCCCAATTATCCTTTAACTGGTTATTACGAATACTTTAAAAGGTTCATACAGTAAGTCTCTATAGGCTCTCATACTTTACGGTTGCAACTATACATTCTTATTTCTTTATTTACATTATGTAATCTCTATAATGGGAAGGGATCTGACCTCTAGTACTACGAGTGGATCTACGCAGTATAGGTATTTCTGAAGACCTGACCTGTTCTCTGATGTCTACTGTTGGTGCTCTAGTCACTACGCTATAAGTAGACTTGTGTAATATAGGTATTATGGGCTGCCTTCTCTTGACTCCTAGACTCACCATGAGATTGACAGATTCGCTGTTAGCAGGGGACAAATTTCCGCATTCCATTGCAGATGTGGCATCTGTTACTGGAACCATTTCATTATGAGTCTCTACTTCATCTGGTGCAGTAGGCTGATGAAAGGTTAGGACTGGCACTACTATTGCCTGATTTACTTGTGTCCACGTCAGAGGAAATTCTCCAAGTATAGTTTGAATCTTTTCTTCCACCTCCACTATGGACTGTGGAGTGTCTTGGACTTCTTTCTTGTCCTTCAACTGATCAGGGCACACCTTTAGATGATCTCTTGAGACTGCTTCTAAGGTTTCTCCTCCATCTTTGCTGATGAGGCATACCTTGGTGTTATTAAAGTCTGAAGGTATTATGGTATATGGCTCTGCCTCCCACTGGTAATTTAGTTTGTAAACACGTCTCTTTCTTTTGAGTACATGTTCTCCTGGTGTCAAGGAAACTGCATGGGTGTGTTGATTGTAATTTCTTTCCTGCCTCTGTCTTGCTTGGGACAAACTTTTCTCCACACATTCTTGCACTTTGCGGTATTGTTGCTGCCGCTCTGTGTCCCAGTCTGCATCTGGTGATGTAGTCTCAGGTGTTAAGACTCCCATGTCTAAATCAATGGGTAACTTGCCAGGTGTCGCTCTCATCAGGTAAGCCGGAGTGAAATTTGTGGAGTTTACTGGTGTATGATTATATAGATCTACCAGATCTGGCAACTTCTCTGGCCACTGGTTTCGTTCTTCCAGAGGTAAGGTCTTCAATAAGTCAATGACCACCTGGTTCATCTTCTCACACATGCCATTTGTCTGTGGATAGTACAGCGTCTTTCTGTTTTTCTTGCAACCGTACATGTTACAGAACTCCTGGAACACTTCTGCCTCAAAGGCTGGACCTTGATCGTTGAGCACTTGCTCAGGGTACCCGTGTGGTTGACAAAAGTGCTGCTGAAATTCCTTGACTGCTGTCTTCGCTGTTTGATCTTTAACAGGCACAACAACCAAGAACCTTGAGTAATGGTCCACGATGGTCAAAGCATAGGTGTAGCCATTCCTACTCGGAGTTAACTTCACGTAATCCAAGGCTACCAGTTCAAGTGGCTGTTTTGTGATGATTGGCTGTAAAGAGGCTCGCTGGCTGTTACGGTCTTTTTTGCGCAGGTTGCATGGGCCACATTCTCGGCACCACTTCTCAATGGAACTCCACATGCCAACCCAGTAGAATCTTTCACTAAGTAGGACCTCCAACTTCTTCCAACCGAAGTGTCCTGCTCCATTGTGGTACGCCTCCAAGACCATTGGCGCATCCGTCTTCGGGACTACCACCTGCCAGACCAGTTCATGTGTGCGCGAGTTGATGTTCCTCTAACACAATTTACCCTCGTAGATGAAGAGCTTGCCTATCTCCTTCCAAAGCTGCTGTGCTTCCTGTGGGTCATCTGGACCAGGGTGTGCATCAGCTTGTGCCAGCCACTCCTTTACTAGGCGAACAGCTGGGTCACTATCTTGTGTCTCTGCCCACTCATGATGGGGTAATGGATGCAAAGTTACCTCTCATATGATAAAGCGCTTATTCCTCACTCCTTGGGAGCGCTGGGCTGCAATTGGAAGGTGGAAGGCTGGTAACTCGATTTCTTCGAGTTCTTCTGGATCTTCTCCCCCGTCGGGTGAATTGGGCATCCTGGACAGTGCATCAGCATTAGCGTTCTTATGTCCTGCTCTGTACTTGATGGTGAACTTATAGTTGGACAGCCGGGCCATCCATCGCTGCTCAAGTGCCCCGAGCTTTGCTGTTTCAAGGTAGGTTAGCGGATTATTGTCCATGTAGGTGGTGAACTTTGCTGAAGCCAAGTAGTACTTGAAGTGCTCTGTTACCGCCCAGACTATGGCGAGGAACTCCAGTTTAAAGGAACTGTAGTTGTCGGGGTTCTTCTCAGTGGGACGAAGCTTCCTGCTGGCGTAGGCAATCACTCTCTCTCTGCCCTTCTGCACTTGTGAAAGCACTGCTTCCAATCCAATGTTGCTGGCATCAGTGTAAAGTACAAATGGTTGGTCATAGTCAGGGTAGGCCAGGACCTCCTCTCCCATGAGGGCCAGTTTCAACTTTGTGAAGGACTCTTCCATCCTTTTGTTCCACTCGAATGGAAGACTCTTGTTCTTGGCCTTCTTGGATTGGCCCACCAGAAGAATTTGCAGCGGTGCCGCTATCTTGGTGAAGTCCTTGATAAATCTTCGGTAGTAGCCTACTAACCCAAGAAATTGCCTCACTTCATGAATAGTGCAGGGTCTTTTCCAGTCCCGGATAACAGTGACTTTGTCAGGATCGAGTGCCTCACCTTTTGCGCTCACCACATGGCCTAGGTACTGCACCTTGGGTTTCAAAAGGTGACATTTGGACAGCTTTATTTTCAAGTCAAAGTTTGACAGGGCTTCAAATACCTCGGCTAGGTGCTTCAAATGGTCTTTGTAGGTTTTGGAGAAGACGATGATGTCGTCCAGATACAGCAGAACGGTTTCAAAATTTTTATGTCCAAGGCAGCATTCCATTAACCGCTGAAATGTTCCTGGCGCATTGCTGAGCCCGAACGGCATGTACTTAAACTTGCAGAGGCCCATTGGTGTTGTAAACACTGTCTTTTCTTTGTCTGCCTCTGCCACAGGAACCTGCCAATACCCACTGGTGAGATCTAAGGTAGAGAAATAGTTAGCAGTTCTCAGTGTAGCTAGTGATTCCTCTGTTCTAGGTAATGGGTAAGCATCCTTATGTGTAATGCTGTTAATCCGCCTGTAGTCTACACACATTCTCATAGTACCATCTTTCTTCTTAACGAGGACTAATGGAGCTGCCCAAGGGCTACAACTATCTCTGATTACCCCTGCCTCCTTCATCTCCCGTAACATACTCTTGGCACATTGAGAGTGTGCTGGGGGTACCGGCTGGTGTCTCTCTTTAATGGGTGGATGATCTCCGGTGGGGATATGATGTTGGACCCCTTTTTTCCTGCCCATAGTCTAGAGTATGTTTGCTGAAGTCTCGTTCAAATTCTCGAGCCACCCGGTAAACTCCATGCTTTTGGTTCGAAGGGTGGAGTCAGTGCCTACATGTAGCTGCTGACACCAATCCTCCTGCTGCCCTTCAGAGCCATTCTCTTCCACCTTGTCAGACGGAAGCAAGGGTTCTAGTGCCTCTATTGCAATGTTGCTGACAGTGAACAGCTTAGCAAGGGTGGCATAACGGGGTAACTGGTCCTCTCTCCCCACAATTTAAGATGCGTATTTGTACTCTCCCCTTGCAGACATCAACTACCCCTCTGGCTGTCAGGATAGTGGGCCTACTATCAGAGTACATGCATTCTACCAGGGCTTGGTATTCTTGACCCCTGAGGCCTATTGCTGCCCGACACCAAATTAACATTTCACTTTTGGGAGGTACTGCAATGGGGAAAGGATCACTTTCTCTTACATTGCTGACTTCTCCACCAGACAGCTCTACCTGTTGTCTCTGCATCAGGGCTCTGATCTCCTTTTGCAGAACCCATCGCTGACTGGTGCTGGTGGTCTCGGCTACCTGTTGTAACAAAGCACTAATTTCTCCAAGACAATTTTCAATTACATTAGTGTCTAAAGTGATCATAGGATGGCATTCTCGCTTGTCAATATCTACTAAAATCAAACCTTGCGATTGCAATTCTACTCGGCCAATCTTGATGGTCACCTCTTTATATCCCATCTGAGGCAAGGGCTGACCATTGCTTGCAAAAATGGCAAGGTGTTTTTCTGGGCTATGAGTAATGTCTGAATCTTCCCAGTACTGCTTAAAAAGAACATATGGAATCATTGTCACCTGGGAGCTGGTGTCCAGTAAAGCGTTCATTGGAAAGCCGTCAATCACGACAGGTAGGACTGGTCGTCCTCCTACGTACTTGTCTCGCCAATTTGGTGGCCTTGGTTGTCTTACTCCTGGGGGTTGGCCCTTTGCCCCAGAGGTTGCTTGCTTAAATGACAGGATCTGTCTCTCCCTCTGGTCAGTGGGATCCTCCTCTGCTGTCGCCACAGGACATCAACTGGACTGGAAGCTGGATCTTCTTCTTTGGAGTAACTTGCAGGGACTGCACTGTTTTTGTGAGTGTGACCACACATTTGGTTAATTCCTTGACTTGGAGACGTAAGTCTGCAGCAGAATCATCATCTTGGGACGGCTTGTCAGTCTCAGTAGGGGTCTTTGGAAAGGATGCTGCCTCCTGCTGGTATGTAATTGCAGGATGCTTAGAGGGCTCTGTGCTGGTAGGGTTTGGTTCACGTAGCACTCGGATGGCTCTATCCTTAAAGAGTGCAAAGTCCAATTCAGGATTTTGTAGGGCCATTATGTGAAGCTGTGTCCTTTGATTGCTAGACTGGAGTCCCTCTATGAACTGTTCCGCTAGTAATCTATCTTCATCTTGCACACTCTCAGTGTCAACCTGCATTAAGGCCCGTAGTGCTTCCTGAAGATTAAGGGCATAGTCCCTTATAGTGTCCTGCACTCTCTGTTTGCACCCAAAGAATCTCATTTTTATCTCAGTTGCATTGCGGGTATCAAAAGTGTCTTTCAGTCTGGCTAAGATTTGTTTGACAGTTCCTTTATCAGTGTCCGGCCAGGATTTTACTTCCCTCTGGGCCACACCAGTTAACTGGCCAATGAGGATACTGACTTTTTGGCTCTCTGACAGGGGGTACACTTTGAACAAACTACATAGTCTTTCTTTAAAATCGCTCAGGGTGTGCAACTCCCCTGAGTACTGTTGTAACCAGGCCGCTCCTGGTATATATGGCATTGATAGCGGCATTATGGAGGCTGCGGCTGCGACCGCCGCTGAATCTTCACTCGCGCTGGGCATTTCCTTCCTGTTTTTTTTTACTTGCTCACAATAGAGCGCAGCTCTAGCTTCACTGACACGCCCCTCTCTGCTCGCACGAACTGTGTGACGCAGATATGGCGGTTATTTGAAAGCTCAGTAAAGTCTTTAGCACTCAATTTAATAAAGTCCATGGCACACAGTACCCATCTTTGCCATGCTCCTTTACCCAGCTTTGCTAGGCTCGCTAAATCCTGTTCGTGACGCCAGTTGGAGCGCCCCGCGCTCGCAGCGCAGGCAGGGCCGTGGGGTACTCGGTAACGGGTCCGTCGACTTCAATGGGAGATGGTGTCACGGCGGCGGTGACCCGGTCCATGGCCCAGGGGCGTCCATTAAATAATAAAATAGGGGGTTTGTGATGTTGTTAGATGTGGTAAAAATGAAGATAAAGTTTATGGATGATTAAATACGTGATGCCACCTGTGGTGTTCTGGTCAGAGGTGACCAGCGCTGTGGTGTTGTTCCCCTGAGACTGTTGGTGTGTCGCAGCTGAGGTAAAAATAGCTCTCCACAGGTAGAGCAATAGTCCCAGGGCAAAGATGTTTGATTAATAGTTAAGATGGCTGTGAACATTGGGGTGCAGCGAAATGAGAGGACACAGAGAGGTGCAGTTTCTTTACCTTTTATTGGCAATTGGTTGCAATCCGGAGTACCACATACAGGTGATGGTTTGAGTCCCGCTTTCCTGGAGGCATTCAGGGGATTCACCTTGCCAGGTGGGGTTTAGGACCTTCCTTCTGTGCTTTGTGTGTGGGTCTCTGCTGTTTGTAACTAAACTGAGACCCTCAATTGCGTGATGATTTCACTAATGTGTATGGCTGTCAGCATGAGCCTATTCCACGGGTACCATCCTTTTCACCGTCATCCCCGGGCTCCTTATCTGCTGTCGTGCCCTCAGGTGTCGCACAGGAATTTACAATCCCTTATACTTTCAGATTCGGCTATCAGGGCATACCTAGGACTCTGGCGTCCTCTTTCTCTCTATTAGCACTTCGCTTTGGGGTCTTCTATACGCAGTTTTTAGCTTCCCCAGAGACCCTCTGTCTCTGCTCATGTCCTTTCCCTCTTCACAGATCAGCTTCCCCTCACCAGCTCCTCACAGCTCAGCTCCCCATGTTGAACTGACTGGATTTTCCAGAAAGATCTTTTTACCTCACGTTTAACTGTCTTGTCATTTGCTCACAGCTGCTCTCGTTTTCATGACAACTCCCTCAGCTCAATTCTAGCTGACTCACCAACCCCCTCTGCTGGCCAGAATTTATAAGGCAGCTCCCTTTTCTGACCTGCAGCAGAAATTGTGATTTAATCTATGTTACCTGGCATGGGGTCCCCTTTCTTCCTCCAAGCATGATTTCACCTCTTAGAGGGAGGCAATGTCACTGTGACAACCGGACTCTGGGGTGTCACATAGGTTTGATGATTTTAGCCGTATTATTTCTTCTTTGAGATATGCATTTTCTTCCTGCAAACCACCACTACACACCACCACTACACACCAAGGGATGGTGAATTAAACCACTAGTCACCAAGTTGTCACTAGACACCAAGTCTTGGAATCCCCAAGGATTGCAGTACAAACCTCTGTATCTAACTCTTCCTTCTATGCTTATGCCTCCTCCACCCTGAACCTCTCCCATAATCAGACATGTGTTCCAACAGTGCAGAGAGAATGACCCCACCTCTGTGCTGCAAAGCCAGGGCTCGCAGGAAACAGGCAGTGTTTAAATTAATATGTCTTGGAAATCGCAGTCATGCACCTCAAGAGTTATAGACAGGAGACAAGATCTCATTGCCGAGATCACAATCTGTGCATGTGCCTCCTCTGGTGGCCATTTTCCCGGAGGCTACAGCATCAAGGCAATGGAAGTGCACGGTCTCCGGGCTTTCACAAAATGTTTTCAGAGCCCCCCCACACCACCGAGCACTTCCAAGCCTGCCACACCAGCCTTGGGATGGGATTTCCCAGAGACCACAGCATTGCAGCAAAGGATGTGCAGGGGCTTCGGGTTTTCTCAAAATGTCAGCGATGCCCCCGCAACGCTGAGCACTGCCAAACCTGATGCACCAATCTGAGTTATATCATATCATAATCAAATAGAAGTCCTCAGAAGTCACAATCAACCCTTTAACGAGTCTTGTAGTATGACTTAGGATACAAGCCAAATCAGAATCTCAATTTGCAGACACGGTGTTTCGAGCTGTTGGCTCTCGTCAGTGCAAAGTATGAGATCTGATTTGGCAAGGTGAGAGGCTCTGGACTAGGGTCTAAGAAGTAAGGTTTCTCCTTGCGGAGAGTGACATGCCAGCTGTGGCTTGTCAAGGTAAGGAGACTTATTCGCCGTGCAATGCTCCTCTGGGAAAATAATATGCAAATTGCCTCTTCAGAAAGAAAGAGGACTTTTACTCTACAGCGCCACCTATTGGTAGTAGCGATCCTACAAGTCACAATCAACCCTTTAACGAGTCTTGTAGTATGACTTAGGATACAAGCCAAATCAGAATCTCAATTTGCCCGAATCAATCTCAATTTCAACACCGTGTCTGCAAATTGAGATTCTGATTTGGCTTGTATCCTAAGTCATACTACAAGACTCGTTAAAGGGTTGATTGTGACTTGTAGGATCGCTACTACCAATAGGTGGCGCTGTAGAGTAAAAGTCCTCTTTCTTTCTGAAGAGGCAATTTGCATATTATTTTCCCAGAGGAGCATTGCACGGCGAATAAGTCTCCTTACCTTGACAAGCCACAGCTGGCATGTCACTCTCCGCAAGGAGAAACCTTACTTCTTAGACCCTAGTCCAGAGCCTCTCACCTTGCCAAATCAGATCTCATACTTTGCACTGATGAGAGCCAACAGCTCGAAACACCGTGTCTGCAAATTGAGATTCTGATTCGGCTTGTATCCTAAGTCATACTACAAGACTCGTTAAAGGGTTGATTGTGACTTGTAGGATCGCTACTACCAATAGGTGGCGCTGTAGAGTAAAAGTCCTCTTTCTTTCTGAAGAGGCAATTTGCATATTATTTTCCCAGAGGAGCATTGCACGGCAAATAAGTCTCCTTACCTTGACAAGCCACAGCTGGCATGTCACTCTCCGCAAGGAGAAACCTTACTTCTTAGACCATATAAAATATATATTTTACCAATGCCATATATGCTTTATCTTTTACTTTATCAAAAATCCTGTAACTTTATTGCATTTTATTCACCATTGTTATATAATATTCTCAAAGCTTCTTGGAAAAAGTTGGCTTCAGATATAAAATCTGGCAATATGACATAGTGTGGTATTATTCTTCTATGCTCGATGTTCCCGTCGAGCAAACTCTATTTCAATGTCTTGTAAATAAACCTGTGAAATTATATAGTGAAAGGAAACAGAATAACTACCACTGCTTCAGCTAATGGGCCTTGAGGGAAATTAGTAAAAGAAGAAACAGGTTAAATTGATGTTGTACTTCTATGTGTTTTCCCTGGAAGGATACCTGTCAAAATATCTAGCTCAAATCTTACCTTTTAACTAAGGATGTGCAAAGTCTTTCTTCCTTCACTAAAGAGAAGCTAAATGTGTTAAAGTATTATTTCCAAACTCTCATCTTCTAAATGTTTTTGGTAAAGTATTCCAAGTGTTTTACAGCAAAATTTTGTTTAAAAAAACATTGCTTCATCTACGTAAATGTTTAATTGTGGAAGTTATGCAATGTTTGCATGGTGACTACTGAACCCCTATGTGACTGTCCCAATGCATAGGTACACCTAGTTATTGTGACTGCTAGGAGCAGTCTTGGACTGGCCCACCAGGGAACTGGTGAATCCTCCAGTGGGCCACTCTGCTGGGCTAGCTCTGCCCAAGATAGAAGGCTAATCGCCCATACTCTAGCACAGCTTTGCACTCCTTGGCTAATCCACATGCATAGCGGCAAGCTCCTTCTTTCCCTAGCTGTGCTGACTCTAGAAATCAGAGACAGACTGACATCTGTGAAGGCGAGGTGACACTGACTATAAAGGGCCTGTCACACTAAGCGATATCGCTAGCAATATCTGGTTTTTGTGACGTTATAGCGATATTGCTAGCGATATCGCTATGTCTGATACTTACCTCTGACCGCTCCCCCTCTGGTTATTGCTGATCGCGCGAGAACGTCCTGGGCCACTTCTTGTCGTCTGCTTCCTGCTGCGCTTCCTGTTGTGACGACCAGCGATGCGTGGACGCGGGCGGGAGGATGTCAGGATCGCCTCGTCTGACAGGTAAGTAGCGACCCCTGACCCCTGCGATGTCACTGGTGAGATATGCCTGTGTGGCAGCTCACTAGCGACCACTTAGCAATGTACCAGCGATCCTGACCGCGTCATATCGCTGGTCGGGATCGCTGGTACAACGCTAAGTGTGACAGTACCTTTACACTTCTCATGAACAGGTGTCAGTATGACTCCAATACCTAGTGTGAGCACAGCAGGGGAAGGAGGGAACTTGCCACTATGGATGAGTTAGCAGTGCATAGCTAATACGTGTGCTAAGTGACACCTCTTTTGCAGAGGTGTAGCTTCCATAGCCCCTCCCCCATTGGTACAGCTGTGGGGATGGTTACCACAGGTATCTGCATATTGTCACTCCTCATTTGCCAGAGGAGCATGATGAAGTTATGCTGTCATTGGTGCAGTGTCATTGTCCAAAGTTCAGCAGCTGCCTGGAAGTCCACGAATCTTTGCTGTTAATGCTATCTTAAAGAAGATTCCTTCCTGGATTTAAGAAGACTGTGAGAAGTAGCAGTTTTTCATTTTTAATTATTATTTTATGTGAAATTTACAGAATATGTGTAATAGAATAGTGGATCTATATGTACAGTGGGTACGGAAAGTATTCAGACCCCTTTAAATTTTTCACTCTTTATTTCATTGCAGCCATTTGGTAAATTCAAAAAAGTTCATTTTTTTCTCATTGATGTACACTCGCCACCCCATCTTGACTGAAAAAAAACTGAAATGTAGAATTTTTGCAAATTTATTAAAAAAGAAAATCTGAAATATCACATGGTCATAACTATTCAGACCCTTTGCTAATACACTCATATTTAAGTCACATGCTGTCCATTTTCTTGTGATCCCCCTTGAGATGGTTCTACTCCTTCATTGGAGTCCAGCTGTGTTTAATTAAACTGATAGGACTTGATTTGTAAAGGCGCACACCTCTCTACGTAAGACCTCATAGCTCACAGTGCATGTCAGACCAAATGAGAATCATGAGGTCAAAGGAACTTGCCAAGGAGCTCGGGGACAGAATTGTGGCAAGGCACAGATCTAGCCAAGGTTATGTAAGGGGGTTACAATAGCCTTCCTAAACCCCTGAGTATGTCCCCTGGTGTAAAGTGTAAATACTGTATATGTATAGTTATATTTAATTCCTCCGTATGTGTAAATGTGTTGTAATATCTGTATCATACAGGGAAAGTGTACTATTAGTGTTAGTCCACTAGATGTACATAGGGAGCATAATGTAGGCTTGTAAGAGTGTAAATAGTTAACTGTAGGTGTGGTTAGAGGAAGGGAGCTTCCTGAATAGAGAGAGAAGGGAAAGGATGCCCATAGAGCTCGGATGGGCTTCTAGCCCGGGCAACTTAGATACCCCGTAGCATTGCGTTCAAGCAAGAGCCCAGACATCCAGAGTGAGTGGGACAGCATAGTCACAGGTGCAGGAGCTAAAAATGTGTGAGCTACAGGCGAAGACACAACTGGACAGACTGGTGGGTTGCTCACCATGTGGCAAGTCATAGCATGGGCTGATGCCCTCATATCCAGGCTGACCTTTACAGTAACAAAAGAATTTCTGCAGTACTCAAGGTTCCTAAGAGCACAGTGGCCTCCATAATCCTTAAATGGAAGAAGTTTGGGAAAAACCAGAAGTCTTCCTAGACCTGACTGTCCAGTCAAACTGAACAATTGTGACAGAAGACCCTTGGTGAGAGAGGGAAAGAAGAACCCTAATATCACTGTGGCTGAGCTCCCCAGATGCAGTAGGGAGATGGAAGAAAGTTCCACAAAATCAACTATCACTGCTGCCCTCCACCGGTCGGGCCTGTCTTTATGGCAGAGTGGCCCAATGGAAGCCTCTCCTCAGTGCCAGACAAATGAAAGCTCGCATAGAGTTTGCTAAAAAACACATGGAAGACTCCCAGACTATGAAAGATAAGATTCTCTGGTCTGATGAGATGAAGATAGAACTTTTTGGCAATAATTCTAAGTTGTATATGTGGAGAAAACCAGGAACTGCTCATCACCTGCCTAATACAATCCCAACAGGGGAACATGGTGTTGACAACATCGTGCTATGGGGCTGTTTTTCACCTACAGGGACAGGACGACTGGTTGCAATTGATGGAAACATGAATGTACAGAGATATCCTGGATGAAAACTTCTTCCAGAGTGCTCTGGACCTCAGACTTGGCTGAAGGTTCACCTTCCAGCAAGACAATGACCCTAAGCACACAGATAAATTAACAAAGGAGTGACTTCAGAACAACTCTGTGACCATTCATGACTGGCCCAGCCTTCTCTGGAGAGACCTTAAAATGGCTGTCCACCAATGTTTACCATCCAACCTGAAGGAACTGAAGAGGATCTGCAAGGAAGAATGAAAGAGGATCCCCAAATCCAGGTGTGAAAACTTGTTGCATCATTCCCAAGAAGACTCATGGCTGTACTAGCTGAAAAGGGGGCTTCTACTCAATATTGAGCAAATGGTCTGAATATTTATGACTAGAGTTGAGCGACTTTGGTCGGATCGGGTTTCATGAAACAAAATTTGTTTCACATGAAACTCGTCCGACTAGGGCAAAAAAAGTCGGAGTTTTGTCCGAAACCCAACCCCAATGCAAGTCAATGGGGAATAGGTTTCGGACGAAACTCCGACTTTTTTTGCCCTAGTCGGACGAGTTTCATCTGAAACAAATTTTGTTTCATGAAACCCGATCCGACCAAAGTCGCTCAACTCTATTTATGACCATGTGATATTTAAGTTTTGTTTTTTTTAATAAATTTGCAAAAATTTCTACATTTATGTTTTTTTCAGTCAAGATGGGGTGTAGAGTGTACATTAACCCCTTCACTACCAAGGGTAGTTTGCACGTTAACTCCTGGGCTAATTTTTACAATTCTGACCACTGTCCATTTATGAGATAATAACTCTGGAACGCTTCAACGGATCTAGGCGATTCTGACAATGTTTTCTCGCGACATATTGTACTTCACTTTAGTGACAAAATTTCTTCGCTATAATGTGCGTTTATTTATGAAAAAAATGGAAATATGGCGAAAATTTTGAAAATTTTGCGATTTTCAACCTTTGAATTGTTATGCCCTTAAACCAGAGAGTTACGTAACACAAAATAGTTAATAAATAACATTTCCCACATGTCTACTTTACATCAGCACAATGTTGGAAACAAAATTTTTTTTGTTAGGAAGTTATAAGGGTTAAAAGTTGACCAGCGATTTCTCATTTTTACAACAAAATTTGCAAAACCATTTTTTTAGGGACCACCTCACATTTGAAGTCACTTTGAGGGGCCTATATGGCAGAAAATATCCAAAAGTGACATCATTCTAAAAACTGCGCCCCTCAAGCTACTCAAAACTACATTCAAGAAGATTATTAACCATTCAGGTGCTTCACAGGATCAGAAGCAACATGGAAGGAAAAAATTAACATTTAACTTTTTAGTCACAAAAATGATATGTAAGCAACAATTTTTTAATTTTCCCAAGGGTAGCAGGAGAAATTGGACCCAAAAAGTTGTTGTCCAATTTGTCCTGAGTACGCTGATACCCTATATGTTGGGGGGACCACTGTTCGGGCGCACGGCAGGGCTCG
Organism: Dendrobates tinctorius; assembly: GCF_039654945.1. NCBI lineage: Eukaryota > Metazoa > Chordata > Amphibia > Anura > Dendrobatidae > Dendrobates > Dendrobates tinctorius. Next base: position 13,406,613 of record NW_027361776.1, read on the forward strand.
GAAAGGAAGCAGCACCTTTTGACTTTTTCAACCTAAAATTGGCTGGAATTGAGATTGGACGCCATGTTGCGTTTGACGAGCCCCCAATGTGCCCAAACAGTGGAAACCCCCCACAAGTGATCCCATTTTGGAAACTAGACCCCCTAAGGAACTTATCTAGATGTGTGGTGAGCACCTTGAACCCCCTAGGGCTTCACAGGAGTTTATAACGCCCGGGCGTGAAAATAAAAAATCATATTTTTTCCACAAACATGATCGTTTAGTCCCCAATTTTTTATTCTTCCAAAGGTAGCAGGAGAAATTAGACCACAAAAGTTGTTGTCCAATTTGTCCTGAGTACGCTGATACCCTATATGTGGGGGACCACTGTTTGGGTGCACGGCAGGGCTCGGAAGGGAAGCAGCGCCATTTGACTTTTTCAACCTAAAATTGGCTGGAATTGAGATTGAATGCCATGCTGCGTTTGACGAGCCCCCAATGTGCCCAAACAGTGGAAACCCCCCACAAGTGACCCCATTTTGGAAACTAGACCCCCTAAGGAACTTATCTAGATGTGTGGTGAGCACCTTGAACCCCCTAGGGCTTCACAGGAGTTTATTATGTCCGGGCGTGAAAATAAAAAATCATATTTTTTTCCACAAACATGATGGTTTAGTCCCCAATTTTTTATTCTCCCAAAGGTAGCAGGAGAAATTGGACCCCAAAAGTTGTTGTCCAATTTGTCCTGAGTACGCTGTTACCCTATATGTTGGGGGGACCACTGTTTGAGCGCACGGCAGGGCTCGGAAGGGAAGCAGCGCCATTTGACTTTTTCAACCTAAAATTGGCTGGAATTGAGATTGAATGCCATGTTGCGTTTGACGAGCCCCCAATGTGCCCAAACAGTGGAAACCCCCCCACAAGTGACCCCATTTTGGAAACTAGACCACCTAAGGAACTTATCTAGATATGTGGTGAGAACTTTGAACCCCCAAGTGTTTCACTAAAGTTTATACTGCCCAGGCGTGAAAATAAAATATCCTATTTTGTGCCCACAAAAATGATTGTTTAGTCCCCAATTTTTAATTTTCCCAAGCGTAACAGGAGAAATTTGACCCCAAAAGTTGTCCAATTTGTCCTGAGTATGCTGGTACCCCATGTGTGGGAGAAAACTACTGTTTGGGCACACATCGGGGCTCAGAAGGGAAGAAGTGACGCTTTGGAAAGCAGACTTTGATGGAATGATCTGCCGGCGTCATGTTCCGTTTGCAGAGCCCCTGATGTGGTTAAACAGTAGAAACCCCCACAAGTTACCCCATTTTGGAAACTAGACCACCTAAGGAACTTATCTAGATATGTGGTGAGAACTTTGAACCCCCAAGTGTTTCACTAAAGTTTATACTGCCCAGGCGTGAAAATAAAAAATCCTATTTTGTGCCCACAAAAATGATCGTTTAGTCCCCAATTTTTAATTTTCCCAAGGGTAACAGGAGAAATTGGACCCCAAACGTTGTTGTACAATTTGTCCTGAGTACGCTGGTACCCGATATGTGGGAGAAAACTACTGTTTGGGCACACGTCGGAGCTCAGAAGGGAAGAAGTGACGCTTTGGAATGCAGACTTTGATGGAATGGTATGCGGGCGTCATGTTCCATTTGCAGAGCCCCTGATGTGGATAAACAGTAGAAACCCCCCACAAGTGACCCCATTTTGGAAACTAGACCCCCTAAGGAACTTATCTAGATATGTGGTGAGAACTTTGAACCCCCAAGTGTTTCACTAAAGTTTATACTGCCCAGGCGTGAAAAGAAAAAATCCTATATTGTGCCCACAAAAATGATTGTTTAGTCCCCAATTTTTAATTTTCCCAAGGGTAACAGGAGAAATTGGACTCAAAAAGTTGTTGTCCAATTTGTCCTGAGTACGCTGGTCCCCATATGTGGGAAAAAACTGTTTAGGCACACGTCGGGGATCAGAAGGGAGTGACGTTTTGGAATGCAGACTTAGATGGAATGATCTGCGGGCGTCATTTTCCATTTGTAGAACCCCTGTTGTGCATAAACAGTAAAAAAAACCCACAAGTGACATTGTTTTGGAAACTAGACCCCCAAGGAACTTATCTAGATGTGCCCCAACTAATCTAATGTTTCCGGTAAAGAAATTTAGTAGTGCATTGAGGTGTGGTACAATTTGAAGCAATCCTTCATACACAGGCCAGGTTTTTCGGGGCAGGTGTCGCATTGATAAATGGTGTCCTTGCGTATTCCATTTTTGTTACACACTCGGCACCTTTTTTGTGATCTACCTCTTTTTGTAGTTTGCGGGACCTCCCCCGAGAAATGCTGACCTGGTACAATACGAGCACCTTCAGTTCCGGAAGTTCTGGGGCCCGTTCCTTCCAGAGTGCCAAACATCAGGGCCTTAACCACTACCACCTGGAACTCAAGGTATGACGTATCGGTGTGGTGTGCACATTGTGACAGCAGGAATGCGTTGAGCATTGCCAATTGGACAATGTGCACCGCCAGCTTTTTGTACCACATCTTGGCCTTTCTCAAAGCATTGTACGGTTGGAGGGGTTGATCGGAGCGATCAATGCCCCCCATGTTTTTATTGTACCCCATCACACATTCAGGTTTGCTGACCTGTGCAGAGGTACCCCGTACAGTGCTGAGGGCGCTGCCATCACCGTGTATGGTGGTCAAGAGAAAGACATCCCTCTTGTCCTTGTACTTGACCACCATACAGCCCTGCTCTCACCTTTTCGGAGCATCTGCCCAAGTAGCGTCTTCGGGAGGCCTCTCTGATTTTTGCGGACAGTACCGCAAGCTGCAGTACCTCGTGCAGAGAGGGATTTGTAGAGTGGGACACTGGTATAAAAGTTATCAGTGTAGAGGTGATAACCCTTATCCAGCAGTGGGTGCACCAAATCCCACACAATTTTCCCACTCACTCCAAGGTCAGGAGGACACTCAGGGGGTTCAATCCTGGTGTCCTTTCCTTCGTACACTCTAAACCTGTGGGTGTACCCTGAGGTACTCTCACACAGCTTATAGAGTTTGATTCCATACCTGGCCCTCTTACTGGGCAGGTATTGACGGAATCCGAGCCTTCCCTTGAAATGGACCAAGGACTCATCCACGCAGATGTTCCTTTGGAGAATGTACACCTCAGCAAACTTTTTGTTGAAGTGTTCGATGACCGGCCGAACTTTGAACAGACGGTCAAAGTTGGGGTCATCTCATGCGGGACACTGTGCACTATCGTTATAATGCAGAAACTTGTGGATGGCCTGGAAACGCGTCCGGTCCATGACCATTCGGAACACTGCAGTGTTGTATAAAATATCAACACTCCAATATTGCCGAATTTCAGGCTTCTTCAGGAGACCCATGTGGAGGACCAGGCCCCAAAACTGCGTCATTTCAACTGCGTCCACAGGAGACCAGTTAGTATAGGATGAACGCAGGTTTTGCTCCAAAAATTGCCGAGCGTACAAATAAGTTTGCTCCACCATGAGTTTAACAAAATCCTCAGAGAAAAAGACTTTGAAAAAGTCAATTTCTGTGAGGCCGGTGGTGTCAAACTTGATTCCTGATCCTGCCACAAAATCAGGAATTGGTGACTCGTAATTTTCAGGGGGCGAGGTCCACTCAGGGTCTGCTGAATCAGCTGCGGGCATGGTGGGCGCTGCCTCATCTTCTGTCCTGGAGTGTCTGCGTGGCGGTTCCACAGGACCCAAGGAGGAAGTTGAGGATGGGGAAGAGGAAGAGGATGAAGAATCTGAAAAATAAAGAAAAGTCGGATCGTCATCCTCGCTATCAGTGTTGGAGGCAAGTAAAGCATATGCCTCCTCGATTGAATAGCACTGTTGGGAGGAACGTGATGGGCGGGACATTTTTTTGTGTAAATATGGTGCTTGGGTGTACTTTATTTATAGCTGTGTATGTGGTGGGGGGGGGGCTAGTGATTGGTGCACACTATCCTGTAAGAAAAAGTTAAAAGGAAATGGGGAGCAAAATACCTGTGAAAAAAAGTCTCAAACAGCAGGTCCTAGATATGATAAGTGAACGGCGTCACTTATCAAAATTTAGTGGCTGCTGGATGTGTGCACAGGGGTGGCTCAAAGGGGGGGAGGTGAAAAAGAAAAATGGAAAACAGCCGGCACAAACTTTGATAAGTGAATTGCGTCACTTATCAAAATTTGGCGGCTGCTAAATGTGCACACGGAAACGGTGCAAAGGGGGATAAAATAGGGGGCTGGGGGGATTGGGGTGGATGAATAGAGATCAGGCAGGGATCAACCGTTAGGGTTGTAGTTAGGTGGCACAAAAAGGGGTGAAAAAAATGAAAAACGGCAGGCACAAGCTCTGATAAGTGATGTGCGTCACTTATCAAAGTTTTGCGGCTGCGGGATGTGTGTGCGGAGGTGGCGCAAAGGGGGCTAAGGAAAAAAAACGAGCACGAGTGTTGATCGGTGAACTGCGTCACCGATCAACGCTCGCCGGCTGCGCACAGAGGTGGTGCAAAAGTGGGGTGGAGGGGGGTAAAAATAGGGGGATGGGGGATTGGGGTGGATGAAGAGAGATTGGGCAGGGATCAGTTAAGGTTGTAGTTAGGTGGCACAAAGGGGGGTGAAAAAAATGAAAAACGGGATGTGTGTGCGAAGGTGGCGCAAAGGGGGCTAAGGAAAAAAAGCGAGCACGAGTGTTGATCGGTGAACTGCGTCACCGATCAACGCACGGTGGCTGCGCACAGAGGTGGCGCAAAAGTGGGGTGGAGGGGGGTAAAAATAGGGGGAAGGGGGAGGGGGGATTGGGGTGCATGAAGAGAGATTGGGCAGGGATCAGTTAGGGTTGTAGTTAGGTGGCACAAAGGGGGGTGAAAAAAATGAAAAACGAGATGTGTGTGTGGAGGTGGTGCAAAGGGGGCTAAGGAAAAAAAGCGAGCACGAGTGTTGATCGGTGAACTGCGTCACCGATCAATGCTCGGCGGCTGCATACGGAGGCGGTGCAAAAGGGGGGGTGTAGGGGGGTAAAAGGGGGTGAAGGGGGTATAAGGGGGGGTGGAGGGGGGATGGGGGATGAAGATAGATTGGGGGGTGAAGCTAGATTGGGCAGGGGATCAGGGATCAATTAACACTTACAGTTGTAGTTTTCTTTCTTCTTCTGCAGGGATTGTGATGCTACAAGCTGTGGCACCACAATACCCAGCACAGGAGCTCTTGCTGCGTCTGACCTCTCTGCAGGAATCCTCAGCTAGAGTGAGGACCCCTGCAGACAAGTCAGACAGGTCAGAGGCAGGTCAGGGGCAGGTCACAGAGCGGTCACATCGCTGCTGTGACCTGTCATTGGTGGGATCGAATGATTACATTGATCCCACCAATCCCTGCTCTGCCTGGTGACCATGGTAACTGCCTATGATTGGAGCTCACAGCTCCGATTGCTAGGCAGGTCATGGCCAGGTCATCAGCAGGGCACACAGCGGTCACAGCGTGACCGCAGCTGTGCCCTGTGGCTGGCGCGATCGCCGATCTAATCGATCGCGCCAACCACTTCCTGCAGGCCCTGCTGGGCCTGTCCGAGGCTCCAGCCTAGGATTGGTGCTATTACAGCACCGATCCGGGCCGGTGTTCAATTACTCATCCATATACTAATACGTGGTCCGTGGTACATTTCAGAGTTATATAACTGTCCAAAAAAAGCCATGAAATATTTTTCTGTATTCAATTATGCAGCCATATACTATTATGTGGTCTGTGGTACAATTCAGTGTTAAATAATAGTCAAAAAAAGCCTTGAAGCATTTTTATGCATTCAGTTACTCATGTACAGTGGGGCAAAAAAGTATTTAGTCAGTCAGCAATAGTGCAAGTTCCACCACTTAAAAAGATGAGAGGCGTCTGTAATTTACATCATAGGTAGACCTCAACTATGGGAGACAAACTGAGAAAAAAAAATCCAGAAAATCACATTGTCTGTTTTTTTTTCATTTTATTTGCATATTATGGTGGAAAATAAGTATTTGGTCAGAAACAAAATTTCATCTCAATACTTTGTAATATATCCTTTGTTGGCAATGACAGAGGTCAAACGTTTTCTATAAGTCTTCACAAGGTTGCCACACACTGTTGTTGGTATGTTGGCCCATTCCTCCATGCAGATCTCCTCTAGAGCAGTGATGTTTTTGGCTTTTCGCTTGGCAACACGGACTTTCAACTCCCTCCAAAGGTTTTCTATAGGGTTGAGATCTGGAGACTGGCTAGGCCACTCCAGGACCTTGAAATGCTTCTTACGAAGCCACTCCTTCAATGCCCTTGCTGATGGAAGGAGGTTTGCACTCAAAATCTCATGATACATGGCCCCATTCATTCTTTCATGTACCCGGATCAGTCGTCCTGGCCCCTTTGCAGAGAAACAGCCCCAAAGCATGATGTCTCCACTACCATGCTTTACAGTAGGTATGGTGTTTGATGGATGCAACTCAGTATTCTTTTTCCTCCAAACACGACAAGTTGTGTTTCTACCAAACAGTTCCAGTTTGGTTTCATCAGACCATAGGACATTCTCCCAAAACTCCTCTGGATCATCCAAATGCTCTCTAGCAAACTTCAGACGGGCCCGGACATGTACAGGCTTAAGCAGTGGGACACGTCTGGCACTGCAGGATCTGAGTCCATGGTGGCGTAGTGTGTTACTTATGGTAGGCCTTGTTACATTGGTCCCAGCTCTCTGCAGTTCATTCACTAGGTCCCCCCGCGTGGTTCTGGGATTTTTGCTCACCGTTCTTGTGATCATTCTGACCCCACGGGGTGGGATTTTCCGTGGAGCACCAGATCGAGGGAGATTATCAGTGGTCTTGTATGTCTTCCATTTTCTAATTATTGCTCCCACAGTTGATTTCTTCACTCCAAGCTGGTTGGCTATTGCAGATTCAGTCTTCCCAGCCTGGTGCAGGGCTACAATTTTGTTTCTGGTGTCCTTTGACAGCTCTTTGGTCTTCACCATAGTTGAGTTTGGAGTCAGACTGTTTGAGGGTGTGCACAGGTGTCTTTTTATACTGATAACAAGTTTAAACAGGTGCCATTACTACAGGTAATGAGTGGAGGAAAGAGGAGACTCTTAAAGAAGAAGTTACAGGTCTGTGAGAGCCAGAAATCTTGATTGCTTGTTTCTGACCAAATACTTATTTTCCACCATAATATGCAAATAAAATGAAAAAAAAACAGACAATGTGATTTTCTGGATTTTTTTTTCTCAGTTTGTCTCCCATAGTTGAGGTCTACCTATGATGTAAATTACAGACGCCTCTCATCTTTTTAAGTGGTGGAACTTGCACTATTGCTGACTGACTAAATACTTTTTTGCCCCACTGTATATACTATTATTTGTCTGTGGTACATTTCAGTGTTATATAACAGTCTGAAAAAGCATTGAAAAAACATTCTGTTTTTAATTACTGCTCCACACTATTATGTAGTCTGTGGTAAGTTTTGGTGTTACATAACAGTCAAAAAAGCATTGAAACATTTTTTCTCTGTTAAATTTCACATCCATATACTATTACATAATCCGTGATACCTTATGTTATTATACAACACTAGAGTTGAGCGATACCAGCCGATACTTGAAAATATCGGATCGGAATGGATCGGCCGATCTTAAAAAAAAGTATCGGTATCGCCGATTCCGATACCGGGAACCAATGCAAGTCAATGGGGCCAAAATATCGGAATTAAAAAAAACCCTTTCTTTCCTTGTAGGTTAATTCTACATGAAGAAAAACAACTAAGAATAATGTAGAATGTATTGTGGGAGGTGGAGGAGACATTAAAGCCATAGAGGTTTAGCCCAATCAAATGGAATAGCAGGAATTAAACTTTTTTTTTTAAAGACGTTAGGAGTTACAAAGATATTGACTATGTTAGCCTCATTTATATTTTGCCAGACATGTATGTCTTCTTCTTCTTTCTTCTTTCTTCTTCTTTCTTATTCTTCTTCCTTTTTTTACCTTCTTCTTCTTCTTCTTATTCCTTTTTTTACATTCTTCTTCTTCTTCCTTTCTTACATTCTTCTACTTCCTTTTTTTACATTCTTCTTCTTATTCCTTTTTTTACATTCTTCTTCTTCCTTTTTTTAAATTCTTCTACTTCCTTTTTTTACATTCTTCTTTTTCTTCCTTTTCTTACATTCTTCATATTCTTCTTATTCAACAATCATTATTCTACATATTCAACTTCTTCATCTTCTTCCTATTCTTCTTCATCATATTCTTGTTTGTGTCAGGCATTCCTGTAGTTGTTATCTAGAAAAGCTAGAAGTTTACACCTTCCGTTCTGCCTGTCACAAAAGATTTACAACAGGATTTGTCCGCGTTCAGTTTGGCCTGCAGCAGCAGGCCTTTTCCAGGGGCACCACGAGGAGGAACGGCCCCCCCCCATACACTGCTTAGTCTTCTTCTGCTTATAAATAAGATAATATCATTTGCTCAGAGTATTAGTCTTATGCTTAATGTTCTTCTGCTTTGTTTTTTTATGCTTCTTTGTCTTCTCTCTCTTGTTGTTCTGCATCTTGGTGGTTGTCTTCCTGTTCTTTGTCCTCTTGAACCAGCTGATGGTACTGGCACCCGGAGGGGCAGCAGAAGGAACAAGAGCCAATGGCACAACCGAGGACCAGCTGACGGTGCTGGAACCCGGTTACTAAGCAGGAGGTACCTGTGCTACAAAGCACTACCAAGGACCAGCAGACGTTGCCGGAACTCGGATACCGAGATGGAGGCACCTAGGCCAAAGGCTCTGATGAGAACCAGCTGACGGTGCTGGAACCCGGAGGGGTAGCATAAGCTGCAAGAGCAAATGGAAATAGCGAGGACCAGCTGACAGTGCTGGCACCCGGAGGGGCAGCAGAAGGAATAAGAGCCAATGGCACAACCGAGGACCAGCTGACGGTGCTGGAACCCGGTTACTAAACAGGAGGTACCTGTGCTACAAAGCACTACCAAGGACCAGCAGACGTTGCCGGAACTCGGATACCGAGATGGAGGCACCTAGGCCAAAGGCTCTGACGAGAACCAGCTGACGGTGCTGGAACCCGGAGGGGTAGCAGAAGTTACCCCTGAAAAGCAAAGTTGGCATGCCGCAAGCTGGCCGCAGTTACCGAATCACACAGTCCTACAGGGGGTGCTTGTCCTACTGGCACTACGGAACAAGCCTTTCTTACCAGAACCCGCAGTCCACATAGGAAGCACCTAAACTGCTGGCACCCTAGCCTCGGCTAACCCAACCGCAACACGACATGGCAACTTGGGGTGGCAAACTGACATTGACACTTCCCGGAAACAGCAGGCAGGGCTGGAACCAAGCTGGGCAGGAGGGAGTACCTGTGCCAAAGTCAGTTATGAGCAGCAACTGGCGATGTTGGAGCCCAGGGACAAGCACTTAGCAGGCTGAGGCCTGATGTGCTGTCAATTGGGAGGCAGCAGGACAGATTGCCATCAAAACAGCAGGGGAACAGCTGACGTTACTGAACCCCACAAACACAGGAGCTAGTGTTTTACTCTGTGAAGACGGCACTTCCGAGCAACAACTGGCTGTGTTGAAGCCCAGGGACAAGCACGGAGCAGGCTGAGGCTGCATTGAAGAAATTTTAAGATCGGTTGTAGACTTCTACTAATTTTAACCAAGCTCCACTTAGGCCTGTGGCTTCACTGATTTTCGTATTTCCCCTGTCCTCCAACCCCGCCAGTTACAGCTCCGAAGTGGCATCTGCACAATCCACACTTGTTCCTGTGTTACAGGTGTTCAGTCCGGTCAGTTAATCCCCTGATGTGTGTCCGGCAATGTCGCCTGCTCTGTCCACATTCCCATAACTAGTGGACAGAGCAGGCGACATTGCCGGACACACATCAGGGGATTAACTGACCGGACTGAACACCTGTAACACAGGAACAAGTGTGGATTGTGCAGACGCCACTTCGGAGCTGTAACTGGCGGGGTTGGAGGACAGGGGAAATACAAATATCAGTGATACTCGTATTTCCCCTGTCCTCCAACCCTGCCAGTTACAGCTCCGAAGTGGCGTCTGCACAATCCACACTTGTTCCTGTGTTACAGGTGTTCAGTCGGGTCAGTTAATCCCCTGATGTGTGTCCGGCAATGTCGCCTGCTCTGTCCACATTCCCATAACTAGTTATGGGAATGTGGACAGAGCAGGTGACGTTATGGGAATGTGGACAGAGCAGGCGACATTGCCGGACACACATCAGGGGATTAACTGACCCGACTGAACACCTGTAACACAGGAACAAGTGTGGATTGTGCAGACGCCACTTCGAAGCTGTAACTGGCAGGGTTGGAGGACAGGGGAAATATGAGAGACAGTGGAGCCACAGGCCTAATTGGAGCACGGTTAAAAATCAGTAGTGGTACGACTGTGTAGGCAGCAGGAGACTTTGCCATCCACACAGCAGGGGATCAGCTGACGTTACTGAACCCCACTGAGACACGGGAGCAAGTATCTCTTTCCGTGTGGACGGCACTTCCGAGCTACAACTGGCTGTGTTGAAGCCCAGGAAATAGGAGGGTGTAGGCAGAGGCCTACTGTCTTTGGAATGTGGAGACAGCAGGAGAGACTGCCATCCACACAGCAGGGGATCAGCTGACGTTACTGAACCCCACTGAGACACGGGAGCAAGTGTCTATTTCCGTGTGGACGGCACTTCCGAGCTACAACTGGCTGTGTTGAAGCCCAGGAAATAGGAGGGTGTAGGCAGAGGCCTACTGTCTTTGGAATGTGGAGACAGCAGGAGAGACTGCCATCCACACAGCAGGGGATCAGCTGACGTTACTGAACCCCACTGAGACACGGGAGCAAGTGTCTCTTTCCGTGTGGACGGCACTTCCGAGCTACAACTGGCTGTGTTGAAGCCCAGGAAATAGGAGGGTGTAGGCAGAGGCCTACTGTCTTTGGAATGTGGAGACAGCAGGAGAGACTGCCATCCACACAGCAGGGGATCAGCTGACGTTACTGAACCCCACTGAGACACGGGAGCAAGTGTCTCTTTCCGTGTGGACGGCACTTCCGAGCTACAACTGGCTGTGTTGAAGCCCAGGAAATAGGAGGGTGTAGGCAGAGGCCTACTGTCTTTGGAATGTGGAGACAGCAGGAGAGACTGCCATCCACACAGCAGGGGATCAGCTGACGTTACTGAACCCCACTGAGACACGGGAGCAAGTATCTCTTTCCGTGTGGACGGCACTTCTGAGCTACAACTGGCTGTGTTGAAGCCCAGGAAATAGGAGGGTGTAGGCAGAGGCCTACTGTCTTTGGAATGTGGAGACAGCAGGAGAGACTGCCATCCACACAGCAGGGGATCAGCTGACGTTACTGAACCCCACTGAGACACGGGAGCAAGTGTCTCTTTCCGTGTGGACGGCACTTCCGAGCTACAACTGGCTGTGTTGAAGCCCAGGAAATAGGAGGGTGTAGGCAGAGGCCTACTGTCTTTGGAATGTGGAGACAGCAGGAGAGACTGCCATCCACACAGCAGGGGATCAGCTGACGTTACTGAACCCCACTGAGACACGGGAGCAAGTATCTCTTTCCGTGTGGACGGCACTTCCGAGCTACAACTGGCTGTGTTGAAGCCCAGGAAATAGGAGGGTGTAGGCAGAGGCCTACTGTCTTTGGAATGTGGAGACAGCAGGAGAGACTGCCATCCACACAGCAGGGGATCAGCTGACGTTACTGAACCCCACTGAGACACGGGAGCAAGTGTCTCTTTCCGTGTGGACGGCACTTCCGAGCTACAACTGGCTGTGTTGAAGCCCAGGAAATAGGAGGGTGTAGGCAGAGGCCTACTGTCTTTGGAATGTGGAGACAGCAGGAGAGACTGCCATCCACACAGCAGGGGATCAGCTGACGTTACTGAACCCCACTGAGACACGGGAGCAAGTGTCTCTTTCCGTGTGGACGGCACTTCCGAGCTACAACTGGCTGTGTTGAAGCCCAGGAAATAGGAGGGTGTAGGCAGAGGCCTACTGTCTTTGGAATGTGGAGACAGCAGGAGAGACTGCCATCCACACAGCAGGGGATCAGCTGATGTTACTGAACCCCACTGAGACATGGGAGCAAGTGTCTCTTTCCGTGTGGAGGGCACTTCCGAGCTACAACTGGCTGTGTTGAAGCCCAGGAAATAGGAGGGTGTAGGCAGAGGCCTACTGTCTTTGGAATGTGGAGACAGCAGGAGAGACTGCCATCCACACAGCAGGTGATCAGCTGACGTTACTGAACCCCACTGAGACACGGGAGCAAGTATCTCTTTCCGTGTGGAGGGCACTTCCGAGCTACAACTGGCTGTGTTGAAGCCCAGGAAATAGGAGGGTGTAGGCATAGGCCTACTGTCTTTGGAATGTGGAGACAGCAGGAGAGACTGCCATCCACACAGCAGGGGATCAGCTGACGTTAATGAACCCCACTGAGACACGGGAGCAAGTGTCTCTTTCCGTGTGGACGGCACTTCCGAGCTACAACTGGCTGTGTTGAAGCCCAGGAAATAGGAGGGTGTAGGCAGAGGCCTACTGTCTTTGGAATGTGGAGACAGCAGGAGAGACTGCCATCTCCACAGCAGGGGAACAGCTGGCAGTGCTGAACCCCACTAACACTCGAACAAATGTGTTTGGCTCTGTGGAGACGACACTTCTGAACACTAACTGACACTGTTGGAGCCCAGGATTAGGCGTGAAGCAGGCTGGGGCCTACTGGATTTTGGCAGGTGAAGGCAGCAGGAGACTTGCCATCTCCACAGCAGGGGAACAGCTGGCAGTGCTGAACCCCACTAACACTCGAACAAATGTGTTTGGCTCTGTGGAGACGACACTTCTGAACACCAACTGACGCTGTTGGAGCCCAGGATTAGGCGAGGAGCAGGCTGGGGCCTGTTGCTTTTGGCTGGTGAAGGCAGCAGGAGACTTGCCATCTCCACAGCAGGGGAACAGCTGGCAGTGCTGAACCCCACTAACACTCGAACAAATGTGTTTGGCTCTGTGGAGACGACACTTCTGAACACCAACTGACGCTGTTGGAGCCCAGGATTAGGCGAGGAGCAGGCTGGGGCCTGTTGCTTTTGGCAGGTGAAGGCAGCAGGAGACTTGCCATCTCCACAGCAGGGGAACAGCTGGCAGTGCTGAACCCCACTAACACTTGAACGAATGTGTTTGGCTCTGTGGAGACGACACTTCTGAACACCAACTGACACTGTTGGAGCCCAGGATTATGCATGCCGCATGCAGAGGCCAATGGGCAGCGGTTTTTATGGAGGTTGTTGACTACTACTGATTCTAACCTTGCTCCACTTAGGCCTCTGGCTCCACTGTCTCTACTATTTACCCTGGCCTCCAACCCCGCCATCTACGTCTATGAAGTGGCGTCAGCACAATCTACACTTGTTCCTGTGTTACTGGTGCTCAGTCCCGTCAGTTGATCCCCTGATGTTTGTCCGGCAAGTTCGCCAGCTCTGTCCTCATTCCCACTACTGGTTATGGGAATGTGGACAGAGCAGGAGACCTTGCCAGACACACATCAGGGGATAAACTGATGGGACTGAGCCACAGGAACACAGGAACAAGTGTAGATTGTGCTGACGCCACTTCAGAGATGTAGATGGCGGGGTTGGAGGTCAGGGTAAATAGTAGAGACAGTGGAGTCAGAGACCTAAGTTGGGCACGGTTAAAAATCAGTAGTGGTTTGAATGTTGATGGAGCTGGTGACTTTGCTGTCCACACAGCAGGTGATCAGCTGGCGTTACTGAACCCCACTAACACAGGAGCTAGTGTGTTTCTCTGTGCAGACGACACATCTGAGCGACAACTGGCTGTGTTGAACAGGGATTATAGTTCAGGTGGTAGAAAAATGAACACACCAGCAGACCTGGATATAGTTGCCAACCACTAATTTAGTCTGTAAGAGGAATGGCAAAGTCTTTGGAGATCCAGGCCTTGTTCATTTTCAGAAAAGTCAGCCGGTCAACATTATCGGAAGATAGTCGCGTGCGACGGTCTGTTAGTACACCACCTGCGGCACTAAAGACACGTTCCGATAATACACTGGCAGCAGGGCAAGCCAGCACCTCCAATGCATACTGGCTAAGCTCTGACCATGTATCCAGCTTAGAGACCCAAAACTTGAAGGGGGAAGAGCCATCTGGGAGTACAGTGACAGGGCAAGACATGTAGTCTGACACCATCTGACGGAAGCGTTGCCTCCTGCTGACTCGAGGCGTCGCTGATGGTGTAGACAATTGTGGTGGACACACAAAACTTTGCCACATTTGGGCCATAGTGGTCTTGCCTTGTGCTGCGGCGCTGCCTCTGCTCCCTCTTTGTGCAGAGTTTCCTCCACTGCCTCGACGCACAGAGCTGCTTTGTAAAGCACTAGCAACAATGCTGTCGGGTGGAATGGAAAACATTATGGACTGCACCAGTGACTCTTCGTACTCGCGCAGTTTACGCTCCCGGTTCAACGTTGGTATGAGCCTTTGTACGCTGTTCCGGTAGCGAGGATCTAGGAGGGTGTACACCCAATAATCAGCCGAGACGAGAATGTGGGCGATGCGGCGGTCGTTTCTCAGGCACTGCAGCATGAAATCAACCATGTGCTGCAGACTCCCAACTGCCAAAGAACCGCTGTCCCCTGTTTGAGGCGTGACCTCGGCCTGCTCTGCATCACCCCACCCTCGCTGTACATACTGAGTAGAGGTTTGTGTACCTCCCTCCTCTGGAGAGATGTCTTCCTCCTCCATCGACTCCTCCTCATCCTCCTCACAAAGTGTCCCCTGCCTAGGACTTTGTGAGGAAACACGTAGCGCAGACTGTCCAGAAGCAGATGGCATTTGGGACTCCTCATCCTCCACCTCTTCCGAAACCTCATCCCTTAGTGCTTGCAGTGTTTGTTGAAGCAGGCAGATAAGGGGGACAGTCATGCTGACTAGTGCATCATCTGCACTCGCCATCCGCGTGGATTCATCGAAGGCATGCAAAACGAGGCAGATGTCCTTCATAGAGGCCCACTCAATGGTGCTGAAGTGTGAACGGTGCACAGTGCGACTTGTTTGCGCCTGATGCAGCTGGTACTCCATTACTGCTGCCTGCTGCTCACACAACCGCTCCAACATATGTAACGTTGAATTCCACCGGGTGGGTAGGTCACATATGATGCGATGTTCCGGAAGGCCAAATCGTCGCTGCAGAGCAGCGAGGCGCGATCTTGCCGTGCTGGAATGCCTCAAGTGAGCGCACTCTATGCGGACCTTGTGCAACAGTGCATCAAGATCCGGATAGTCCCTCAGAAAGCTCTGCACGACCAAGTTAAGCACATGTGCCAGACATGGGATGTGTGTGAGGTTGCCTAGGCCAAGAGCTGCCACCAGATTTTGGCCATTGTCACACACTACCAAGCCCGGCTGGAGATTCGCTGGCCCAAACCACACATCGCTCTCCAGCTTGATAGCATTCCAGAGCTCCTGCGCTGTGTGGCTTCGATTCCCCAAAGAAATTAATTTGAGTACAGCCTGTTGACGTTTGGCCACGGCTGTGCTCATATCGGTCGTAACAGGCTCCTGCTCTGCTGTTTCTGAGGAACTTGAGTAGGAGGAGGAGTCTATGTGTACAGACTGGAGTCCTGCAATCCGTGGCGTTGGAAGAACACGTACAGCGCCACTCTCCAGATCTGTACCCGGCTCCACAACATTGACCCAGTGGGCAGTGAGGGAAAGGTATCGTCCCTGTCCATGGTTACTGGTCCACGCATCGGTGGTCAGGTGGACCTTGCTACTAACGGCGTTTAGTAGCGCATGTTTTATTTTGCCCTCAACATGTTTCTGCAGGGCAGGGACGGCTCGCCTGCTGAAATAAAAGCGGCTGGGCACGTTGTATTGGGGGACTGCCAATGCCATTAAGTCCCGGAAGGTGTCAGTGTCCACCAGCCTGAATGACAGCATTTCAACTGCCAGAAGTTTGGCAATGCCAGCATTCAGAGACTGTGCTCGGGGATGGTTTGCCGAGTAAGGGCGCCTTTTATCCCATGCCTGTGCTACCGATGGCTGTGATGGATGGGAACGTGCTGCTATGGGTGGAATCTGACAGGGCCTCCGGACAACAGTGGCAGAGGTTCTTCCTTGGCGATCCTGAGAGGAAGCCGAACCAGCAGTGTGTGAGCTGGAGGAAGAGGCCCCAACAGGAACTGAAGAGGTGGTAGGTGGTGCTGTACGTTGGCCTACGTCTTCAGGGTGTCTCTGCAACTCCAACTCGTGCTTGGTGCGCACATGTTTCCACATATTTGTGGTATTGAGGTTGATGACATTTCTCCCTCTTTTGACTATCTGATGACACAGCTTGCATTTGACAAAGCAAATGTCATCTGCAACTGTGTCAAAAAAGGACCACGCACTGCAACTCTTGGGAGCGCCCGTTTTGCCTTTGGAATGAGGAATGCTCCTAACGGGTGCCGAAGTGGAGGGTACAGGCAACCAAGTCTTCCCCCTCCCTCTGCCTCCTGTTTTGGCTGGTAGGGGAATCTCTTCCTCCGAGCTGCTCCCACCACCTTCCTGTTCCTCACGCCATGATGGGTCAAGGACCTCATCATCTTCCCTCCCCTCTTCAAACAGCTGCTTCTCCGGGGTTGTCTCGCCAGCACCGTACGCACCAGAAAGTAGCAACTGAGTCTCGTCATCATCTGATGCGTACTGAGGTGTGCTGACCATAGGCACTGGCCCACTCGCCTCTTCAGATTCAGAGGGACAAAGAAGTTGCGCATCACTGCATACTCCCTCTTCTTCACATTCAGGAATGCTGCTTGGCTGGCCCCCTCTTTCCAAGCCAACAGATTCCGAGAACAGAAGTAGAGACTGTGATGGCTCCTGTCCATGTCTCTCTGACGGCCTGGGCACTTTGGCAGGTGGTGAAGTGACAGATGGTTGCTCTTCGGTGCTCTGGTCCTGAGAGGCTGTGGAAGTAATTGAAGTCGATGCGTTAGCTGCCATCCATCCGACAACGGCTTCAATTTGTTCCTCCCGCAGCAGTGGGGTACGTTGAGGTCCTACAAAGCTGCGCATAAAGGACTGTTGCCTGCTAAAACTGGGGGATGCTGATCCACTGGTGCCCGCAGCAGGCCCAGAATCCCCACGTCCTCTACCTGCAGAATCCCCACGTCCTCTCCCTGCAGAATCCCCACGTCCTCTCCCTGCTGAAACTCCACGCCCACGCCCACGCCAACGCGCCTTGCTCCCTGCCTTCTTCATCTTGCAAGACTGCTTAAGATAGGCAGAAAAGTACAAAGGGGGCCTTAGTGTGCTTATTCCTGAACAGCTGGTTACAGGTACAAGAAACACTAATTTTATGAAGTGTGTATGTGTGGACTACACTTTAATAGGAGCTGATGTGGCCTACACAAGTTCCAATTGTAGTGTTTGGTGAACTTTTTTTGTGGTTTCTTTGTTGGAAACAAACTCAAAGTATGTGAAAAAAGAATTGAAACTGATAGTATCACCAACTTTTTGGAGCTATTACAATGCAGGCAGGTAACCTACAATGCAAAAGATGAGGCTCCAAAAAAATTGGGTAATACTAATCTGGCTGCGCCGGCAGGGCACAAGCCAGAAAAAAAGGCTCCTCTATCTACTCCTATATAGTGTTTGCAACCAACCAATGTTGATGGATACGGATGGATGCACACTAATAGGAGAAGAAAAAATGAGCTGCACTCAAAGACAAATAAGTGTGAGGCAGTGACGCACGTTGAGCGTCCTACAACCAGACGTAGCTGCAGGACACTCTACTCAGCGTGAGCTGCACTCACACACAGTCAGAGACCTCTCAGACAGCCGTCAACAGTGCAGCTAAGTGGGCACTGGCACTGACAGGCTGCAGAAAGGCTCCGCTGTGTACTCCTATATAGTGTTTGCAACCACCGTAGATGGAGACGGATGGATGCACACTAATAGAAGAAAAAATGAGCTGCACTCAAATACAAATATGTGTGAGGCACTGACGCACGCTGAGCGTCCTACAGCCAGACGTAGCTGCAGGACACACTACTCAGCATGAGCTGCACTCACACACAGTCAGAGACCTCTCAGACAGCCGTGAACAGTGCAGCAAAGTGGACACTAGCACTGAAAGGCTGCAGAAAGGCTCCGCTGTCTACTACTAGTGTTTGCAACCAACGTATATGGATACGGATGGAAGCACACTAGACTGAAATTATGTAAAAAATGCAGCTCAAAAATTAAAAGATGTATGAGGCAGCAGTGATCACACTGGGTGGCCTACAGCCTGACGTGGCTGCAGGACCCACTCCACAGCGTGAGCTGCACTCACACAGCCCTTGCAGACAGCTGTGAACACTGCTGCTAGGGCAAAGAAGGCTACAGTGGTGGTTTATGTAGCCTGGGTAAAGCACTAGAAGTTTGGTGGAATCGCTATTTCTAACTGTCCCTCACAGTCTTCTACAGCAGCCTGTCCCTAACTGAATTCCCAGCAGAGTGAACCAGAAATGGCGGCTGCAGTGGCTTTTATAGTGCATCATGACATCATTTCAGCAGCAAATCACAGCCATGCCAATAGTTAACATGCCTACATGCCTAACAGGATGTGCCCACACTTCGGAGGATTCCCATTGGCTTAATCAAAGCAAGCAGGCTCATAGCATGATGGGAACTTCCGATTCCGATTCCGGAATCCGATATGACAAAAGTATCGGAAGTCAGTATCGGAATTCCGATACCGCTAATATCGGCCGATACCCGATACTTGCGGTATCGGAAGGCTCAACAATGTAACAACACTCCAAAATGCATTGAAATTTTTTCTGTATTCAATTACTCGTGCATAGATTATTACAATACACTGTGCACATTCCTAATATGTCCCCAGCCTATTGCCAAGAGGCACCTGGTGCTTAAGGCATCTCCACCAATGGGAAGATCCCTTAGCAACATTCTCTTTCAGTCTGTGGACAACTACTAAGTGGCCAGGACCTGTTCTCTTACCTGTCTTGTTCCCCCCACACTAGGGGCTTTGAAACCAGGCCTGAATCATGTATTCTGTACCAATACCCTGATTCTGTTCTTGTCTGAACTGGCACCTATTCCTGTACCTGTTTGTATATAAGTCTGGATCTTTCTCTACCCCACTGTGTCTGTCCTTGTTCCTACTTCTCTTACCTGCAGTTTCTGAACCAGCACCTATCTCTAGCCTGTTGTGTCTGTGCACCATTAGTGATTCTTGTGTACACTTGCTACTTCATTGTATGTACCTTGTGTGAATCTGGTCCTGTCTATCTTGCCTGTATCTGTCCTTGCAACTATCCTATGCTTGACTGCATTTGTGGCTCTGCTTCTGCTCCTCACCTGCAGCACTGCTTCTGCTCTGCACTGGTGACTCTGCTTCTGCTTCCCACCTGTGGCTCTGCTTCTGCTTTGCACCTATGGCTCTGCTTCTACTCGGCATCTGCAGTTCTGCTTCTGCTCAACACCTGCAGCTCTACATCTGCTTCGAACTTCAGCTCTGCTTCTTCGGCTGTTCAACCCTGTATCCCAATTGTACTTACCTGTGTTCCAGACCTTCCCAAAACTGTTCCTGTCCCTCCAGTCTCAGTTGGTCCCATTGCACCTTACAGTGCTCATCTCAACGTCAGTCAGTCCAGTCACACCTGCCAGTGCTCATCTCAAAGTCGGACGGTCCTTCTGCACCTGCTAGTTCTCATCTCTACTTCATCTGTTCCATTTGCACTTGCCAGTGCTCATCCCTCTGTCATCCTGCCCCGTATGCATCTGAGGTATGTGTCATCTTACTCTGTCTGCCTGCACCTGTTGGACATTTCCTCAGGCCATCCCAGGTGCCCATTCCTAAGGGATCAGCTGCCACTGACAGATGCTGCCCTGGAGTGGTAGCTGGCATCTTCCTGCTGCACAAGCCTGACCTCACAACTAGAGGCGCCAGTAAACACCAAGGAAGCTGCTTAGTCTTGTCCATCCAGAGTAAGCTTGGTTTGTGGCACAGTTGGGTTACAATCCTCGCTCACACCACCCAGTCAACGCATTTAAAAATTTGTATGCATTCAATTAGTCATCCATATAGTAGTTGGTGCTTTCTTTGATTTATCAGTGGTATATAAAACTCCAAACTAGCGTTGAAAATTGCGTCTGAATTCAATTAGTCATCCATACAGCAATGTGCTTTCTTTGACATTTTGGTGGTATATAAGACTCCAAAAACACATGGAAAATTTTCTCTTGATTCAATTAGTCATCATACAGTGTTAGATTCTTTCTGTGATATTTTGGTGGTATATAACACTCAAAAAAAAGTCGAAAATTATGTCCGAATTCAATTAGTCATCCGTAGAGTGTTGGGTGCTTTCTGTGATATTTTGGAGGTATACTGTATAAGACTACAAAAAAGTGTTTAAAATGTGTCTTTATTCATTTAGTCATCCATGTAGTATTTGTTGATTTCTGCAACTTTTTGGTGGTATATAACACTTCAAAAAAGCATTGAAAATTTTTTCAATTAGTCATCCATTCAGTATCAGGTGCTTTTGTGACATTTCAATGGTATATAAGACAACAAAAAAGTTTACAATTTTTCTGGATTTAATTAGTCATTCACAAAGTATTAGGTGCTTTTTGTGACATTTCGGTGAAATTCAAGACTCAGAAAAGAGTTTCAAAATTTGTCTGTATTCAACTAATCATCCATATAGTAGTGGTGTTTTCTTTGACATTTCAATGGTATATAAGATTCCAGAAAAGCATTTAAAATTGGGTCTGGACTCATCTAGTCATCCATACAGTATTAAATGCTTTCTCTGACATTTTGGGTGTATAGAAGACTCTAAAAAATATTGAAAAATTTGTCTGCATTCAGTTAGTCATCCATATAGTATTTGGTGCTTTCTGTGATATTATGGTGGTATATAACACTACAAAAATGTTTTAAAAAATGTGTCTGGAGGACACTGGCTGGAATGAGCACTGATTAATGCATGGTTTCCTAAGCTCTGACTTTAGAGATCTGAAAACCGCATATGATGCCTATTGTGAGAATCATGTGGGAATAGTGGATGAGGGCAGGTATATCTCGCCCAGATACCTTTCCTATGTGGCCTAGTCTGGTCAGTATCTCACCTGGGTACTAATGAATAGTGGAGGCGGATATAAAAGGATGCCAGGTGGTTGTGTGAGTGTCTCAGCCTGGGAACACAGAGAGCCTGTCTGTGTGAGAGACACCTGTGAGTGAAAGCAGTGCCCACTGCAACTGTGGTTTGGCTGGACAGGAGAAGCCCGCCAGTTGGTAGTTAGGTTGTACTTTGTTTAGTTAGTGCCGGACAGGCAAAGTTTTGTTTTAGGTTTTTTTTCTTTATGCATTGCTTTCACTGTTAATAAACCTGACCCAGTGTCAGTTATACCCGGACCTCGGCTGTGCGCCTTAGTTTCATGCTGACCGCACGTGACCTTTGACCCCAGCAAAGGTGATCCCGGAGTGTTTTATCACATTGTGGTGGAGAACGCGGGCATCACGTGGGAAGCATGAGCATGGAGGACGTGGTGAAAGCGCTGGTACAGTCCACCGCCGTCCAGCAAGAAGCTAATCTGGTGATGATGGCCCAGCTGAAGGAGTTGGTGGACATGACAGTTACCGATCGTTCGCTTCTCCAGCAGGTGGCGCAGCGCTTGGCAATCTTACCTGAGGTTAACCTGGAAGCCGAGTCGAGAGTGATTCACGTGAGTCGGTACTGGCAGAAGATGATGACCGAAGATGACGTCGAGGCATACCTGACCACGTTTGAACAGACGGCGGAGCGAGAAAAATGGCCGAAGGGACGATGGGCCAGCCTGATTGCCCCGTTTCTTTCCGGTGAAGCCCAAAAGGCTTATTATGACTTAGAACCTGAAGCCACGCAGGACTTTGACAAACTGAAAGTCGAGATCTTGGCCCGGCTGGGAGTGACGACCGCTGTCCGTGCACAGAGAGTGCATCAATGGACTTATCAGCCGGATAAACCACCGCGGTCACAGATGTTCGACCTGATCCACGTGACGAAGAAGTGGCTACAACCCGTGGTGTTGACAGCGCCAGAGATAATCCAGAGAGTCGTCATGGACAAATACCTGAGACCCCTACCGCCAGCCCTGAGGAAGTGGGTGAGCCATGGAAATCCTATGACGGCAGATCAACTGGTGGATCTGGTTGAACGTTACTCCATGGCGGAAGGACTCCGAGACGACGTTACCCCACCTCGTTCTTCATCATCTCCACGTGGAACCGGTAAGACTGTTCCAGGGAGTAGGGGAGAAGGAAAAATCCCTAAGACAGTGGGGGAGGAAAACGGGACTGCCCGCACTGCGAGGCCGAGAGTAACGAACTATGGTCTAAGCAAGGGGCCCATTAGGTGTTTCCACTGCCAAGAGATGGGACACATTGTTGCGAACTGTCCGCTCACGACTGAACCCATGCAGTGCGATGTCACAGACTCTAAAAACCGCATGTCTATGGTTGCACGGGTAGTGAGTGTGAATGCTGGTCAAAAGGATGTGGACAAACACTTGTGTGACTTAACTGTTGATGGGAAAAATGTGGTGGCATTGTTAGACTCGGGAAGTGTGGTGACTCTGGTGAAGGCCAGTCTGGTGTCAGCCCCGACTGGACCATAAGACAAATTTTCTGTAACGTGTGTGCATGGAGACACCTGTTCGTACCTCACCACGGTCATATGCATTACTACTTCCTATGGGTCTGTGCAACATAAAGTGGGACTCGTCCCGGCGTTGTTGCATGATGTTATCCTGGGCCGGGATTTTCCCCACTTCTGGCAATTGTGGGAGAATCAGTTGATACCCCAGGGTAATAGTGTACATAATTCTTCTCTCAGGGCGCGTGTGGGTCCCGAACCCCTGGAAGAGGTCTCCCCGGAAGACTCGGGGGAAGAGTCTTCTGGAAATGACCTGCAGTTCCCGTTTTCAGTCATGGCGGGTGATACGGAGGAGACCGGGGAAGAGGAGGAGGCCGACAGCCGTCCACCTCCCCGTTTGCCAGATTTAGAAGTTCAGAAAGATGACTTCCAAAGCGAGCAAATAAAGGATCCTACCCTTTCTCAGGCTAGGACAAATGTAAAAGTGATAAATGGGGTACCCGTAGAACCTGGCTCTAGGCTGGCATATCCTTACATGGTTCTGGAGAATGATTTACTCTAACAGATAGAGAAAAAGGGGGAAGACACAGTGCAACTATTAGTCGTGCCAAAACCCTACCGGCGGTAGGTGCTGGACCTGGCTCACGGACATGTGATGGGAGGTCACCTGGGAGTCCAGAAAACCACCGAAAGGATATTGCACTGTTTTGCTTGGCAAGGCATGCATCACAATATTCGTGTATATTGTGAGTCTTGTTCTGACTGCCAAGCCTCTGCACCTAAGCCCCGGTTCTGTAGCCCTTTGGTACCCCTACCTATTATTGAAGTCCCGTTTGAGAGGATTGGGATGGATTTAGTTGGGCCCCTTCCACGGTCTGCACGTGGACACCAACATATCCTGGTCATCTTGGATTATGCCACTCGTTACCCGGAGGCCATCCCTTTGCGTAACGCGGCCACCAAGACGATTGCCAAGGAACTGGTGCATGTTTTTAGTCGGATTGGTATACCAAAACAGATACTCACCGACCAGGGGACCCCCTTTATGTCCAGGGTAATGAAGGAGCTCTGCCGATTGTTACAAATCGAACCGTTACGCACATCCGTGTATCACCCTCAAACAGACGGGTTGGTCGAACGGTTCAGTAAAACTCTGAAGCAGATGCTGAGAAAGGTGATAGACAAGGATGGGAAGAACTGGGACTATTTACTTCCGTATTTGCTTTTTGCCATCAGGGAAGTACCCCAGTCTTCCACGGGATTCTTGCCTTTCGAGTTATTGTACGCCCGACATCCTCGCGGACTGTTAGACGTCGCAAAAGAAACCTGGGAGGGTCAGGTCACTCCATTTAAAACGGTGATAGATCACGTCACACAAATGCAGGACCGTATTGCGGCTATTATGCCTATCATCAAAGAACACATGATGCAGGCTCAAGGAGCCCAAAAAAGAATCTATGATAGGGGCGCCAAGATCCGTACATTTGCGCCCGGAGATAGGGTGTTGATCCTGGTCCCCACGGTGGACAGTAAGTTCCTGGCAAAGTGGCAGGGCCCCTTTAAGATCAAGGAAGGAGTTGGTGAAGTAAACTACAAAGTATACCAGGCAGGTAAACGGAAACCTGAACAGATTTATCATGTAAATCTGATAAAACTCTGGAAAGATCGGTCTGCCTTGTCAGCGGAGCTGGCCCGTCCCGTCTGCTCGCATACCGTACCGGAGGTACGGGTTGCAGAGACTCTCTCGGAGCGGCAAAAGACTGAGGTCAGGCAGTTTCTACTTCACAACCAAAAGTTTTTCTCAGAAAAACCCGGGCAGACTACGCTAATGAAACATGACATTGTAACGGAACCTGGTGTCACAGTTCACGTAAAACCCTACCGAATCCCGGAAGCGCGCCGTGAAGCCATTTCCCGAGAAGTGAAGGCAATGTTAGAGTTAGGAGTCATTGAGGAATCGCACAGTGCTTGGTCCAGCCCGATTGTGCTAATTCCTAAACCGGACGGCACCATCCGGTTCTGCAATGACTTCAGGAAACTGAATGCGGTCTCAAAATTTGATGCCTACCCTATGCCCCGGGTCGACGAGTTAATAGATCGGTTAGGAAAAGCCTGGTATATTACGACCCTAGACCTAACAAAGGGGTATTGGCAGATCCCTCTGGCGGAGGCTGCCAGAGAAAAGATGGCATTTGCTACGCCGGAAGGTTTATTTCAGTATGTGTATATGCCGTTTGGACTGCACGGAGCACCGGCGACCTTCCAGAGACTGATGGATCGAGTTCTGAGGCCACATAGGCAGTACGCTTCGACCTATTTGGATAACATTGTCATTTACAGCTTGGACTGGGAGACTCATCTCCAGAAAGTACAAGCTGTGATTGACGACCTGTGGGAGGCAGGGCTAACCGCGAACCCCAAGAAATGTCACATCGGGCTAGAAGAAGCCCGGTATTTGGGGTATGTAATTGGGAGGGGTTTTGTTAAACCCCAGCTCGATAAGATTCAGGCAGTTCAGGACTGGACGCAACCTGTCAACAATAAGCAGGTGCAAGCCTTTCTGGGGATCGCCGGCTATTATCGCCGGTTCATACCCAATTTTGCAACCATCGCTACCCCCCTGACGGATCTTACAAAAGGGAAAGACTCCGTCATGATTAAATGGAGTTTAGCGGCTGAAGAAGCCTTCCATAGCCTAAAACGGGCACTTTGCTCTCAACCAGTACTGGTGACTGCGGACTTCTGCAGCGAGTTTGTGGTACAAATGGATGCCTCTGATACCGGTATCGGGGCCGTACTGTCACAAGTGAGGGACGGAGTGGAACACCCAGTCCTCTATCTCAGCAGGAAGCTGAATAAACATGAGCAAAAGTATGCAGTCATAGAAAAAGAGTGCCTAGCCATTAAGTGGGCTCTAGAGGCCCTCAAATATTACCTGGTCGCCCGAAAGTTCAGGCTGATCACTGACCATGCCCCTCTCAAGTGGATGCACTTGAACAAGGAATGGAATAGCCGGGTGACCCGGTGGTTCTTTGCCCTGCAGGCCTACACTTTTACGGTGGAGCACCGCCCAGGGGTACAGATGGGGAATGCAGAAGCCCTGTCCCGAGTGCACTGTTTGGCGGGTGTCATTGCTCGACCAGAGTGGTCTGAGCAGAGGGGGGGATATGTGAGAATCATGTGGGAATAGTGGATGAGGGCAGGTATATCTCGCCCAGATACCTTTCCTATGTGGCCTAGTCTGGTCAGTATCTCACCTGGGTACTAATGAGTAATGGAGGCGGATATAAAAGGATGCCAGGTGGTTGTGTGAGTGTCTCAGCCTGGGAACACAGAGAGCCTGTCTGTGTGAGAGACACACGTGAGTGAAAGCAGTGCCCACTGCAACTGTGGTTTGGCTGGACGGGAGAAGCCCGCCAGTTGGTAGTTAGGTTGTACTTTGCTTAGTTAGTGCCGGACAGGCAAGGTTTTGTTTTATGTTTTTTTTTCTTTATGCATTGCTTTCACTGTTAATAAACCTGACCCAGTGTCAGTTATACCCGGACCCCGGCTGTGCGCCTGAGTTTCATGCTGAACGCACGTGACCTTTGACCCCAGCAAAGGCGATCCCGGAGTGTTTTATCACACTATCCAGAATATTTTTATGGTATGAAAAGCAACTGAAGTCCTTTCCACTATACTCCAGATCATTTTGAAGCATTTTGAAAGATTCTTGGATTAGAAGTAACAGAATCTGGAATGGAAGAAGAAATTGTAGACTCATAGTTGCAGCACCAGTGTCCTCAGCTGTTACAGCCTATGGAACATGCCAGTGTATGATCAATCTCTTCTCCAGATCCAAGAAAAATTAAAACATCTCCTTAACATTATTGGACCACCAGAATCTTGAGGAAAAGCCTCTTCAAATCCTAAGTGTAACTCCTGAAGTTGTCAAGCAGCATACAGGAGCTCAGTAACAACTGCGACAACTGTCATCTTTGCATACAAACACAGGTTCCATTTCCATTTTTGTCCTCCTCTGTCTCACAAGACCAAAAGAAGACCTTCCAGCCTTTCAGTGAACCAGCAGTAAATGTTAAAAAGAAGAAAGCATCACAGCAGCCGCCGACAGCAGCGTCATTAAAGGACATCAGCGCAAGCTGCAATCCCTTTCCGACCTCCATACCTAAGAAAGAAGACCCCTCAGCCTTCTAGTAGTCTAGCGTCAGCTGTCAAGAAGGAAACCCAGAAGATGAGCAGATCTGAATGGCTATCTTCAGGAGTCGTAGTGTCAGCTGTAAGTATGATATCGCTGCCATCATCCTAACACAAGCACCCTCTCCCTTTCACAGGGATGTGCCATATTTAAAACCCCTGCTATAGACTGCAAACAGCTAGCGGATACCCCCCAGGGTATATATGACTGGAGATGTTCGCAAAACATGGTCCCCGAACAGTTTGTCGAACGTACCTGAACCCCATTAAATTCAATGGGAGGCAAACCTAAAAGTATAGACAATACTTTAAAGGGTGACAAAAAAGCTTCCCAAACAGCTAAAATTAGGGGCAGACACCATGAAAAGTGCCCAACAATGGATCCACAGTAGAAATTTACAAATGGCACAGCAGCAAATAGTCATGGGCCATTCATGAGGTAACGGGGTCTGGGCTAGCATTTAAAGCTTTGAATTGAAGTTTCAATTAAGAGGTGGTGGGTAGAGATGAGCGACTTAGCCTTTTTTCGGGTCGAGTCGGGTTTCATGAAACCCGACTTTCTCAAAAGTCGGGTCGAACGAAATCGGCCGATTATCGTGAAAAGTTGAAGGCTGACTGAAACACGAAACCCAATGTAAGTCAATGGAGAAGCAAAGTCGGCAGGCAGTGGAGGACATTAAACACACCTACAGTGCCCATTTGAATGGCAAAAACATCAATTTTTATAATTGAAACTTGTCAACCTTAATTTACTTCATAATAATAGTTACGCACTGAAAACTGGGGGTTATTTGGCAAAAGTTGTGGGGGGGGGTAGGGCTGGCTCCAGGTTTTCATGTGCCCTGGGCCAAAGAGCGCCCCTTTAACACATACCACAACTCATGATGCTCCGATATGGCAGAGAAATAGTGGTATACTACAATGAAAAATACTTCACTTTTTACATTTCATGACTGATATCCATTTTAAATTCTCCAATAGCTCCAAAAACGGACAGTATATAACTCCATACAGTATTATGGGCACCACATAGTGCGTTATACAGAGTAATGAGGCCCATATATTTCTCCATACAGAATCATTGGTCCCATATAATGTTTGAAACAGTATATGATGAGCTCCACATAAAGCTACAGTATATGTTGGTCCCCATGGATGAAGCTCCACTGTCTTATGGGCCCAAATAATGCTCCATATATAATGGGCCCCATTTCTTATGCTCTAGTGTATAATGGGCCCTGTAAATGCTGCTCCAGTGTCTGATGTCCACCTTTGGAATGCTCCAGTGTATGGTAGGCCCCATATATCATTCTCCAGAGTATAGTGCTCCCCAAAAATTGCTGTCCCAACATTGAAAACAATTAAATAAGTCTTCTCACTAGGGAATCCCTGTACTAGTCTGGACTCCTCATCGTCCCCATCTTCCATCTCACTGCACTTGGCTGTTTAGGCAGAGGGCATACAAACGTGATGTCATTGCGCTCTCTGATCAGAATATCACTGTCAGGAAACGCGGAAGACGTCATGGTGGTGGAGCAGGGAGAGGTAAGTATTTCAACTTTGCAAGTGCTGTGATCCTGAGCAAGCAGGGGGGCCCACTCGTTGGCGACGGCAGTGGCACAGGACCCCTCTAATAGTACGGCGGTGTTTGGCTGTGTGTCTGACGGCGGGTGGGGGTAGGCCCTCCCACCAGCAGAGACACTTTTGCGTACTATGAGGGGCCCTGTGCCAGTGCCGTCACCCATGAGTATGCCCCCCACCTGCTCAAGGAACCTGCACTTTCATCTGCACCTTCCTCTTTGTCACCGTGTAAGGTCGTATAGTATGCGGGAAGGGGAACCTGAGTTTCCTCAGGGTCAGATTCTGGCTGTGTAGAGTGTGAGGGGCATGTAGGTCAATGTACCAGCAGAATCATCTAGCAGTGGCTGGCCCTCAGTGCACTTGTGTCATCCCCAGGAGTACAGTCGCCACAGAGGCTTTACCTTCCTCCTAGGGAGTGTGATGTCATGCTTGGGAGCAACGAAGGATCTCTCTAGCAGTTAAACCAACACACAACACATTTCCCACTCCAGGCCAGCAGGGAGACCTCTGAACCTGACTGCTGAGGAGCTGCTCTCTGTGGTCGGGAGGAGGTAAGTTAGAGCACTCTGTGCAGGGAAGGAGAAGCGTGTGGACGTGAGAAGGGTGAGCAGAGTTAAGGCTCACTCCTAGCTGGAGCGCATGGTACGGATTCCAGTCTCCGAGTTAGTAGGGACACTGACGTTCCTGCAGCAGAAACCGGAGGAAGTAGCAGCTGTAAATGCTCTGTACCCAACTAAGGCTCGGAGGCCCCAGCATCGACATGAGGGAGCCAGAAGGAAAAGTCTACGGCTGCCTGCCATACGAGAAAGTTCCAAAAGAGAGTCAACAGGGGGAACTTCATTGAACTCAGCACTGCGAGTACCTCAGATAAGCGCTGGAATGGAGGCCACACTACCTATCTGCAGAGAGAGAATTCGAAATTGGCTTCCAAGCTGACCACCTCCTTCTCCATCTGTACTCAGGGTCCTGGATGGCACTTACCAAGTACAGGTAAAGGAACTGCACGACTGTGTCTGTCATCTTTCACCTGCACCTGGCGCACAGCTCTGCTACATCCTGCACTGCACACCATCTACCAACTCTTTCATCTGCCCTGCGACTACGGCCCTACCTGGGCAGGGCTTCTACATCTTAGCTGCACCACAACATCTGTCCCAGAGAAGCGACACTGCAGCGCTGGTCAATCTAATCAGAAACCACTGGTGGCGTCACGTATCATTCACCTATAAACGTAATTCACCCCTTTTCATGGACGCCCAGGGCCATGGAACGGGTCACCACCACCATGAAACATCCCTGTGAGACACCGGCCCGGTACCGATTAACCCCACTGCCCTGGCTGGCCACGCTGTTGTCAGCTCATTTTCGGGTTTGCCTCTGGCTTCTGGTGAGGGTTATGGAACTGGCTGTGGTGACAGAGGAGTAGTGAGTTCTCTATCTGGACTCCCTCTGTTGGTGAAGGGAGGTAATGAAGCTGATCTAAATGACAGAGACCGGCCACCTGAGGAAGAGGACTGTGATTGGACATCAGGAATTTCTGATTGGATTTAAGGCAGCCGACTCCCTAGTTTCTTGCTGGTGATTTCTCCTGACTGTGGCTTCTGGTTTCCAGTTTGGTTCCTGCCTTCTTAAAGCTAAGTTTTCTCTGCTATTGTTCATATGAGCTTTCGTCTGGTTTACTTAGTTTTTGGGTTCAGCCAGCCCTGGCTGGGACTGGGCTGAATCCCCATTTTGTCTCTGATCAATTGATCTCTTTTGCTCTTTCTTCAGAATATATCTGAGTGCTGATATAGTGATTTGAAGTCTAGCGACTTCAGGGCCTTTTTCAATCAGACCTGTTGGACATTTTTTGGCAGGGTTTTTTGCGTGATTGCAGACAGCAGCTTTTCTTTCCTGTCATTTCTAGTTAGTGAGGGCCCCATCGTTTGCTCAGCCTATCTTTCTATCTGTGTTTGTGTTTTCATCTTGTTTCACCGACAATACATGTTGGGGGCTGTCTATTGCTTTGGGGTCTGCTCTGGGGTAATTTAGATTTTCCCTTTCTTTCTTTAGGCTTATTTAGTTCTCTGGCTATGACGAGGCGTCTAGGACCACCGTAGGCTCGCTCCACGGCTACTGCTAGTTGTGTGGATAGGATCAGGGGTCTGCAATCTGTGAGTTACCAACCTCTCCGGTTTTCTGGGCTTAGCTTGCTTTTTGTTTTTTCCTCCTCGGTGACTCATTCATAACACCACCCACACTCCATGTCAGATTCATCTTGGACATGGGAATTCACGATTTGACTTGATAACCCAGGCATGGTATGATAGAAGAGCTACATGGACTAATGTGAAGTGTGGCCTGTTGCATCATTCACTTTTGGTGGGGGTGAAGGACACAAGGAAAGGGGTTCTTCCTGACCAGGAGCCAGCACTTGACGACTCAGTGCTTGCATTTTTTTGAAACTTCAGAAGAGGAGGGCATATTTGCTGGAGTCTGTTTCGGCAATGGAAGCCAAAATCAGTTCCTCATGCTCCGGCTTTAAAAGTAGTTAACCAACTCCCAGAAAAGGTAGCCTTCCAGGTGTTCCGGAGCCAGACCATGACGCAGGCTCAACACCTCCTGCTATTGTGCTTTTGCCACTACCAGCAGATGAACCACCACCATCAGCACCAGCTGGCCCCCCCACGCCAGCGGCCTCTTCCACCAAACTTCAAAATTTTGCAGAAAATAGACCCAAAATAACATCATATATATGGCACTGTATCAGCAGCGTACAGCTCTATTCAGTCAAAGGATAATTGTCAATCTCCCTATATATTCCATCAGTCACACAGAGACGCTCACAGGCTCAGTATGGATTAGACAAGAATATAAAAATTAGACAAAGTGTACAGTATCATCAGATAGCTGGTATATATAGTATAGTTTAAACATTCTAAATCTCCGTAGATATTTGAGGAGGCACACACAGACACTCTCAGGCTCAGTATTGGATTACGAAAAGGAGGATGAATGAACTCATGGAGATCAACATCCGACACTGCGGAGACACCATCACGTGTTTCTCAACGCAGTGATTCTAGAGCACTGCCCCCATCCCTTATGGGAAATATGTAAAACATGCAAAACAGAAGCCGCGGAGACACAATCACGTGTTTCTCAACTCAAGCAATGACCAGCCAGGTCTTTACCCGGGAAGGAACAACCACGGGAAGGGCAGTCTCCAATGAAGGAAACCACCTATGCCATATAGTTTACACATTAAAACCTATGTCTATAGATCAGGAGGCAGGCTCAGACAGTGTCAGGCCCAGTATGGATTTGACCAGATTGTACAAAGTTGAGAAAGGGTACATTATCACTGGATAGCAGGTATATATAGCATAGTTTAAACATTA
The DNA here is from genome assembly GCF_039654945.1 of Dendrobates tinctorius. NCBI lineage: Eukaryota > Metazoa > Chordata > Amphibia > Anura > Dendrobatidae > Dendrobates > Dendrobates tinctorius. The sequence continues at coordinate 13,438,432 of NW_027361776.1, forward strand.
AATCCTATGTCTATAGATCAGGAGGCAGGCTCAGACGGTCTCAGGCCCAGTATGGATTAGACGTGATTGGACAAAGGTGAGAAAGGGTAACGTATTACCGGATTACAGATATGTATAGCATAGTTTACACATTAAAAACCTATGTCTATAGATCAGAAGGCAGGCTCAGACGGTCTCAGGCCCAGTATGGATTTGACCAGATTGTACAAAGTTGAGAAAGGGTACATTATCATTGGATAGCAGGTATATATAGCATAGTTTAAACATTAAAAACCTTTGTCTATAGATCAGGAGGCAGGCTCAGATGGTCTCAGGCCCAGTATGGATTAGACGTGATTGGACAAAGATGAGAAAGGGTAACGTATCACCGGATTACAGGTATGTATAGCATAGTTTACACATTAACAACCTAGGTCTATAGATCAGGAGGCAAGCTCAGACGGTCTCAGGCCCAGTATGGATTTGACCAGATAGTACAAAGTTGAGAAAGGGAACATTATCACAGGATAGCAGGTATATATAGCATAGTTTAAACATTTTAAATCTCCGTGTTCTCAGTATGGATTAGACAACAATCCAAAAAGTATAAAAAAAGGAAATGTATTTAAAGCGTACACCAGTATACACTTTTGGTGGTATTTTTAAATAGTCATATATATTTCTGTCTCAGTAAGACAGTCCAGACTCTCCGCAAAAGGAAATGAGATGCATACAATTACTGACATAAAGTCTAGTGATTGCAGAAATCTAGGAATTAAGAATCACGGGAAAAACTTCCGTCATAATTCTCAGAGGCGATGCTGACCCTCAATTAATTTGTGTGTGGAGATAGTGAAAACATTTCATTGTGAAGAAAGTGTTGCTGTATCGCAGTACCGTTGATCCCATCAGCGTTACTCATCTCCATCAAATTTTTATCACAGGGAGAGATGTAAACATGGTGCTCACTGCCTATCATGATCTGTCACGTAACTTTGGAGTTCAAAAGACAGAAGTCACAGGCCGTAGGCGATTCTATGGGATTGGCATGAGAGGGCACATTTAAAAATGTGCGCCGGAATGTCACACGTCTGTGAGTACGAAAACTGTGAAAGCTGATGATAAACCACCACTGCATGTCACTGTGAGTCGATGTCCATAAGAAATGGAAGCCATTGATCATCTGAAGCTAGAGCCCAGCCAGCAGGACAGGGCATAGCTACGTCTTAACCATCATCTATCAGTTCAACAAATTTGTAGTGGCAGTCCCATTGAAAGATTTGACAGCCCAGTATACAGCAGAGGAGCAGGGAGAGGTAAACATTGCAAATGCTGTGGCCCTGCCCAAGCAAGGGGGGCACACTCATGGGCGTCGGTACTGGCACTGGGCCCCTCATAGTATGGCGGTGTGTCTGACATCGGGTGTGCACCCCCACCGTCAGAGACACTTGATTGCACTATGAGGAACCCTGTGCCAGTGCCCGTGCCCAAGAGTCGGCCTACCCACCTGTCCAGGGCAACAGCACTCGTACGGTTGCATGCGCTAGGTGGTGACTCGGGCCATGGGGGGGCAGCCCAGTTAGGGAGGTTTACAAAATGGCATATGTTGATGTGGGACATTCAGCTGCTGCTAAAGGCGAAATTGGTCAAGTCCGAGGAAGAGGAGGACAAAAGCAAGCCATTTTCCTGCAACCTATGTGTCATCAGGGTAAGGTGGGACAAAATCCTTGGAAACCCATGCATTGTTCATTTTAATGAAGGTTAGATCATCCACATTTTCGGTCAACAGACGGGTCCTTTTTTCTGTCAGGATTGATCCAGCTGCACTGAAGACTCTTTCCGATAGCATACTTGCAGCTGGGCAAGCGAGCTCCTGTAAGGCATATTGTGTCAATTCTGGCCAGGTGTCCAGTTTAGCGGCCCAATAGTTAAATGAGAATGACCTGTGAGGGAGAACATCGATATGGGATGAGAAGTAGTTTGTAACCATAGTTGACAACTGCTGTCTCCTGTCACTTTCAATCGATGCAAAATTACCAGTCGTGTGAGCGGGACTTGAAAAATCAGTCCACAACATGGTCATGAAACCCAAGTCTCCAACGCCACTTCTGCTGTGTGCACCAGGAACACCTCTTCCAAGCTGTCCCCAGCCCCTATGGCTCGTGTGAGAACCATCACTGCTGCTGAGTGCTGGGAATGCCTCAACTAACCGGTTTACCAGAGTTGCTTGTTTGTTAGCCAATATTAGGTCAAAGTTCTCCTGTGGCATTATGTTTTGGAATTTGCCTTTATAGCGTGGATCCAGGATGCTGGCCAACCAGTAGTCGCCATCGTTCATCATTTTGGCAATGCAGGGGATCCTTTTTTAGGATCTGCAAGGCATAATCTGACATGTGGGCCAATGTTCCCGGTGTCAATGATGCACTCCGAGTGCAGGGTGGAGGAGCACTTTCTGGCAAATCCACATCCCTCCTGTCACGCACAAACCCTGTACCAGACCTTGCCACGCCAACATTTTCTCTAGCCCCATGAGAAGCATTCTCCTCCCCTAAATTATCATCCCCATCATCATCCTCTTCCTCCTCTTCTTCCTCCACCTTGTCCATGAGACTTCCCTGACCAGACAATTGCTGACTGTCATCAAGGCTTCCCTCCTCTTCTTCCTCCTCGGCCGCAGAAGCCTGCTCCTTAATGTGCGTCAAAGTTTGCATGAGCAGACGCATAAGTTGGATGCTCATGCTTATGATGGCTTCGTCTGCGCTTACCAGCCGTGTGCATTCCTCAAAACACTGAAGGACTTTACAGAGGTCTTTCAGCTTTGACCACTGCACACCTGTCAACTCCATGTCTGCCCTCAAAGTGCCTGCCCGTGTATCCTCCCACAAATGCATTACAGCCTGCCTGTGTTCGCACAGCCACTCAACCATGTGCAGGGTGGAGTTCCTCCTTGTTGCAACGTCGATAATTAGGCGGTGCTTGGGAAGGTGGAGCAATCGCTGCAGCTTCTGCAGACGACTGGAGTGTACCGGCAACAGGCGGATGTGCGAGCACAGTCTTCGAACCTTATGGAGCAGGCCTGATAACTCCGGATAATTATTGAGTAAGCACTGCACCACCAGGTTCAAGGTGTGAGCCAGGCAAGGTATGTGTGTGAGTTTTGAAAGGGCTATGGCTGCCACAAAATTCCGGTTGTTATCATTAACTACCTTGCCTGCCTCAAGATGTAGACTGCCCAGGCATGACTCAGTTTGTCACTGAAAGTAGTCGGCCAGTACCTCCGCGGTGTGTCTGTCGCCCAAACACATCATCTTCAACACAGCCTGCTGATGCTTTCCACTAGCTGATCGATAGGGGGACACCTCATGTGCAACACTGGCTGCTGCGGATGGAGTGCTCGTGCGACTGCGCTCTGTGGACGAGCTTTAGCTGCTAGAGGAGGAGGAGGAGGAGGGTCGAACACCTACAGCCAACTGTTTCCTATACCGTGGGCTAGGCAGCACTGTCCCACCACCGCTGTCCCCTGTGGACCCTGCATCCACCACATTAACCCAGTGCGCAGTGATGGACACGTAACAGCCCTGGCCATGCCTACTGGACCATGCATCAGTTGTGAGGTGCACCTTTCCACTCACTGATTGCTTAAGTGCATGGACAATGCGGTCTTTCACATGAAGGTGGAGGGCTGGGATGGCTTTGCGAGAAAAGAAGTGGCGACTGGGTAGGTCATAGCGTGGTACTGTGTAGGCCATGAGTTCGCGGAAAGCTGCGCTTTCAACCAAGCGCTAGGGCATCATCTCTAACGAGATTAGTTTGGCAATGTGGGCGTTCAAACCCAGTGTACGCGGATAAGACGATGAGTACTTTGTTGTCCTACTCATAGTCTCTGGTAGGGTGAGCTGGACTTGAGAGCTGCATATGGTGGAACAAGCGGTGGACATAGTGGATTGAGAGAGGGTTGATGATGGTGATGGAGTTGGTGTTCTTTCCGATGGCCTAGATTCAGTCTTTTGTTGATATAACATTGTGATTCCCTGACTGCTTTGGCCTTGCGACGACACCTCAACATTTGCTGCTGGTGGTGTGCTAACCGGTGGGCTTACAGTGGGGGAAACAATGTAGAATTGCTGACTACCTTCTTTGGGAGCAGTTGCACAACTGGTACGTGAGGTTTGGTAGTCCGTCCATGCTTGCAAGTGCATGGTGGTTAAATGTCTAAGCATGCAACTGGTTTTCAAGGTGTATATAGTAGTGGGGAGTATTTGAATCTCTCTACAGACTTCAGGACATAGTTGTATTCTGTCAAGCCCTGTGTATATTACACCTCAAAGTAACAGGCTGATTCTGGATGGTGTAAAAAAGGTGTATAGAGGACTGGGGAGAAATGTAATCTCTCTGCAGACTTCAGGACACAGTTGGATTCTGTCAGGCCCTGTGTATTGTACACCTCAAAGTAAGAGGCTGATTCTGGATGGTGTAAAAAAGGTTTATAGAGGTTTATAGAGAACTGGGGAGAAATGAAATCTCTCTACAGACTTCAGGACACAGTTGTATTCTGTCAGTCCCTGTGTATTTTACAACTCAAAGTAACAGGCTGATTCTGGATGGTGTAAAAAAGGTGTATAGAGGACTGGGGAGAAATGGAATCTCTCTACAGACTTCAGAACACAGTTGTATTCTGTCAGGCCCTGTGTATTTTACACCTCAAAGTAACAGGCTGATTCTGGATGGTGTAAAAGAGGTGTATAGAGGACTGGGGAGAAATGGAATCTCTCCACAGACTTCAGGGCACAGTTGTATTCTGTCAGGCCCTGTGTATTTTACACCTCAAAGTAACAGGCTGATTCTGGATGGTGTAAAAAGGTTTATAGAGAACTGGGGAGAAATGGAATCTCTCTACAGACTTCAGGACACAGTTGTATTCTGTCAGGCCCTGTGTATTTTACACCTCAAAGTAACAGGCTGATTCTGGATGGTGTAAAAGAGGTGTATAGAGGACTGGGGAGAAATGGAATCTCTATACAGACTTCAGGACACAGTAGTATTCTGTCAGGCCCTGTGTATTTTACACCTCAAAGTAACAGGCTAATTATGGATGGTGTAAAAGAGGTGTATAGAGGACTGGGGAGAAATGGAATCTTTCTACAGACTTCAGGACACAGTTGCATTCTGTCAGGCCCTGTGTATATTACACCCCAATGTAACAGGCAGAAATTGCCTAGTGTATGACAAACTACAAGGTGTATATAGAATTGGGCAGAATTGGAATCTCCCTAGAGTGTAGGTCTGTAAGAACGGACAAACTCCTCGGCTTTTCCTTACAGAGTCACACACAGATAGCTTCAATTTGGCCGTGATAACAGCCGGTACATGGTACTATGTGAGGAGCGTACACATACAACGCTGTATGGTGTGTGTATGTAAAATTGTCAAGCTCTGTGCTTTTGTATACGGACTGACACACGCTCTCTCTAGTTTTGAATGTAATCAAGCAGCAAATATACGAAACTGTTTGAAAAACGGACAAAACTCTAAGGTGTAGGTCTGTAAGAACGGACAAACTCCTCGGCTTTTCCTTACAGAGTCACACACAGATTGTCAAGCTCCGTGTTTTTGTATATGGACGGACACACGCTGTCTCTCTCTAGTTTTGAATGTAATCAAACAGCAGATATACAAAACTGTTTGAAAAACGGACAAAACTATAAGGTGTAGGTCTGTAAGAACAGACAAACTCCTCGGCTTTTCCTTACAGAGTCAAAAACACAGATTGTCAAGCTCCGTGTTTTTGTATACGGACTGACACACGCTGTCTCTCTCTAGTTTTGAATGTAATCAAACAGCAGATATTCGAAACTGTTTGAAAAACGGACAAAACTCTAAGGTGTAGGTCTGTAAGAACGGACAAACTCCTCAGCTTTTCTTTACAGAGTCACACACAGATAGCTTCAATTTGGCCGTGATAACAGCCAGTACACGTTACTGTGTGAGGAGCCTACACCGGTGTACGGTGTGTGAAAAAATGAACGCTCAGTACCTCACCAGGACAAAACAATAAAATTTGGATTGCTTTTAAAAAAGCAGTTTGAACACCATTGTGCACACAGCAATGCAGGTAGCCTTAAAAGGCAGCCTAATCACCACCAGCGCAGCTGCACAAAAGCAAAAATCTTCACCTTTCACTGCACACTAACTACAGTGAAAAGCACTATCAGCAGAAGCAGCTTTTTTTCTTTTGGCCTTCCCAACGCTCTCCCTACAGAATCAACAGCAGCAGCAGCAACTCTCCCTATTCTGAGATCAGCATAAGTAACATGGCGGTCAGCGTGCACGCCCTTTTATACCCCCTGTGATGCCATACAAAGCAAGCCAATTACTTGCATGCCCTTCTCAAAGATGGTGGTGACCGCTGCCTATGTCACCACGTTGCCCACAGTGTCCGTTCTTCCTGATTGGCTAAAGCATCTTTTGAAACGCGACTTTGGCACGATGGTCGTGGCCGACCTCACGCTAAGTTCGGGTTTTGTTTCATGAAACCCGACTTTGGCAAAAGTCGGCGACTTTTGAGTTTTTTCGACCCGTTTCTCTCAACTCTAGTGGTGGGTTACGGAGCGATGTAAGCCTTCTTTACTGTGAGCCTGGATATGTCATGCAACAGCTCATTTTTTTTTATTTTTCCCAGCTACACTCAGGTGGTGCAAGCATCAGTTTCATAGAGTATCATTGGTGGAAAAATGTAAGGATAATAACACACCTACTTGAGTGAAAGTAAGTGCAGGCCTGCCGGTTTGGGAGCTCTACTGCTACAAGCAACACATGTTAAGCAGACGCAACTTGGATTCTCCACAATTAAAAAAAATATTGTCATACACCAATAAAGTGGCATCTATTTCCACAGAGTAAAAACAGTAAAATAGGCCTCTGACTGTTAGGTGTCAGGTTCCTGCCTCTGCACAGGAGGGAACTCGAGCCTTGCCTTCTGCTGTCTCCCATTCCTCTCCAGCTGGATAGGAGACTGCTCAGCAGAGACATCGGTACCAACGCCTTGCCCAGGCTAATGCTAGGCGTCTGGTTGCTCCTCCTGGCTCTGCTATTGTATCATGCATGAGTCAGCAGCAAGCTGTCGCTCCTGGGACTAAAGGGCCTTTCACACTAAATGATATCGCTAGCAATATCGCTATAACTTGTGACGTTATAGCGATATTGCTAGTGATATCGCTGTGTGTGATACTTACCTACGACCCGCTCCCCCGCTGGTTATCGCTGATCAAGCGAGAGCGTCCTGGACCGTTTCTCGTCGTCAGCTTCCTGCGGCGCTTCCTGTGGTGAGACGAGCGACGAGCGTGGAGCCGGGCGGGAGGACGTCAGGATCACCTAGTGTGACAGGTAAGTAGTGACCCCCGACCCCTGCGATGTTGCTGGTGAGATCTGCCTGTGTGGCAGCTCACTAGCGACCACTTAGCGATGCACCAGCGATCCTGACCGCGTCATATTGCTGGTCGGGATCGCTGGTGCATCGCTAAGTGTGACAGTACCTTAAGTTCTACTTTTCCCCTACTGAGCATGCCCGTGGGATGACCTCTCATTGGAGGTCGGAGGTCATATGCGCAGGTCCCATTCCTGCTCAGATTGGTCCACTGGGAAGGTCCCGGAAGGATGCTGCTATAAAAGAGTCGCATGGCCACTCAGCCATGCGCTAGTATAGACTCATGTGGCTTATGGTGTGTATGATGATGGATGCTTGATACTGCGACTGACTCATTATGAAACCCCTACCCCTATCCTTGGTTGTGTCTGTTGTTAGGGTCTAGTGGTTAGAGTCAGTGCCTGTCAGTGGCTAGGCTATATGCCACAGTGCATCCCAGTCCTCTGCAATTGCTAGCATCCGATTGTACCACTCTGCTCAGGACACTGTCGTACCATGCCAAGTAGCAGTAGCAGCCAGTGCGGCACCGTGCGCAACTCTAGCGCTTTACTCCCCACTCTGGGTTGTTAGTGGCATCTGCCAGAGCAGTGCAGTGCACACTGGTGTGTTATTTCTCTGTTGGTCTCTTGCTGGCACCGCTGGAGACCCCACCCCTCTCTTGTGTGACATGCACATAAATGAGCTGCCTTACACCACAAGCCCATACTAGGAGGCGCCTGTCTGTATCCTGTTCATTTAGACACTGTTCACATGTTCAGGTTTTAAATACATTAGATAGGGACTGCTCTGTGAAGGGTTACAGTGACGTGGTGGAGCAGTTTGGCATACACTTTTTGCAAAAAACGTATCGACTAAATTCCCTGTATTTGTTATCCAGCACTTGCTGATTACTGTCATATTTTTTACTGCAGAGTATTTTTGCAAATTTGTCATTTTGTGTTTTCTTGTAGTGTCTCAGCCAGTGGGTGGCGTGAACACTGTCTGACCGACTTGTTCACATTTGTGCATGTCACATATGTTTTTATTCCGTTTTCTCCTTGCTTAGCATGGTTTGGGAGACCCCACCCCTCTCTTGTGTGACGTGCACATAAATGAGTTGCCTTACACCACAAGCCAATACTAGGAGGTGCCTGTCTGTATCCTGTTCATTTAGACACTGTTCACATGATCAGGTTTTAAATACATTAGATATTGACTGCTCCTTGAAGGGTTACCTGTTGTGAGTTCATTTTCCCCTTCATTACTGAGGCCCGAGGAACTCCCTCTTCTGGTAAAGAAAGGTAGTGAGCCTGATTATCAAACACCTGAGGCTGATGATGATGACTGGGTGAGTGGAGTTACTGACTGGATATAAGGCTGCCGACGCCCTTCTGCCCTGCGGGTGATTTCTCTGTGGGATTCTTGGAGACCAGTCTGAATTCCTGCTCCTCTAAAGCTAAGTTTGCTGCTCGGCCTTTTGCTTTGTGCTTTGACTTTGTTTTGCTTTGTTTTTCTGGATTTCTGCCATTCCCTGCTGGGGTGTGCTGAATTCCTTTAGCTCTGTCTTCTGAAAATACCTGATTGCTGATTTACTTTTTGAAGCCTAGCTGCTTCAGGGCCTTTTTCATATCAGCTTGTTGGCTTATGTCTTTGATAGGGTTTTGGCAGATTGCAGACAGCAGCCTTCCTGTCCTTTCCTATCTAGGTAGTTTTGGGGCCCCATCTTTGCTCAGTCTATCTTTCTGTCTGTGTTAGTGTTTTCATCTTGCTTCTCCGTCATTATATGTTGGGGGCTGCCTATTGCTTTGGGGTCTGCTCTGGGGCAGTTTAGATTTCCCCTTTCTTTCTTTAGGCCTATTTAATTCTCCGGCTGTGATCGAGGGGTCTAGGGCATCGTAGGAACCCCCCACGGCTACTGCTAGTTGTGTTAATAGGTTCAGGGGTCTGCAATCTGATAGTTGCCAACTTCTCTGGTTTTCTGGACTTAGCTTGTATTTCTGTTTTTGCCTCCTACGGTGACTCATTCATAACAGTTACCGTGACGTGGTGGAGCAGCTGGCATACACTTTTTGCAAAAAACGTATCGACTAAATACCCTGTATTGGTTATCCAGCACTTGCTGATTACTGTCATATTTTTTACTGCAGAGTATTTTTGCAAATTTGTCATTTTGTGTTTTCTTGTTGTGTCTCAGCCAGTGGGTGGCGTGAACACTGTCTGACCGACTTGTTCACATTTGTGCATGTCACATATGTTTTTAATCCGTTTTTTCCTTGCTTTGCATGGTTTGGGAGACCCCCACCCCTCTCTTGTGTGACATGCACATAAATGAGCTACCTTACACCGCAAGCCCATACTAGGAGGCGCCTGTCTGTATCCTGTTCATTTAGACACTGTTCACATGTTCAGGTTTTAAATACATTAGATAGGGACTGCTCCTTGAAGGGTTACCGTGACGTGGTGGAGCAGCTTGGCATACACTTTTTGCAAAAAACGTATCGACTAAATACCCTGTATTTGTTATCCAGCACTTGCTGATTACTGTCATATTTTTACTGCAGAGTATTTTTGCAAATTTGTCATTTTGTGTTTTCTTGTTGTGTCTCAGTAGCAGCCAGTGCGGCACCATGCGCAACTCTAGCGCTTTCCTCCCCACTCTGGGTTGTTAGTGGCATCTGCCAGAGCGGTGCAGTGCACATTGGTGTGTTACTTCTCCGTTGGTCTCTTGCTGGCTCCGCTGCAGCGGCGCCGAGCGCTAGTCGACTAGAGGGACTCTAACCCCATGTCCTTGGGGCGGAGTCCCGTGTCTGTATACTAGCGCTCATCCAGCCGAGTCCTGTGAGTTTAACAGGCTTCGGCATTTACATTGTGCGGCACCGCAGTTCTGAGAATTAACAGAACTCACTCCTGTACACACCGGGTGATGCTAACCTGCGTGTGTTCCTTTATTATTTGCCATATAGTCTCCGCCATTACTGAGCAGCAGGTTGTCATCTCTACACGGTGGACCCCGGGCTGCGAACGCACCTTATACCACCTTTATTATTTGGTGCGTTCCACCGGCCACTAACACAGACACACCTTCCACTACAGGCAACACATCAGATGGAGACCGATCGTGGAGTCTCCACATTTCAAAAAAATTTTTGTAACATAAATAGTAGTAGCAATAGCAGTCACAGACTGCAATAACACAAGATCAATGCATGACACTAAAAATTGCAGCATTGTCTAGTCTGCCCAATCTCTGACTGGGGTAAAAACGGCATTGGAAATCCATGGCTTGCTCATTTTGATTAAAGTTATATTGTCTACTCTTACTGGAGGACAGCCAGATGCGCTTATCGTTCAGGACACCACCAGCAGCGCTGAACGCATGTTTCAAGAGAATGCTGGCTGCCGAACATGACAAAATTTCCAAGGCGTGACAGGCCACTGTTTTAGATTTTTTAAGGGAATGGGTGATTTTGTCTGTGGCATGCTTTTGTGGTAGGGGGCCGGGCTAGGGGGTGGACCATTGCATACCAGATGAGGCAAAGACGAAACGGAGACAGCTTCCACTTGTAACAGTTCCGGATTTATTTGTCGTCCTCCTGACGACCACCAAACACGCACCGCAGCTTCTTTACACCACTGTATCGCCAGGCCTGGGTACCTATTCTTCAGCTCCAGTCACAGTAACGCACCTCGCGGATCTTTCACTGGGGGCTGTCCTAGACCAATCTACCCCCAGCGCTTCACCTGCCCGAGGTCGTCTTCCAATCGGTACCCCCGGGGCCTCGTCTGTCTTGCTGTACGTCGAGTCAGGGTTTCCCCCCTGGCTGCCTCTTCTCCTTGCCTGTCCTGCAGTCCGTCGGGTCAGGGCCACCCCCCTGACTGTCTCTCCTTTGTCCGTCCCCCTGGCCGAGCTCTTCTCACTTTCTCCATCTTGTTCTGAGCTCCTCCCGGGACTAAAACTCTCCTGGAGCCCCGCCTTCTTCTATTTATCCCCTCTCTCACAGGGGAATTTCTCACCCGGGCTCCTATCTCCCCGCCCCCCATGACTAAGCGGATTCCTAAGCCCTAAGCTGATGTCCTGCACTCCTCTCCCCTGCCATCTTGTGGTAATTTCACGGTACTGCACTCCCTTTTCTGTCTTTCCCTGCTGTTACCTTTCTAACCTGTCAATCTCTGTCACTAGTGCACAAACCGTCCCCTCCTTCTACCAGTCACGTCAGTCCGTCAAGTCACCTTCCCCACACTCCCCCACCCTTTGTCCATTGTCGTCCCAACAATCGTACGTCCTACCTATGTCGTTCTGAATCTTATCCACAATCTGTTGTCGCACCGGTCGTTGGGCCACACCCGCCACGGGGACCGAACTAAACCAGGAGCACCGAGCTCTGAGCAGCCCACTGCTACTCGCCAGTGCGCATGCCACGTGACAACTTCTTTCGGGTTGGCGAGGTCCACCTGGACTACTCTACGGCGTGTACCTCCCAATGCTCTCCCCTTCCACTACCTTCAACCATTTCTTCCTTTTTGGGGTGTCCATGGTGTCGGGGATCTGACTTGGGACCACTGTCTGGTTCGATATCTCTCATCTCCTCGTCCTTCTTTAAAAGAGTCAGGGTCGGCGTCTTCGTCACAACTACCTTGTACCCGGAACCTGTTACATACATTTATTTTTTTTTTGTTAAACATTCTACTTATTAAATCAACTTTAACATACCGTATATATGATTACCACTATTCTAATAACAATAGGAGTTACTCAACCGGAGTAACCCCCTTTTCTCTCTCTTTTTTCTTTAACTCCTTCTTTACACATTATTTTCAAACATAAAATGGAACTACTCCCCCTCCCTTTAACATTAGCACTTTTTCCCACATCCCCGCTGTATCAGGAGAAAACAATAAACCTTTTCCTCAACTTTGGACGCATAACTGTCCTCTTTAGGCCTGCACAACGGTGCAACGAAATCCCAACAGTCAGGGCCATCTCCTGATGGCGGATGTTGCGCCAGTCCAGCAGGGGAAACCCCACAGCCGTGAGGTTCCCGGGATGTCTCGACTGTTCCCGAGCCCTGAGTGTTCTTTTTGCCCAGGGCTCAAGGGCCATCTCCCTCCTGAGAGATGAGTCAAAAGGGATAGAAGGGGCCGAAAGTGGTTCCACGGCGTGCGTTCCGCCCCAGTTCTCTGCTTGGGAACCAGCAGCCCACCACCGGTGGTGGCGTGGATGCTCTCATTTCTGTCGATGTGGTGGCTTTGCTTCATCCGGCCCCCAGCTCCTGCAGCTCCAACCGCAGGTGAGGGACCGGGGTTGTGGACCGATGAGGAGCGGAGCGGCGAAGCTGGGGCCTGCTAGCGTGATTAGCAGATGGCTCCGCAGAGGCGGCAGAGCCCGATGTCCCGACCGAAGCCGCAATCTGGAACAGGGCCGGACCTTGATGGGCAGGCCGCAGCCACGGTATGGTGTGCGGCAGAGGCGGCCGTGGACATCGGTGAGCAGGCCGCAGCTGGAACCATGAGCGAGGCAGAAGCGGCCGCGGAGCAGGCCGCAACCGGAGTTGCAGACGGGGCCGGAGTAGTGGCCGGCTTCATGGACGGGGCCGCTGCTGAAAGGGGGAATGCAGCAGCGCCGGCCGCGGGCTGGCTCCGCACCGGCGACACCGGACGTGGCGGCGCCGGGCGGGGTGGTTCGGGGACGCGGTAGTTCCGCACCGGTGACACCGGACATGGCGCCGCTAGGAAGGGTGGTTCGGGGACGGGAGCAGGGGCATCGATCAGCCCGGCGGAGGCCGCCGAGTCCTCCGCGGCCGAGCCTCCAGGAGCACAGGAGGCCACGTGGTGCGGCCGGGTGGTGGGGGCCGCTTGCGGAGCCGCTGGCAGAGCTGGGGGAACTCTCACCTTCCCCAGCGCTGCGGCCTCCGACACATCATCCCGCGGATCCTCCCGCGGCCTCCGTTCTTCACCCCGCCGTCCGGCGGGGCTAGCCTCCAGGCTGGGGGATCCTGCGGGGAGGCTCCCTGGCGATGTCTTCAGTGGCCTCTCACGTGGCCCCGCAGTCGCTCCTCTTCTCCGCCCGTTGTCTGGCTTTCGTACCACCCCAGATCCTCCGATGACAAGCAAGGATCTGGAACACAGTCTCCAAATTATAATCCACAGGCCAGCGATTTGTAATCCACAGGTTTTTGTAATCCACAGGCACTTGTAATCCACAGAGGAACAGTCCAAGTCCTTCTAGGTTCTTCAAACGCAGGCCTGCTGCGGAAGGTGTCGTATTAGCGGCGGCGATCCTGCTGACTACGCCAAATGTGGTAGGGGGCCGGGCTAGGGGGGTGGACCACTGCTTACCAGACAAGGCAAAGACGAGACGGAGACAGCTTCCACTTGTAACAGTTCTGGATTTATTTGTCGTCCTCCTGACGACCACCAAACATGCACCACAGCTTGTTTACACCACTGTATCGCCAGGCCCGGGTACCTATTCTTCAGCTCCAGTCGCAGTAATGCACCTCGCGGATCTTTCACTGGGGGCTGTCCTAGACCAATCTACCCCCAGCGCTTCACCTGCCCGAGGTCGTCTTCCAATCGGTACCCCCGGGGCCTCGTCTGTCTTGCGGTACGTCGAGTCAGGGTTTCCCCCCTGGCTGCCTCTTCTCCTTGCCTGTCCTGCAGTCCGTCGGGTCAGGGCCACCCCCCTGACTGTCTCTCCTTTGTCCGTACCCCTGGCCGAGCTCTTCTCACTTTCTCCATCTTGTTCTGAGCTCCTCCCGGGACTAAAACTCTCCTGGAGCCCCGCCTTCTTCTATTTATCCCCTCTCTCACAGGGGAATTTCTCACCCGGGCTCCTATCTCCCCGTCCCCCATGACTAAGCGGATTCCTAAGCCCTAAGCTGATGTTAAGTCCTGCACTCCTCTCCCCTGCGATCTTGTGGTAATTTCACGGTACTGCACTCCCTTTTCTGTCTTTCCCTGCTGTTACCTTTCTAACCTGTCAATCTCTGTCACTAGTGCACAAACCGTCCCCTCCTTCTACCAGTCACGTCTGTCCGTCAAGTCACCTTCCCCACACTTTTGTAGCACAAGCATGACTTTCTTAGAGAAGCAATGGCGACCTTACAACTGGAACTGAGGGACTGCAACAGCCATCAATTTTCAGAAACCACCTTTATCCACCAGGCAGAAATGTAGCATTTCTGTGTCCAACAGATTGGAGATGGTGGAGTTCAAGCTCTTAGCTTTGGCATGATCAAGAGGAAATATTATTTTACGTGACCACAGCTGCAAAACTGAGGGCTGGCTGGTATGCTGTGAGAAGCCAGAATAAAGTAAACAAGACCAATTGGTGGACTGTGAATGAGGTGCAGAGGGAGATGTTATGGTGGATTGAGAAAGATGTGTTGTGCTTGGTGAAGCAAAAACAACAGGCATGTCCCCTTCCATAGCACCTGACGGCCTCTCACTCGCCCCAACAAAATAGTGGAGCTGGAGACCTGTGTGAGAACACTTGGCATGGTGACAGAGGAGGAAGAAGCAACAGATATCCTTGATGGGACGGTCAGTGGTTGGCGACGCCTGCTCGTCCAAATTTTACTGCAGTGAGATTCCCAGACTAAGGCATGTTGATTGTTCATGTCCTGGTCCATGCATGTAGTATTCAAATTTTTGCAATTTTTGCCTCTACTGAGTCTTTTTTTGCATGCTTAGGAGATACTGTGAGTTGGGTTATCTTTTGCAGTCTCAAAAAAGGCCCAAGCTAGCAACCGTTGCCACCTCTGTTGAACTGCAGACTCGTCTGGATTCTGCTCGGACCCTATTTCTTACAGCCCCAGATCCAACATGAAAACATTTTGGGCATCGGGGCAAATGCTTTTCTCCTCTGGATTCTGTGTATCTTTGGAGTAGACCTCTGATGCCTACGAAAAAGAATTTGTGAACAGCTCTGCAGAATGGCCCATCTGTGCTTCCCTACAGTCAGTTAGGCAGTTGTAAATTTGTGACTCTGGGTTAAACAAGGGTGATTGGGGTGTCACCTCTGATGATTACACTGTGTGTGATGTTGAGGTGGAGAAAGAGGAAGATTGGCCACTTGATGCAGTTCTTATCATCCACTGGAGCACATGTTCTTTCTGAGCCTCATCTCAAGGGGTACCGCTGTGCGGCTTCCAAAGAAAGGGAGTCGAGTAGCCCATCCAGTAACAGATGGTGTCAGTTGTCTTTGGATATCATAAGATGAGACGGTTTTTGTTCAGCAGAGCTTTTATTAACATTAACACCTAACCCACGTACATGTCAAGCACCAAGCCTAGTCCTCCTTCTACCATGACCTAGCTTTTTCCCACTCATGTTGTATGTTCCCTTCCCCTCTTTTAACCTGCTAGTTCACAACCTTAGGCCCACAGCTGTCAGTCACGTGTCACTAAATGAATAATCACTATTTAATATCTTAGATAGTGTGCCTGATCAACACTTCTAACAATTTAGATTAGCAAATAGGGCCTCCTGATTCCTCACTGTATCACAGTTTTAGCCCAAATAGTTTGGATTAGCAAATAGGGCCTCCTGGCTGAACCCCAATATTAGGGGCTTAATGATTTTGATGACCAAATGGGGATTCATGATTCCTCACTAGTGTTGAGCGATACCATCCGATATTGAGAAATATCGGATCGGATTGGATCGGACGATATCCAAAAAGTATCGGGTATCACCGATTTCGATCCCGGAAGTCCCAGGGAAGTTAAAGGGACCGAAATATCGGAATTAAAAAAAAACCCTTTCCTTCCTTGTAGGTTAATTCTACATGAAGAAAAACAACTAAGAATAATATAGAATGTTTTGGGGGAGGTGGAGGAGACATTAAAGGCATAGAGGTTTAGCCCAAATCAAATGGAATAGCAGGAATTATTTTTTTTTTAAGACGTTCGTAGTTACAAAGATATTGACTATTTTACATTGACTCTTTTATATTTTGTCAGATATGTATGTTTCAGTAATTCAATGCTCTTCACCTTCTTTTTCACTTCTCCCACTCTTTCTCCTTCATGATCCTCAGCAGCAGCAGCATCTTTTTCATCAACTTCTTCTTCACCTTATTCATCTTCTTCTTCTTCACCTTCTTCCTATTATTCTTTTTTTGTACATTATTCATATTCTTCTTATTCAACGATTATTCATCTTCATATTCTACTTCTTCATCTTCTTCCTATTCTTCTTCTTCATCATATTCTTATTTGTGACAGGCATTCCTGTAGTTGTTATCTATAAAAATTTGAAGATTACACCTTCCGTTCTGCCTGTCACAAAAGACCTACAACAGGATTTGTCCGCGTTCAGCTTCTCCTGCAGCAGCAGGCATCTTCCAGGGGCACCACGAGGAGGAACGGACTCACCCCCATACACTGCTTATTCTTCTTCTGCTTATAATTTAGATAATATCTTTTGCTATGATTTTTAGTCTTATGCTTAATGTTCTTCTGATTTTGGTTCTTCTGCTTTTTGTTCTTCTGCTTCTTGGTCTTCTGTCTCTTGTTGTTCTGCATCTTGGTGGTTGTCTTCATGTTATTTGTCCTCTTGGTCATCTTCTTCAGGGTCATCTTTTTGGTCCTCTTTGGTGTGGTCTTCAGGGTCGTCGTCTTCAGGGTCGTCGTCAGGGAGATCCAGAGTGAGAACCAAAAACCATTTCCACAAGCTTGAACTTGGAAAAGTAGCAGAAGGTACAAGAAGGCTGAGGAACTGCTGTGAGCCAGCTGACGGTGCAGGAACCCAGATGGGTAGCAGAAGCTGCTAGAGCAAATGGAAATAGCGAGGATCAGCTGACGGTCTTGGAACCCAGAGGGGCAGCAGAAGGAACAAGAGCCACTGACACAACCGTGGACCAGCTGACGGTGCTGGAACATGGTTACAAAGCAGGAGGTACCTGTGCTAGAAAGCACTGCCAAGGACCAGCAGATATTGCTGGAACTCGGATACCGAGAAGGAGGCACCTAGGCCAAAGGCACTGCCGAGAACCAGATGACGGTGCTGGAACCCGAATGGGTAGCAGAAGCTGCAACAGCAAATGGAACTAGCGAGGACCAGCTGACAGTGCTAGAACCCGGAGGGGCAGCAGAAGGAACAAGAGCCAATGGCACAACCGTGGACCAGCTGACGGTGCTGGAACACGGTTACTAAGCAGGAGGTACCTGTGCTAGAAAGCACTACCAAGGACCAGCAGACATTGATGGAACTCGGATACCGAGAAGGAGGCACCTAGGCCAAGGCACTGCCGAGAACCAGCTGACGGTGCTGGAACCCGGATGGGTAGCAGAAGCTGCAAGAGCAAATGGAACTAGCAAGGACCAGCTTACTGTGCTGGAACCTGGAGGGGCAGCAGAAGGAACAAGAGCCAATGGCACAACCGTGGACCAGCTGACGGTGCTGGAACACGGTTACTAAGCAGGAGGTACCTGTGCTAGAAAGCACTACCAAGGACCAGCAGACGTTGCTGGAACTCGAATACCGAGAAGGAGGCACCTCGGCCAAAGGCACTGCCGAGAAACAGCTGACGGTGCTGGAACCCGGATGGGTAGCAGAAGCTGCAAGAGCAAATGGAACTAGCGAGGACCAGCTGACTGTGCTGGAACCTGGAGGGGCAGCAGAAGGAACAACAGCCAATGGCACAACCGTGGATCAGCTGACGGTGCTGGAACACGGTTACTAAGCAGGAGGTACCTGTGCTAGAAAGCACTACCAAGGACCAGCAGACGTTGATGGAACTCGGATACCGAGAAGGAGGCACCTAGGCCAAGGCACTGCCGAGAACCAGCTGATGGTGCTGGAACCCGGATGGGTAGCAGAAGCTGCAAGAGCAAATGGAACTAGCAAGGACCAGCTGACTGTGCTGGAACCTGGAGGGGCAGCAGAAGGAACAAGAGCCAATGGCACAACCGTGGACCAGCTGGCGGTGCTGGAACACGGTTGCTAAGCAGGAGGTACCTGTGCTAAAAAGCACTACCAAGGACCAGCAGACGTTGCTGGAACTCGAATACCGAGAAGGAGGCACCTCGGCCAAAAGCACTGCCGAGAACCAGCTGACGGTGCTGGAACCCGGATGGGTAGCAGAAGCTGCAAGAGCAAATGGAACTAGCGAGGACCAGCTGACTGTGCTGGAACCTGGAGGGGCAGCAGAAGGAACAACAGCCAATGGCACAACCGTGGATCAGCTGACGGTGCTGGAACACGGTTACTAAGCAGGAGGTACCTGTGCTAGAAAGCACTACCAAGGACCAGCAGACGTTGCTGGAACTCAGATACCGAGAAGGAGGCACCTAGGCCAAAGGCACTGCCGAGAACCGGCTGACGGTGCTGGAACCCGGATGGGTAGCAGAAGCTGCAAGAGCAAATGGAACTAGCCAGGACCAGCTGACTGTGCTGGAACCCAGAGAGGCAGCAGAAGGAACAAGAGCCAATGGCACAACCGTGGACCAGCTGACGCTGCTGGAACACGGTTACTAAGCAGGAGGTACCTGTGCTAGAAAGCACTACCAAGGACCAGCAGACGTTGCTGGAACTTGAATACCGAGAAGGAGGCACCTAGGCCAAAGGCACTGCCGAGAACCAGCTGACGGTGCTGGATCCCGGATGGGTAGCAGAAGCTGCAAGAGCAAATGGAGCTAGCGAGGACCAGCTGATGATGCTGGAACCCGGAGGGGCAGCAGAAGGAACAACAGCCAATGGCACAGCCGTGGACCAGCTGACGATGCTGGAACATGGTTACTAAGCAGGAGGTACCTGTGCTAGAAAGCACTACCAAGGACCAGCAGACGTTGCTGGAACTCGGATACCGAGAAGGAGGCACCTAGGCCAAAGACACTGCCGAGAACCAGCTGACGGTGCTGGAACCCGGATGGGTAGCAGAAGCTGCAAGAGCAAATGGAATTAGCGAAGACAAGCTGACGGTGCTGGAACCCAGAGGGGCAGCAGAAGGTACCTATGATAAACAAAGTTGCAAGGCCGCGAGCCGGCCGCAGTTACCGAAACCCACAGTCCTACAGGGGGTGCTTGTCCTATTGGCACTACGGAACCAGCCTTTATTACCAGAACCCGCAGCCCACATAGGAAGCACCTAAACTGCAGGCACCATAGACTCGGATAAACCGACCGCAACACGACAGGACAACATATTGGTGGCAAAGTGACGTTGACACTACCCGGAAACAGCAGGCGTGCTGGACCCAGGCTGGGCAGGAGGGAGTACCCGTGCCAAAGACACTGCCGAGAACCAGCTGACGGTGCTGGAACCCGGATAGGTAGCAGAAGCTACAAGATTCAATGGAACTAATGAGAAACAGCTGACGGTGCTGGAACCCAGAGTGGCAGCTGAAGGACCAAGAGCCAATGGCACAACTGTGGAGCAGCTGACGGTGCTGGTACATGGTTACTAAGCAGGAGGTACCTGTGCTACAAAGCACTACCAAGGACCAGCAGATGTTGCTTGAACTCGGATACCGACAAGGAGGCACCTCAGCCAAAGGCACTGCCGAGAACCAGCTGACGGTGCTGGAAACCGGATGGGTAGCAGAAGCTGCAAGAGCAAATGGAACTAGCGAGGACAAGCTGACGGTGCTGGAACCCGGAGGGGCAGCAGAAGGAACAAGAGCCAATGGCACAACCGTGGACCAGCTGACGGTGCTGGAACACGGTTACTAAGCAGGAGGTACCTATGCTAGAAAGCACTACCAAGGACCAGCAGACGTTGCTGGAACTGGGATACCGAGAAGGAGGCACCTCGGCCAAAGGCACTGCCGAGAACCAGCTGACGGTGCTGGAACCCGGATGGGTAGCAGAAGCTGCAAGAGCAAATGGAACTAGCGAGGACCAGCTGATGGTGCTGGAACCCGGAGGGGCAGCAGAAGGAACGAGAGCCAATGGCACAGCCTTGGACCAGCTGACGGTGCTGGAACACAGTTACTAAGCAGGAGGTACCTGTGCTAGAAAGCACTACCAAGGACCAGCAGACGTTGCTGGAACTCAGATACTGAGAATGAGGCACCTAGGCCAAAGGCACTGCCGAGAACCAGCTGACTGTGCTGGAACCCAGATGGGTAGCAGAAGGTACCCATGATCAACAAAGTTGCAAGGCCGCGAGCCGGCCACAGTTACCGAAACCCACAGTCCTACAGTGGGTGCTTGTCCTATTGGGACTACGGAACCAGCCTTTATTACCAGAACCTGCAGCCGACATAAGAAGCACCTAAAACGGAAGGCAGCATAGACTCGGATAACCCGACCGCAACACGACAGGACAACGTATTGGTGGCAAAGTGACGTTGACACTACGCGGAAACCGCAGGCGTGCTGGACCCAGGCTGGGCAGGAGGGAGTACCCGTGCCAAAGACTCTTCTGAGCAGCAACTGGCGATGTTGGAGCCCAGGGTCAATCAGGGTGTAGGCTGAGGCCTAATTGCAGCAAGTTTAATATCTGTTGTAGACTACTACTGATTTTAAACGTGCTCCAACTAGGCCTCTGGCTCCACTCTGTCTCTAGTTTTTCCCCTGGCCTCCAACCCTGCCAGTTGCTGCTCAGAAGTCGCGTCTGCACAATCAACACTTGTTCCTGTGTTACTGGGGTTCAGTAACGTCTGCTGTTCCCCTGATGTGTGTCCGGCAATGTCTCCTGCTCTGTCCACATTCCCAATAATAGTAGTGGGAATGTGGACAGAGCAGGAGACATTGCTGGACACACATCAGGGAAACAGCAGACGTTACTGAAACCCAGTAACACAGGAACAAGTGTTGATTGTGCAGACGCCACATCTGAGCAGCAACTGGCGGGGTTGGAGGCCAGGGGAAATACTAGAGACAGAGTGGAGCCAGAGGCCTAGTTGGAGCAAGTTTGAAATCAGTAGTAGTGTGAATGTGGAGGCAGCAGGAGATATTGTCGTCCACACAGCAGGGGAGCAGCAGGCATTACTGAACCCCACTAACACTGGAGCATGTGTTTCTCTCTGTGCAGACGGCACTTCCGAGCAACAACTGGTTGTGTTGAAGCCCAGGACCAGTCATGGAGCAGGCTGAGGCCTAATTGCAGCAAGTTTTATATGTGATGTCATTTGAATGTGAAGGCAGCAGGAGATATTGCCGTCCACACAGCAGGGGAGCAGCAGGCATTACTGAACCCCACTAACACTGGAGCATGTGTTTCTCTCTGTGCAGACGGCACTTCCGAGCAACAACTGGCTGTGTTGAAGCCCAGGGTGAATCATGGAGTAGGCTGAGGCCTAATTGCAGCAAGTTTTATATGTGATGTAGTTTGAATGTGGAGGCAGCAGGAGATATTGCCGTCCACACAGCAGGGGAGCAGCAGGCATTACTGAACCCCACTAACACTGGAGCATGTGTTTCTCTCTGTGCAGACGGCACTTCCGAGCAACAACTGGCTGTGTTGAAGCCCAGGATCACTCATGGAGCAGGCTGAGGCCTAATTGCAGCAAGTTTTATATGTGATGTCGTTTGAATGTGAAGGCAGCAGGAGATATTGCCGTCCACATAGCAGGGGAGCAGCAGGCATTACTGAACCCCACTAACACTGGAGCATGTGTTTCTCTCTGTGCAGACGGCACTTCCGAGCAACAACTGGCTGTGTTGAAGCCCAGGGTGAATCATGGAGTAGGCTGAGGCCTAATTGCAGCAAGTTTTATATGTGATGTAATTTGAATGTGGAGGCAGCAGGAGATATCGCCGTCCACACAGCAGGGGAGCAGCAGGCATTACTGAACCCCACTAACACAGGAGCTAGTGTTTTTTTCTGTGCAGATGGCACTTCCAAGCGACAACTGGCTGTGTTGAAGCCCAGGATCAATCATGCAGCAGGCTGAGGCCTACTTGGAGCAAGTAGAAAACCGGATGTAGTTTGAATGTGGAGGCAGCAGGAGACTTTGCCGTCCACACAGCAGGGGAGCAGCTGATGTTACTGAACCCCACTAACACAGGAGCTAGTGTTTTTCTCTGTGCAGACGGCACTTCCAAGCGACAACTGGCTGTGTTGAAGCCCAGGATCAATTATGCAGCAGGCTGAGGCCTACTTGGAGCAAGTAGAAAACCGGATGTAGTTTGAATGTGGAGGCAGCAGGAGACTTTGCCGTCCACACAGCAGGGGAGCAGCTGATGTTACTGAACCCCACTAACACAGGAGCTAGTGTTTTTCTCTGTGCAGACGGCACTTCCAAGCGACAACTGGCTGTGTTGAAGCCCAGGATCAATTATGCAGCAGGCTGAGGCCTACTTGGAGCAAGTAGAAAACCGGATGTAGTTTGAATGTGGAGGCAGCAGGAGATTTTGCCGTTCACACAGCAGGGGAGCAGCTGACGTTACTGAACCCCACTAACACAGGAGCTAGTGTTTTTCTCTGTGCAGACGGCACTTCCAAGTGACAACTGGCTATATTGAAGCCCAGGATCAATCATGCAGCAGGCTGAGGCCTACTTGGAGCAAGTAGAAAACCGGATGCAGTTTGTATGTGGAGGCAGCAGGAGACTTTGCCGTCCACACAGCAGAGGAGCAGCTGACGTTACTGAACCCCACTAACACGGGAGCTAGTGTTTTTCTCTGTGCAGACGGCACTTCCAAGCGACAACTGGCTGTGTTGAAGCCCAGGATCAATCAAACAGCAGGCTGAGGCCTACTTGGAGCAAGTAGAAAACCGGATGTAGTTTGAATGTGGAGGCAGCAGGAGACTTTGCCGTCCACACAGCACGGGAGCAGCTGACGTTACTGAACCCTACTAACACAGGAGCTAGTGCAGACGGCACTTCCAAGTAACAACTGGCTGTGTTGAAGCCCAGGATCAATTATGCAGCAGGCTGAGGCCTACTTGGAGCAAGTAGAAAACCGGATGTAGTTTGAATGTGGAGGCAGCAGGAGACTTTGCCGTCCACACAGCAGGGGAGCAGCTGATGTTACTGAACCCCACTAACACAGGAGCTAGTGTTTTTCTCTGTGCAGACGGCACTTCCAAGCGACAACTGGCTGTGTTGAAGCCCAGGATCAATTATGCAGCAGGCTGAGGCCTACTTGGAGCAAGTAGAAAACCGGATGTAGTTTGAATGTGGAGGCAGCAGGAGACTTTGCCGTCCACACAGCAGGGGAGCAGCTGATGTTACTGAACCCCACTAACACAGGAGCTAGTGTTTTTCTCTGTGCAGACGGCACTTCCAAGCGACAACTGGCTGTGTTGAAGCCCAGGATCAATTATGCAGCAGGCTGAGGCCTACTTGGAGCAAGTAGAAAACCGGATGTAGTTTGAATGTGGAGGCAGCAGGAGATTTTGCCGTTCACACAGCAGGGGAGCAGCTGACGTTACTGAACCCCACTAACACAGGAGCTAGTGTTTTTCTCTGTGCAGACGGCACTTCCAAGTGACAACTGGCTATATTGAAGCCCAGGATCAATCATGCAGCAGGCTGAGGCCTACTTGGAGCAAGTAGAAAACCGGATGCAGTTTGTATGTGGAGGCAGCAGGAGACTTTGCCGTCCACACAGCAGAGGAGCAGCTGACGTTACTGAACCCCACTAACACGGGAGCTAGTGTTTTTCTCTGTGCAGACGGCACTTCCAAGCGACAACTGGCTGTGTTGAAGCCCAGGATCAATCAAACAGCAGGCTGAGGCCTACTTGGAGCAAGTAGAAAACCGGATGTAGTTTGAATGTGGAGGCAGCAGGAGACTTTGCCGTCCACACAGCACGGGAGCAGCTGACGTTACTGAACCCTACTAACACAGGAGCTAGTGCAGACGGCACTTCCAAGTAACAACTGGCTGTGGTGAAGCCCAGGATCAATCATGGAGCAGGCTGAGGCCTAATTGAATCAAGTTTTATATAGGTTGTACACTACTACTGATTGTAACCGTGCTCCACTTAGGCCTCTGACTCCACTGTCTCTAGTATTTCCCCTGGCCTCCAACCCTGCCAGTTGCTGCTCAGAAGTGGCATCTGCACAATCCACACTTGTTCCTGTGTTACTGGGGCTCAGTCCCGTCAGTTGATCCCCTGATGTGTGTCCTACTAATGGGAAGGTGGACAGAGCAGGAGATATTGCCGGACACACATCAGGGGATCAACTGACGTGACTGAGCCCCAGTAACACAGGAACAACTGTAGATTGTGCAGACGCCACTTCTGAGCAGCAATTGGCGGGGTTGGAGGCCAGGGGAAATACTAGAGACAGTGGAGCCAGAGGCCTAAGTGGAGCATGGTTAAAATCAGTAGTAGTGTGAATGTGGAGGCAGCAGAAGACATTGCCGTCCACACAGCATGGGAGCAGCTGACATTACTGAACCCCACTGGCACAGGAGCTAGTGTTTTTCTCTGTGCAGATGGCACTTCTGAGCAACAACTGGCTTTGTTGAAGCTCAGGGATTACAGTTCAGGTGGTAGAAACATGAACACAACAGGAGACCTGGATACTGTTGCCAACCAATTATTTATTCTGGAAGAGGACTGGCAAATTCTGGCGAGATCCAGGCCTTGTTCATTTTCAGAAATGTAAGCCGATCAACATTATCGGAGGATAGTCGCGTGCGACGGTCTCTTAGTACACCACCTGCGGCACTAAAGACGTGTTGCGATAATACACTGGCAGCAGGGCAAGCCAGCATCTCCAATGCATACTGTCTAAGCTCTGGCCATGTATCCAGCTTAGAGACCCAAAACTTGAAGGGGGAAGAGCCGTCTGGGAGTACACTGACAGGGCAAGACATGTAGTCTGTCACCATCTGACGGAAACATTGCCTCCTGCTGAATGGAGCCGTCTGTGATGGTGTAGACATTTGTGGCGGGCACACAAAACTTTGCCACATTTGGGCCATACTGGTCTTGCCTTGTGCTGAGGCGCTGCCTCTGCTCCCTCTTTGTGCAGAGCTTCCTCCACTGCCTCGATGCACAGAGCTGCTTTGTAAAGCACTAGCAGCACTGCTCTTGGGTGGAATGGAGAACATGATGGACTGCACCAGTGTGTCTTGGTACTCCCGCATTTTACGCTCCCGGTTCAACGGTGTTAGGAGGCTTTGTAAGTTGTCCCGGTAGAGAGGATCTAGGAGGGTGTACACCCAATAATCAGCCGTGTTGAGAATTTGGGCAATGCGGCGGTCGTTTCTCAGGCACTGCAACATGAAATCAGCCATGTGCTGCAGACTCCCAACTGCCCAAGAAACGCTGTCCCCTGCTGGAGGCATCATCTCTGCCTGCTCTGCATCACCCCACCCTTACTCTACATACTGACTAGAGTAATGTGCATGTGGCGCCCCTGAGGCTCAGTCGCCACAGAGGTACTGCACCTTCTCCTAAGTTGTAGTGCCCCACCAACTAGGTAAGTTGGGAACTCCTTTCCACACTCCAACACCTGCATCCACACACAGGATAGTTCAGCAATGGACCAGATTGTGGCTCCAGCTTAGAGGTTAGCAGAGCACCTTTCGTGGGTCCTTGCTTCGTAACACGAGATGTGCTGGGAGGTGGGTGGAGTTAGATATAAAAGAGTGGGAAAGTTTAGAATTACAGGTCAGTCTGACAGAAGGTAAGTGGAGTAGGAAGTCACTCAGACAGGAGTGAGGATCCCTGGAAGAGGGATGGAGGAAGGAGTGCTGCAGCTGCCTCAGTGACCTGAGCCAGCTGGCACGGGAAAGGAACAGAAGGAGAAAGACGTAGAACTGCAACCTAAGATTCCATAAGAGAGAGAAGGAACAGCGCGGAACGAAGGAGTAGGAGAACAGAGAGGAGTGGGTTGGAAGAGGAACCCTGCCTATAGGTTCTCAGCGCAAGGCCGGGGCCCAGTCCCCGAGGTTGTATGGACACTTATGGTTCTGCAGCAGACACCAGTGGAGTAGTTGGCTGTAAATGCACTACTCCCATCTAAGACTTGGGACACAACAGCAACACGGATAGAGAGCCGGGATCCAGGAGGTCCCTGATCAGGCTACAGCTGTCTGTCATACAAGTAGAGTTGTTAGGAACATCTGACAGGAGGAACTTCAGAGTAACCACGGTTCTGGAGCTCTTCACACTAAAAGGCACAATAGAGGAGTCGTTCAAGACAGGTACATGTTGGCGGAGTGTTGGAGAGGAGAAGCCTGACTTGCCCGGGAGGTTGATTGAGTCTCTGCCCCAGAGGACATGGCATGGAAGCGGGCACCAGTGGTTACCAAGAACTGTGAGTAAAGCATTGAAACTGACAGCCCTGGTGTCCTCCATTCCTTCTTGCGTCCGCCAGCACTGCTACATTCCCTGCACCGGACAATACACCATCAAGGTGTCCCCACATCTACACTGCCCTGGTACAACAGCCCTGCATATTGAGGGCTATACCACCATTGCTGCATCCCACCATCTGTCCCAGAGGATCCATTAACCACACACCACCATTGACATTGGGTGCCCAGTGCCACGGACAGGGTCACAGCTGCAGTGATACTTCCCCCTGACACCGGCCCGGTAACAAGTACCCCACAGCCCTGGGAGGGCGACCCATATACCTCCCTCCTCTGGAGAGATATCTTCCTCCTCCATTGACTTCTTCTCATCCTCCTCACAAAGTGTCCCCTGCCTAGGCCTTTGTGAGGAACCACGTAGCGCAGACTGTCCAGAAGCAGATGGCATTTGTGACTCCTCATCCTCAACCTCTTGCAAAACCTCATCCCTTAGTGCTTGCAGTGTTTTTTGAAGCAGGCAGATAAGGGGGACAGTCATGCACTCGCCATCCGCGTGGAATCATCGAAGGCACGCAAAACGAGGCAGATGTCCTTCATAGAGGCCCACTCAGTGGGGCTGAAGTGTGACCGGCGCACAGTGCCACTTGTTTGCGCCTGATGCAGCGGGTACTCCATTACTGCTGCCTGCTGCTCACACAACCGCTCCAACATATGTAACGTTGAATTCCACCTGGTGGGTAGGTCACATATGATGCGATGTTCCGGAAGGCGGAATCGGCACTGCAGAGCTGCAATGCACGATCTTGCCATGCTGGAACGCAGAAAGTGAGCGCACTCTATGCGGACCTTGTGCAGCAGTGCATCAAGATCCAGATAGTCCCTCAGAAAGCTCTGCACAACCAAGTTGAGCACATGTGCCAGACATGGGATGTGAGTGAGGTTGCCTAGGCCCAGAGCTGCCACCAAATTTTGGCCATTTTCACACACTACCAAGCCTTGCTGGAGATTCGCTGGCAGAAACCACACGTCGCTCTCCTGCTTGATGGCATTCCAGAGCTCCTGCGCTGTGTGGCTTCGATTCCCCAAAGAAATTAATTTCAGTACAGCCTGTTGATGTTTGGCAATGGCTGTGCTCATATCGGTTGTAACAGGCTCCTGCAGCGCTGATTCTGAGGAACTGGAGTATGAGGAGGAGTCAATGTGTACAGACTGGATTCCTGCAATCCTTGGAGTTGGCAGAACACGTACAGTGCCACTCTCAAGATCTGTACCCGGCTCCACAACATTGACCCAATGGCCAGTGAGGGAAAGGTATCGTCCCTGTCCATGGGTACTGGTCCACGCATCGGTGGTCAGGTGGACCTTGCTACTGACGGAGTTTAGTAGCGCATGTTTAATTTTTCCCTCCACATGCTTTACAGGGCAGGGATGGCTTGCCTGCTGAAATAAATGCGGCTGGGCAAGGTGTATTGTGGGACTGCTAATGCCATGAAGTTCCGGAAGGTGTCAGTCTCCACCAGCCTGAATGAGAGCATTTCAAGAGCCAGTAATTTGGCAATGCCAGCATTCAGAACCTGTGCTCGAGGATGGTTTGTCGAGTATGGCCGCCTTTTTTCCCATGCCTGTGCTACCGATGGCTGTAGAGTGGCCTGGGAGTGTGAGGATGAACGGGAACGTGGTGCTGTGGGTGGAATGTCACTGGGTCTCTGCACAACAGTGCCAGAGGTTCTTCCATGGTGATCCTGTGAGGAAGTCGAACCAGCAGTGTGTGAGCTGGAGGAAGAAGCTACAACACGAGCTGAAGAGGTGGTAGGTGGTGCTGTAGGTTGGCCAACGTCTTCAGTGTGTCTTTGTAACTCCACCACGTGCTTGGTCCGCACATGTTTCCACATATTTGTGGTATTGAGGTGGCTGACACTTTTCCCTCTTTTGACTTTCTGATGACACAGCTTGCATTTGACAAAGCAAATGTCATCTGCAACTGTGTCAAAAAAGGACCACACACTGCAAGTCTTGGGAGCGCCCGTTTTGGCTTCTGGAAGAGGAATGCTCCTAACGGGTGCCGAAGTGAAGGCTACAGGCAAACAAGTCTGCCCCCTCCCTCTCCCTCCTGTTTTGGCCGTTTGGGGAATCTCTTCCTCAGAGCTGCTCCCACCACCTTCCTGCTCCTCACGCCATGATGGGTCAAGGACCTCATCATCTGCACTCCCCTCTTCAAACACCTGCTTCTCCTGGGTAGTCTCACCAGCACCGTACGCACCAGAAAGTGGCACCTGAGTCTCGTCATCATCTGATGCGTACTGAGGTGTGCTGACCATAGGCACTGGCCCACCCGCCTCTTCAGATTCAGAGGGACAAAGCAGTTGCGCATCACGGCATACTCCCTCTTCTTCATATTCTTGAATGCTGCTTGGCTGGCCCCCTCTTTCCAAGCCAACAGATTCAGAGAACAGAAGTAGAGACTGTGATGGCTCCTGTCCAGGGCTCTCTGACTGCCTGGGCAATTTGGCAGGTGGTGAGGAGACAGATGGTTGCTCTTCAGTGCTCTGGCCCTGAGAGGACGTGGAAGTCATTGAAGTCGATGCGTTAGCTGCCATCCATCCGACAACGGCTTCAATTTGTTCGTCCTGCAGCAGTGGGGTACGGTGAGGTCCTACAAAGCTGCACATAAAGGACTGCTGCCTGGTAAAACTGGGGGATGCTGAGTCACTGGTGCCCGCAGCAGGCACAGAATCCCCACGTCCTCTCCCTGCTGAATCCCCAAGTCCTCTCCCTGCTGAAACTCTATGCCCACGCCCTCGACCACGTGCCCTACTCCCTGCCTTCTTCATCTTGGTAGACTGATAAAGATAGGCAGAAAAGTACAAAGGGGGGCTTAGTGTGCTTATTCCTGAACAGCTGCTAACAGGTATTAGAAACACTAATTTTATAAAGTGTGTGTGTGGACTACACTTTAATATGAGCTAATGTGGCCTACACAACTGTCAAATGGAGTGTTTGGTGAACTTTGTTTTGTTTTTGTTTTTTTCAAAAAAACAAAAAGGATGTGACCAAAGATTTGAAAGCGATAGTATCACAAACTTTTTGGAGCTATTACAATGCAGGAAGGTAACCTACAATGCAAAAGATGAGGCTCCAAAAAATAGGGTAATACTAATCTGACTGCGGCTGAAGGGCACAAGCAAGAAAAAAGGCTCCTCTATCTACTTCTATATAGTGTTTGCAACCAACCAATGTAGATGGATACGGATGGATGCACACTAATAGGAGAATGAAAAATGAGCTGCAATAAAACAAAAATATGTGTGAGGCAGTGGCGCACGCTGAGCGGCATACAACCAGACGTAGCCGCAGGACACACTACAGCGCGAGCTGCACTCACACACAGAGACCTCTCAGACAGCCGTGAACAGTAGAGTTGAGCGACTTTGCCTTTTTTTGGGTCGAGTCGGGTTTCATGAAACGCGACTTTCGCAAAAGTTGGGTCGAACGAAATCGGACGATTTTTATGAAAAGTCGAAGGCCGACTGAGACACAAAACCCAATGCAAGTCAATGGGGAAGCAAAGTCGGCAGGGAGTGGAGGACAGAAAACACACCTACCCTTTTGAATGCCAAAAACATCAAATATTATTACTGAAGCTTTTCAACCTTAATTTACATCATAATACTAGTTACGCACTGAAAAATGGGGGTTATTTGGCTAAATTTGTGGGGGGGTAGGGCTGGCTCCAGGTTTTCATGTGCCCTGGGCCAGAGAGCGCCCCATTAACACATACCACAACTCATGATGCTCCGATACGGCAGAGAAATAACGGTATAGTACAATGAAAAATGCTTCACTTTTTACATCTCATGACTGATATCCATTTTAAATTCTCCAGTAGCTCCAAAAACGGACAGTATCTTACTCCATACAGAATTATGGCCACCGCATAGTGCGCTATACAGAGTAATGAGGCCCATATATTTCACCATACAGAATCATTGGTCCCATATAATGTTTGAAACAGTATATGATGAGCTCCACATAATGCTACAGTATATGTTGGTCCCCATGTATGAAGCTGCACTGTCTTATGGGCCCAAATAATGCTCTATATATAATGGGCCCCATTTCTAATGCTCTAGTGTATAATGGGCCCTGTAAATGCTGCTCCAGTGTCTGATGTCCACCTTTGGAATGCTCCAGTGTATGGTGGGCCCCATATATCATTCTCCAGAGTATAGTGCTCCCCAAAAATTGCTGTCCCAACATTGAAAACAATTAAATAAGTCTCCTCAAATAAGTCTCCTCGCTAGGAAATCCCTGTACTAGTCTGGGTGTACAGACGTGATGTAATTGCGCTCTCTGATCAGAATATCACTGTCAGGAAACGCGGAAGACGTCATGGCGGTGGAGCAGGGAGAGGTAAGTATTTCAACTTTGCAAGTGCTGTGATCCTGAGCAAGCAGGGGGGCCCACTCGTTGGCGACAGCACTGGCAAAGGCCCCTCATAGTACGGCGGTGTGTCTGATGGCAGGTGGGCAGAACCTGCATTTTCAGCTGCACCTTCCTTTTTGTCACCGTGTAAGGTGGTACAGTATATTGGAACGGTAACCTGAGTTTCATCTGGGTCACATTCAGGCGGTGTAGAGTGCGAGGGGAATGTAGTGGTCTGGGTCAATGTACCAGCAGAATCATCTAGCAGTGGCTGGGCCTCAGTGCACTTGTGGCGCCCCCAGGAGTACGGTCGCCACAGTAGCATTACCTTCCTCCTAGGGAGTGTGATGTCATGCTTGGGAGCAACGAAGGATCTCTCTAGCAGTTAAACCAACACACAACACATTTCCCACTCCAGGCCAGCAGGGAGACCTCTGAACCTGACTGCTGAGGAGCTGCTGTCTGTGGTCGGGAGGAAGTAAGTTAGGGCAGTCTGTGAAGGGAAGGGGAAGTGTGTGGACGTGAGAAGGGGAGCTGGAGGACGAGCAGAGTTAAGGCTCACTCCTAGCTTGATTGCATGGTCCGGATTCCAGTCTCCGAGTTTGTAGGGACACTGATGTTCCTGCAGCAGAAACTGGAGGAAGTAGCAGCTGTAAATGCTCTGTACCCAACTAAGGCTTGGAGGCCCCAGCAGCGACGTGTGGGAGCCAGAAGGAAAAGGCTGCGGCTGCCTGCCATACGAGAAAGTTCCAAGAGAGAGTCAACAGGGGGAACTTCATTGAACTCAGCACTGCGAGTACCTCAGATAAGCGCTAGAACGGAGACCACACTGTTATGATGAGTCACTGAAGGAGAAAAAACAAAATACCAGCTAAGTCCAGAAAAGCCAGAGAGGTTGGCAGCTATCAGATTGCAGACCCCTGGACCTATCCACAACAACTAGCAGTAGCCGTGGGGGGTTCCTACGGTGCCCTAGACCCCTCGATCACAGCCGGAGAACTAGATAGCCTAAAGACAGAAAGGGGGAAACTAAACTGCCCCAGAGCAGACCCCAAAGCAATAGGCAGCCCCCAACATATAATGACGGTGAAGCAAGATGAAAACACCAACACAGATAGAAAGATAGGTTGAGCAAATGATGGGGCCCAAGCTAACTACACAGGACAGGATAGGAAAGCTGCTGTCTGCCATCCGCAAAAACCCTATCAAAATGAGCCAACCGACTGATAGGAAAAACAGGCCCTGAAGTCGCTAGGCTTCAAAAGACTATATCAGCACTCAGGTATATTCTGAAGACAGAGCAAAAGACCAACAGATTAGGCCTCTTTCACACATCAGTTTTTTGCCTTCAGGCGCGATCCGGCTTTTTTTTGTAAAACCGGATCCGGCAAAATGCAATGCCGGATCCGGTTTTTCCCCATTGACTTGCATTAGCGCCGGATCGTGCCGGATGGCATTGCGTTTCATCCGTTTTTTTCCGGATCCGGCAACTTGTCTCATTCCGGCGTCTGGAAAAAACGGCTACTGTAACGTTTTTTGTCTCCGGCGAAAAAGCCGGAAGCGCCGGATCCGGCGCTTCCAGCTTTTTGCTACAATGAAAGTCTATGGGCGCCGGAATGCGCCGGATCCAGAAAAAGACAGATCCAGCCACCGGATCCGTTTTTTTTAAGTCTGCGCATGCTCAGATCCAATTGGCCAGCCGCCAGGAACAGAGACGGATCCAGCAAAAAAACGGATCCATTTCTACAGTTCTCCAAAATTTATGCCGGATCCGTTTTTTCTAAAAAAAGCCGGATCCTGCCTGACGGCAAAAAACTGATGTGTGAAAGTAGCCTTAGAGACAAAAATGGAATTCAGCTCACCCCCGGCCGGGGATGGCAGAACTCCCAAAAAAAAGGCAAAACAAAAACAAAACTGAAGAGTACAAAGCAGAGCAGAAAAACTTAGCTTTGAGATGGAGGAATAAGACTGGTCTCCAAGAATCCAGCAGGAAAATCACCAGCCAGGAAGAAGGGCGTCGGCAGCCTTATATCCAGTCCTCAATTCCAGCCACCCAGTCATCATCTAGCTGCCCAGGTGTTTGATAATCAGCCTCCCTACCTTCCTTCACCAGAGGAGGGAGTTCATCAGACCTCAATGGTGCAGGGAAAAATGAACTCACAACACCACACTACCTATCTGCAGAGAGAGAATTCCAAATTGGCTTCCAGGCTGACCAACTCCTTCTCCATCTGTACTCTGGGTCCTGGACGGCACTTACCAAGTACAGGTAAAGGAACTGCACGACTGTGTCTGTCCTCTTTCTCCTGCGCCTGGCGCACGGCTCTGCTACATCTTGCACTGCACACCATCTAACAACTATGCGACAATGGCCATATCTGTGCAGGGCTTCTACATCTTAGCTGCACCACAACTTCTGTCCCAGAGAAGCGCCACTGCAGCGCTGGTCAATCTACTCAGAAACTACAGGTGGTGTCACGTATCATTCACCTATAAACGCAATTCACCCCTTTGCATGGACGCCCAGGGCCACGGAACGGGTCACCGCCAGTGTGACACATCCCAGGGAGACACCGTTCCGGTACCGATTAACCCCACTGCCCTGCCTGGCCACCCACACTCCATGTCAGATTCATCTTGGACTGGGGAATTCACGATTTGACTTGATAACCCATGCATGGTATGATAGAAAGAGCTACATGGACTAATGTGAAGTGTGGCCTGCTGCATCATTCACTTTGGGTGGGGGTGCAGGAGACAAGGAAAGGGGTTCTTCCTGACCAGGATCCAGCACTTGACGACTCAGTCCTTGCATTTTTTGAAACTTCAGAAGAGGAGTGCGTATTTGCTGGAGTCTGTTTCGGCAATGTAAGCCCAAACCAGTTCCTCATGCTTCGGCTTTAAAAACGGTTAACCTACTCCCAGAAAAGGTAGCCTTCCAGGCGTTCCGTAGACAGACCATGACGCAGGCTCAACACCTCCTGCCTTAGCTACTATTGTGCTTTTGCCACTACCAGCAGATGCACCACCACCATCAGCACCAGCTGGCTCCCCCACGCCGACGTACGCGGCCTCTTCCACCAAACTTCCAAATTTAGCACAAAATACACACAAAATATCATCACATATATGGTACTGTATCAGAAGCGTACAGCTCTATTCAGTCAAAGGATAATTGCCAATCTCCATATATATTCCATCAGTCACACAGAGACACTCCCAGGCTCAGTATGGATTAGACAAGAATATAAAAAGTAGACAAAGTGTACAGTATCATCAGATAGCAGGTATATATAGCATAGTTTAAACATTAACAATGTACGTCTATATATCATGAGTAGTGTTGAGCCACCCCACTAGTGTTTTGGTTCGTCGCACAGGAGGCAAGGTCGTCGAATGTTCGTCGAACCACACTGAAAACAATGGCAGGCAAACACAAACACATACTAACACATACAAAACAATTACAGAACACCTTAAAAGGTGTCCCAAAGCCGACAAAATGCTCAGAAGCCAAAAATAACATATGGAAAAGGGCAACTACATTTACAAAAGAGTTGGAGGAGACACAGATCAAGGCTTGTCATGCCCTTATGAAGTCAAGAAAGTCTGGACTAAAAATGTAAAAACCAAACCCAAAAAAACAAAATCTGAAAACGAACACGATCATATACCGTCGTACTTCCCACCAATAAATTATGGCAACTGGTGATCGTGAGGCGTTATTCCCATGAACCTCCAAACAGCGTCCATGAAGCCAAAGTGTTTGCTTTCCGGGGGCAGTATGATTGCAAAGCTGAACCTTCAAGGAATGTCCAAAAGGGCACCGCCAGGAGTGGAGCCTGCGGCGTAATTGGACTCCACCTGGGAAACCACAACCATGCTACCTCAAAAAAAGATGCACACATTGAAAGCTTTGTTGATTGTGTGTTTGTGGTGTGGTGTGGTATGTCCGTTTGTAGATGTGCTAGCGATTTGTCAGCTTTATTCCGTTAGCGAACGAGACTCCGGCATGCCCCTGCGGTATGCATAAAGCTTACTAGAGGGATACGCGAGGCTCTGGCACGCGCGATCGAGCAATAACAGGGCTATCATGGCCTTGCATGTCCAGGGCTACATGCATGCTACACTGAAAGGACCATCTTTTGTCGCTTACAGGTGCAGATAACCCGCTGAACACCGTTAGTGATGGGGATCTGGGATTCCAATAATTCCCCGTGAACGGTGATTTCCCAGTAAGTGCAGGTCAACAGCAATTCCTGGTTTCGGCCTAACCGCCATTCCAGAAAAAATGCAAAACATTACGTGACCAAACCACAGGTGCTGTAGCTTGCTTAACAGCTTTGCAGCCGTTCTCAGGCCCAGTATGGATTCTACAAGATTCGAGAAAGTTGATAAAGGGTACAGTTTCACCGGATAACACGTATATGTGTTGCATAGTTTACACATTAAAAACCTATGTGTATCAATCAGGAGGCTGGCTCAGATGGTCTCAGGCCCAGTATGGATTAGACCAGATTGTACAAAGTTGAGATAGGGTACATTATCACTGGATAGCAGGTATATAGAGCAGAGTTTGAACATTTAAAATCTCCGTGTTTTCTGCATGGATTACACAACAATCTAAAAACTAGAAAAAAGGAAATGCATTTCAAGCATACACCATGATACACTTTTGGTGGTATTTTTAAATCTTCATTTATATTTCTGTCTCAGTAAGACAGCCCAGACTCTCTGCAATAAGATACATATAATTATTTACCTAAAGTCTAGTGATTGCAGAAATCTACGAATTACTATTCACGGGAAAAACTTCTGTCACAATTCTCAGAGGCGATGCTGACCCTCAATTAATTAGTGTGTGGACACAGCAAAAACCTTTCTTTGTGAAGAAAGTGTTGCTGTATCGCAGTACCGTTGATCCCATTGCCGTTACTCATATCCATCCAATTTTGATCACAGGGAGAGATGTAAACATGGTGCTCACTGCCTATCATGATCTGTCACGCAACTTTGGAGTGCAAAACACAGAAGCCACAGGCCGTAGGCGATTCAATTGGATTGGCATGAGAGGGAGGGCACATTTAAAAATGTGCATTGGAATTTCCCACGTCTGTGGGTAGGAAAACTGTTAAAGCTGATGAGAAACCAACACTGCATCTCATTGTGAGTTGACGTCCATAAGAAATGGAAGCCATTGATCATCTGAAGCTGGATCCCGGCCAGCGGGACAGGACATAGCTACGTCTTAACCATCATCTTCTATCTGTTCACCAAATTTGAAGTGCCAGTCCCAGTGATGGATTTGACAGCCCAGACTACACAGCGGAGGAGCAGGGAGAGGTAAACATTGCAAATGCTGGGGCCCTGCCCAAGCAAGGGGGGCCCACTCGTGGGCGTCGGCACTGGCACTGGGCTCCTCATAGAACGGCGGTGTGTCTGACAGCGGGTGTGCACCACCACCATCAGAGACACTTGATTGCACTATGAGGGACCCTGTGCCAGTGCCCGCGACCACGAGTCGGCCCACCCACCTGTCCAGGGCTGCGTGCGCTCGGTGGTGACCCTGGCCATTGGGGGAGGAGGCTGCCCAGTTAGGGAGGTTTACAAAATGGCATATGTTGATGGGACATTCACCTGCTGCTAAAGGCAAAATTGGTCAAGTCCCAGGAACAGGCGGACCAAAGAAAACAATTTTTCTGGCAACCTATGTGTCATCAGGGTAAGGTGGGACAAAATCCTTGGAAACCCTTGCATGGTTCATTTTAATGAAGGTTAGATCATCCACATTTTGGGTCAACAGACGGGTCCTTTTTTCTGTCAGTATTGATCCAGCAGCACTGAAGACTCATTCCGATAGCACACTTGCAGCTGGGCATGCAAGCTCCTGTAAGGGATATTGTGCCAATTCAGGCCAGGTGTCCAGTTTAGCGGCCCAATAGTCAAATGGGAATGACCTGTGAGGGAGAACATTGATATGGGAGGAAAAGTAGTTTGTAACCATACTTGACAAGTGCTGTCTCCTGTCACTTTCAATCGATGCAGTATTACCAGTCGTGTGAGCGGGATTTGAAAAATCAGTCCACAACATGGTCATGAAACCCCTGTCTCCAACCCCACTTCTGATGTGTCCACCACCAACACCGCTTCCAAGTTGCCCCCGGCCCCTACGGCTCGTGTGAGAACCATCACCGCTGCTGTGTGCTGGGAATGCCTCAACCAACCGGTTTACCAGAGTAGCTTGTTTAGTAGCCAATATTAGGTCAAGGTTCTCCTGTGGCATGATGTTTTGGAATTTGCCTTTATAGCGTGCATCCAGGATGCTGGCCAACCAGTAGTCATCATCATTCATCATTTTGGCAATGCAGGGGTCCCTTTTTAGGATCTGCAAGGCATAATCTGACATGTGCGCCAATGTTCCCGGTGTCAATGATGCACTGCGAGTGCTGGGGGAGGAGCACTTTCTGGCAAATCCACATCCCTCCAGTCACGCACAAACCCTGTACCAGACCTTGCAAAGCCAACATTTTCTCTTACCCCATGAGAAGCATCCTCCTCCCCTAAATAATCATCCCCATAATCATCCTACTCCTCTTCCTCTTCTTCCTCCACCTCGTCCACGACAGTTCCCTGACCAGACAATGGCTGACTGTCATCAAGGCTTCCCTCCTCCTCTTCCTCCTCATCAACCCCGGCTGCAGACGCCTGCTCCTTAATGTGCGTCAAAGTTTGCATGAGCAGACGCATAAGTGGGATGCTCATGCTTATGATGGCGTCGTCAGCGCTTACCAGCCGTGTGCATTCCTCAAAACACTGAAGGACTTTACAGAGGTCTTTCAGCTTCGACCACTGCACACCTGTCAACTCCATGTCTGCCCTCAAAGTGCCTACCCGTGTATCCTCCCACAAATGCATTACGGCCTGCCTTTGTTCGCACAGCCGCTCAACCATGTGCAGGGTGGAGTTCCACCTTGTTGCAACGTCGACAATTAGGCGGTGCTTGGAAAGGTGGGGCAATCACTGCAGCTTCTGCATACGACTGGAGTGTACAGGCGACCGGCAGATGTGTGAGCACAGTCTTCGAACCTTAAGGAGCAGGCCTGTTAAATCCGGATAATTAGTGAGGAAGCACTGCTCCGCCAGGTTCAAGGTGTGAGCCAAGCAAGGTATGTGTCTGAGTTTTGAAAGGGCTATGGCTGCCACAAAATTCCGGCCGTTATCACTAACTACCTTGCCTGCCTCAAGATGTAGACTGCCCAGCCATGACTCAGTTTGTCGCTGAAAGTAGTCGGCCAGTACCTCTGCGGTGTGTCTGTCATCCAAACACATCATCTGTAACACAGCCTGCTGACGCTTTACACTAGCTGATCGATAGGGGGGCACCTCGTTTGCAACACTGTCAACTGCGGATGCAGTGCTCGTGCGACTGCGCTCTGTGGACCAGCTTTCCCTTCTGGAGGAGGAGGAGGAGGGTGGAACACCTACAGCCAACTGTTTCCTATACCGTGGTCTAGGCAGCACTGTGCCACCACCGCTGTCCCCTGTGGACCCTGCATCCACCACATTAATCCAGTGCGCAGTGATGGACACGTAATGGCCCTGGCCATGCCTACTGGACCATGCATGAGTTATGAGGTGCACCTTTCCACTCACTGACAGCTTGAGTGTATGGACAATGTGGTCTTACACATGAAGGTGGAGGGCTGGGATGGCTTTGCGAGAAAAGAAGTGGCGACTGGGTAGTTCAAAGCGTGGAACTGCGTAGGCCATTAGTTTGCGGAAAGCTGTGCTTTCAACCAACCGATAGGGCATCATCTCTAACGAGATTAGTTTGGCAATGTGGGTGTTCAAAGCCAGTGTATGCGGATGAGAGGATGAGTACTTTTTTGTCCTACTCATAGTCTCTGGTAGGGTGAGCTGGACTTGAGAGCTGGATATGGTGGAAGTAGCGGGGGACATGGTGGACTGAGAGAGGGTTGATGATGGTGATGGAGTTGGTGTTCTTTCTGATGGCCTAGATTCAGTCTTTCATTGCAATAACAGTGTGATTCCCTGAATGATTTGCCCTTGCGACGACAACTCAACATTTGCTGCTGGTGGTGTGCTAACCGGTGGACTTACAGTGGGGGAAACAATGTTGCGTTGCTGACTACCTTCTTTGGGAGCAGTAGTACATGTGGTACTTGAGTTTTGGTAGTCCATCCACGTTTGCAAGTGCATGGTGGTTAAATGTCTAAGCATGCAACTGGTATTCAAATTTCTCAGATTTTTCCCTCGGCTAAAGGTCTTTGCTCACTTCTTACAGATTACCTTTGCCTGATCATTAGGATTTTGTTCAAAAAAGTGCCACACTGCACTCTTCCTACTAGGGAAGACAGTTTGAGGCTTTGCATGCTGTGCTCTTTTGACCGTCTGGCCAAGCTGTCCTGCTATTTTTTGGGTTTTTGTAACCCGCTTTTGGACTGCTCCGGGCCTGCCAGATAACAACTGTTGCGATGTCGATGCCCGCTGCGGATGCTCCTCCTCCTCTTCTGAGCTATTGGCAGCAGCACACTTTACCCCAATGGATGCCAATCTGGGTCAACAACTGTGTCATCCATCACCTCCTCTTCAATGTCATGTGCACCTTCCTCTGTGTCACCGTGTATGGTGGTATAGTATGCGGGAGGGGTCAACTGAGTTTCATCAGTGAATGTACCAGCAGAATCATCCATCAGCGGCTGTGCATCAGTGCACTCCATGTCAGATTCATCTTGGCCTGGGTAATTCACGATTTGACTTGATAACCCAGGCATGGTATGTGAAAACAGCTCCATGGAGTAATCTGTAGTGTGGCCTCAATTTTGGTAGGGGTGAAGGACACAAGGAAAGGTGTGGTTCATGACCATGAGCCTCCAATGACGACTCACTGCTTTTATTTTTTAAAACTTCAGAAGAGGAGGCGATAGAGCTGGAGGCTGAGTCAGCAATGTAAGCCAAAACTTGTTCTTGAAGCTCTGGCTTTAGAAGCGGTTTACCTACTCCCAGAAAAGGGAGCCTTCGAGGCCTTGT
This sequence comes from Dendrobates tinctorius, assembly GCF_039654945.1. Classification (NCBI taxonomy): domain Eukaryota; kingdom Metazoa; phylum Chordata; class Amphibia; order Anura; family Dendrobatidae; genus Dendrobates; species Dendrobates tinctorius. Next base: position 13,478,455 of record NW_027361776.1, read on the forward strand.
GTAGCCAGACGATGACGCAGCCTCAACACCTCCAGTATTAGGTGCTATTTTGCTTTTGCCACAACCAGCAGATCCACCACAAACACCATCATTACCAGCTGCCAACCCCCGCCCACTTCCACGAACTCTTCCACCACCCTTCCTCATTTTTTGGAAAAATTTACCCAAATTGACACTAACTCTCTGGTACTGTAAAACAAGGTACAAGGTGTATATAGTACTGGGGAGAATTGGAATGTCTCTACACTTCAGGACACTGTGGGATTCAGTCAGGCCCTGTTTATTTAACACCGCAATATGACAGGCAGATTCTCTATGCTGTTAGAAAGGTGTATAGAGGACTGTTGGAATGTCTCTACACTTCAGGACACTGTGGGATTCAGTCAGGCCCTGTTTATTTAACACCGCAATGTGACCGGCAGATTCTCTATGCTGTTAGAAAGGTGTATAGAGGACTGTGGAGAATTGGAATGTCTCTACACTTCAGGACACTGTGGGATTCAATCAGGCCCTGTTTATTTAACACCGCAATATGACAGGCAGATTTCCTATGCTGTTAGAAGGGTGTATAGAGGACTGTGGAGAAATGGAATGTCTCTACACTTCAGGACACTGTGGGATTCAGTCAGGCCCTGTTTATTTAACAACACAATATGACAGGCAGATTCTCTATGCTGTTAGAAAGGTGTATAGAGGACTGTGTAGAATTGAAATGTCTCTTCACTTCAGGACACTGTGGGATTCAGTCAGGCCCTGTTTATTTAACACTGCAGTATGACAGGCAGATTCCCTATGCTGTTAGAAGGGTGTATAGAGGACTGTGGAGAATTGGAATGTCTCTACACTTCAGGACACTGTGGGATTCATTCAGGCCCTGTTCATTTAACACCGCAATATGACAGGCAGATTCTCTATGCTGTTAGAAGGGTGTTTAGAGGACTGTGTAGAATTGGAATGTCTCTACACTTCAGGACACTGTTGGATTCAGTCAGGCCCTGTTTATTTAACACTGCAATATGACAGGCAGATTCTCTATGCTGTTAGAAGGGTGTATAGAGGACTGTGGAGAATTGGAATGTCTCTACACTTCAGGACACTGTGGGATTCAGTCAGGCCCTGTTTATTTAACACCGCAATATGACAGGCAGATTCTCTATGCTGTTAGAAAGGTGTAGAGAGGACTGTGTAGAATTGGAATGTCTCTACACTTCAGGACATTGTGGGATTCAGTCAGGCCCTGTTTATTTAACACCGCAATGTGACCAGCCGAAATTGCCTAGTGTATGACAATCTACAAGGTGTATATAGAATTGGGCAGAACTGGAATCTCCCTACAGTGGAGGTCTGTAAGAACGGAACAACTCCTCGACTTATCCTTACAGAGTCACACACAGATAGCTTCACTGTGGCCGTGATAACAGCCGTTACATGGTACTGAGAGAGGAGCATGCACGTACACCGCTGTCCAGTGTATGTAAAATTGTCAAGCTCCGTGTTTTAGTATACGGACTGACACACGCTGTCTCTCTATAGTTTTGAATGTAATCAAACAGCAAATATACTAAACTGTTTGAAAACCAGACAAAACTATAAGTTGGAAGCCTGTAAGAACAGAACAACTCCTCGACTTATCCTTACAAAGTCACACACAGATAGCTTCACTGTGGCCGTGATAACAGCCGTTACACGGTACTGAGAGAGGAGCATACACCGCTGTACGGTGTGTGAAAAATGAACGCTCAGTAACTCACAAGAACAAAACAATAAAATCTGGATTTTTCAAAGCAATCCAGATTTTATTGTTTTGTTCTTGTGAGTTACTGAGCGTTCATTCAGTTTTCTCAGCAGTGGGCACACAGCAATGCAGCTAACAGGTAGCCTTAAAAGGCAGCCTAATAACCAACAGAGCTGATGCACCAAAATATAGCCTCCCCTTGCACTGCACAATGACTGGTGTGTTGTACAGGCAAAATCGCTAGCAGCAGAATCAGTTTTTGGTATCTTCTTCCCTGCCTATCACTCTCCCTACAGAATCAGCAGCAGCTCTCCCTATTCTGAGATCAGCATGAGTAACATGGCGGTCGGCGTCCCCGCCCTTTTATACCCCGTGTGATGCCCCACAAAGCAAGCCAATCACTTGCATGCCCTTCTGCAAGATGGTGGTGACCGCTGCCTATGTCATCACGTTGCCCACAGTGTCCGTTCTTCCTGATTGGCAGCAAAAAGGGTGCTCAAGCATCTTTTGAAACGCGACTTTAGCGATAAAGTCGCCGACCTCGTGGCCGACCTCACGCTAAGGTCGGGTTTCGTTTCATGAAACCCGACTTTGGCGAAAGTCGGTGACTTTTCAATTTTTTCAACCCGTTTCACTCAACTCTACTAAATAGTGCTGTATAGAAGCACAGTGACACCCAGGACAAAAAAAGAAAACTGGCCTAAACTGGCAAAACTTGGAGCATGCACGACACGGCACGATCAGCTGGCACGGAGATACCACACCGACAAATGTGTGGCCTGCATTTTTTTTTGTCTAAATAGTGCTATATATACAGTAAGTACAGTGACACACAGGACAAAAAAGGAAAACCGTCCTAAACTGGCCAGACTTGGAGCACGTACAGATGAAAGCTGGCACAGAGATACCACACCAACAAATGTGTGGTCTGTATTTTTTTTATTTTTTGGCTAAATAGTGCTATATATAAGTACAGTGACACCCAGGACAAAAAAGGAACACCGGCCTAAACTGGTAAAACTTTGAGCACGCACAGATATGAGCTGGCACGGAGATACCACACAGACAAATGTGTGGCTTGTATTTTTTTAATTTTTGGCTAAATAGTGCAGTATAGAAGTACAGTGACACACAGGACAAAAATAGAAAACCGTCCTAAACTGGCCAAAATTGGAGCACGCACAGATGAGAGCTGGCACAGAGATACCACACCAACAAATGTGTGGCCTGTATTTTTTTTTATTTTTTGGCTAAATAGTGCTGTATATAAGTACAGTGACACACAGGACATTAAAAGAAAACCGGCCTAAACTAGCTAAAAAGACCAAAATTTTTAGCAGGCGGATGGATGAAACGTGTCACTGATATACCGCACTGTAAAATATGTGGACTTTTTGGGGGGAGGTTCAGCAAAATAGTGTGAAGACATTGTGTAAGACACTCAAAAAAAATATACTCAACCATACAACATAAAAATTAAATATTTCTCTGTGCACTCAAAAGGGATTTTTGGGACCCCTTTAAAATTGCAGGATTTTCAAGCTGTGCTAGGAAAAGGATCTGGCTGTATTGTGCACTGTCAAAAAGCAAGTGGAGAAAAAAAGGGCTCTGCATTGCTTTGCAATAAAAAAAAGCTCTATTAACCCTGGCCAAAAAATTTTTCCAAGCCAATCACACCTGTAGCTGGGTATATACGGTTAATATATCCTACACGTAGCAGCAGCAACAGAACACAGGAAGGAAATGGACCCTCTTGATGTATGCAATGATATGTATATACACACATACAGTGCCTGCAAGCCTTGCACTGTGTATAGAGCGATGTACACTACCCTGCCTACCTAACACTGGAATCTATATACTCCAGAATTAGTCCTAAGAAGAACTGTTGGTTTAGCTTGATTTGAGTAGTTTACGATGGTAGAACCCACAATGACTAATAAATCCCCAAATCTGACCCTATCTCAGCAGCAGCTCTCCCTACACTATCTAAATCCGGAGCTAAATGTGCCGAACAGGGCGGCGTCCAGTCTCTTATACCCCTGATGATGCTGTGTTGCCAGCCAATCACTGCACTGCGCTGTGGCGTTTCAATGCCTGGCAGAAAATCCCTGCAGCATGATTCGGTCTCTATAGTCCGCCAAAAAAGTTGGGTGGAGAACAGAGTTCCTGCCGAGTAATCACAGAAATGCTAGGTGCTCACCGAGTACGCCAAGTACCGTGATACTCAGGCGAGTAACGGCGAGCACGTTCGCTCATCACTATTGCCAATGCAAATGAAAGCTCAGCTGAACAAACACTGTCTCATCCTATTCAAAGACCACTGACAACATCTGCTAGTGGCCAGGTTATTCGACTCTTTTTGGCAGGCACACAGCAGTACGCCTTGTTGATGAGGCTCATAAAGAGCATGTGCAACAGTGGCTAGCAAGCACTGCATCAAAGTTCCCTCTCCTCCTTTTCCTCCACCTTAACATCACACACAGTACAATCTTAAGAGTTGAAAACACAATCACCCTTGTTTCCCCCACGTCACAAATTTCTATACGTTCAACTGACTGTGGGGAATGACAGATGGGAGATTCTGTAGCGTTTTTCACACGTTCTATTCCATGGGCATGAGGTGTCTACTCCAAAGAATCACAGAATCTAAAGAAGGAAAGCATCAGAGCCGATGCCTCAAATTTTTTCATGTTGCATCTGGGACAGCATGAAGTAGGGTGCAAGTAAAATACAGACCCTCATCACTGATCCTGGTGAGACTCAGATACCAGTGGCGCACTCAGACTGTACTGTGAAGTCAGGGTAGGAAGAGGAGGAGCTTGACTCTCAGGTTGAGGAGTATAAGAACAGAGAGGATGACAATGAGGTTTTAGATCTCACTTGGTGTGAACTCAGAGGTATGCATCTGCGTAGCTCAGCAGAGGAGGTAGAGGAGGAACATGAGGAGGATATGTTGAGGCTTCCCACACAGACACCAAGTGATGCAACCATGGCAAGCACTGCATCCTGAGCCCAAACTCGGGCTGTGGTCAGCATCGGTCACGAGTGTGCAGTTCACATGAGCGGTAAGGGTTGCCTAGCCTGGACATTTCTGAGACTGCAAATGATGACCTATCACAAGTTAGCTTTCACATTTGCAAAAAGTAACTCAGTAGAGGCAAAATAGCAGTAATTTGACAACTACATGCATGAACCAGCCCGTGCACAATCAACATGCCTTAGTGTTGAAATCTCACTGCCCTATAATGCAGACCATCGAGCCTCGCCAGCCACCGGTCATCCCATCAACCCCATCTGCTGCTTCTTTCTCCTCCATCACCATTCCAAGTCTTTTCACACAGGTCTCCATCCACAGAAAGTACAATTGTTTACCCACCACAGTTGGGTTGAGTGAGAGCCGGTCATCTGTTACAGAAGTAAAAAGCAAAACTGCGCTGGGTGCACCACAATGAAATAGTAAAAATCACTTGAATGGCAAGATGCTACTAGATGCATGGAAAATGCTACAATCAATGCAAAGAGAAAAGGCCATGACATATAACTAGTGCACACTTATTTGTCCAAAAAACATAATGCTTTATTAACACCACAACACACACACAGGGCTAAAAGCAATTAAAAACAAACTGTCCGTACCCGTGTCCCAATGGGGACAACCACAAGATGTCAAGTATGTGCATCAACTGACCTCACTGATGGCATTGACTTGAAGGAATGATGATAAACCCCAGTGATGTGGAATGAAAAAAAGTATATATTAATATATTTATATATTGACTGATTTGGGGGTATTTGCATACATATTCCTCTGGGTTTTTTGACTTGTTATTGATGAATTAGTACTAAAAACTTTTTTTCATTCCCCATCACTGGGGTTTATCATCATTCCTTCAAGTCATTGCCATCAGTGAGGCATTATGTTTACCAGATGTTTACATTATGGTATGTTTTGTTGATGCACATACATGACATCTTGTGGCTGTCCCTATTGGGACACGGGTATGGACAGTTTGTTTTTAATTGCTTTTAACCCTGTGTGTGTTGTGATGTTAATAAAGTATTATGTTTTTTTGGACAAATAAGTGTGCACTAGTTATATGTCATGGCCTTTTCTCTTTGCATTGACTGTTACAGAAGTAGACATAACTGCTGCTTTTGTGTCTCCTAGCAAAACACATCTTTTTCAATACCACATAACATCTCCGCCTGCAGCTCACTCACACTCCAGCAGTTTGCCCTGTTCCCCGTGCGTCTCCCTCTCTCAGCACAGCAGCCAGCCATCAGTCTCGCAGTTGTGGTTTCCTTCTACACATGGCAAAGCTAAGAGCTTGAACTCCATCATCTCCAATCTGTTGGCCACGGAAATGCTTCCTTTCCACCTGGTGGATTCAGATAGTTTCATAAAGTTAATTGCCGTCTCAGTCCCCCAGTACCAGTTGTCCAATCACCTTTTCTTTTCTAAGAAAGCTGTGCCTGCACTACAAAAGCATGTCACCGAAAACATCACCTGCTCTCTGAAATATCTATTTCTGCCAGGGTGCATTTCACCACTGACACCAGGAAGAGCAAACATGGGCAGAGGCGCTACATTTCGCTGACTGGTCATTGGGTGACTATGGTGGCTGTGGGCGCAGGTGGTCTTTTTGCTGTTCCATAAGTTTTGGAATCCCCAGGCTTGCAGGACAAACCTCTGTATCTAACAGTTACTCCACTAATTCTGCCTCCTCCAGATCCTCTAGGGCCTCCACCTGTGCCCTCCACCTCTCCCTTAATCAGACACATGTTTCAACAGTCCATATAGAGTCTCCCCGACCTCCATACTGCGCAAACATGGCTTGCTGCAATCAGGCAGTGGTTAAATTAATATGAATTGCAGATCGCAGTCACACAGCTCAAGAGTTGTGGACAGGTATCCAAGTCAAGTTATAGCAAAGGCTATCTGAACTAAACCTGGAGCCAGCGAAGGCCGTGTGCAATAACGATTGCAAACCTGATGAAGGCCCTATGTCATGGCCACCTCACACATGTGCCTTGTATGGCTTACGTCCTCAATCTGGTGGTAGAACAATTTCTATGCCACTATCCTGGCGTGGATGCGCGGCTGCAGAAAGCACGGTCGCTGTTTGCTCACTTTCGATGATCACACCCAGTATGTCATCGACTTCCATCGCTACAGAAGTCTTTCGGCTTACCAGTTGACAATTTAATTAGCGATGTTTCAACATAGTGCAATTCCACTCTGCACATATTGCAGCGACTGTGGCAGCAACGACCAGCTCTGGTGCAGTATGTCTCTTTGCATAGCATGGGCCAACACAGTCCAGACATGGTGCAAATCACATTTGCGGAGTGGGCACAGATTAAGGACCATGGCACCCTTCTGCACAGTTTTGAAATGGCTGCTAATATGGTTAGCGCTAACAATGCCATCACCAGCATCACTATAACAGTCATCTCCATGCTGGAGCACACTTTTAATAGTCTACTTGAGAAGATGATGGTCCCAGAGGGAGAGTTGGAAGCAGAGATGGATGCAGAATTGAAAACAATATCTAAAATTTCCAGAATGTCGTAGCACAGGCGGGTACCATGGGGGGATGCCTTAAAGTGAACAATGGGGATTCATGGTGCCAGACAAACTATTAGCTAAGATGCAGGAGCCGAGGAACAAATGATGGAGGATGAGGTGATGGACGTGCAACAGCCAGTAGATGAAGAGGATAATGATCCAATCTCTGTTCTCAGTGATTGTGGGAGGGGACGGAGGAAGCAACCAGGACTGTTAGTTTTTTCAACGACTTTGAGGGCGCAGGAAAACTGAAAATAATTTTAGAATGTTGAGAATTTACTGGGGGTTTTACAGTTTTTTCAGGCATGAAGCTAATTCATTGCTGTCTTATTACTGTCATACAATCAGAGTTATTAATTTACATAGATGACAATATTTCAGAAGTCAATTGAGATATACTTAACAAATGACCTCTGGTAGCTTAGACATTAAACAGTTTTTTTTACATTGTTCGTTAAAGCTTGTCACAGCCAAGACATACAACAAAACATTACTTCAATTGTGCATCCACACAGCGAACTTTAATAAGTGTTAAGATTCTGGGTCCTTTCATAAATTGAAAGTTAAAATGTGTTATTTTTTACTTTATTAAGTGTCAGCCAACATAACACTGTCATCAAACAGCAGACAAGACTGTGGATCATGACATTTATAAACTGAGCTAAAAGACATATCTTCACCTTTCCATGACTTGGGTCTTAATAGTCAGACACAAAGGCTCAGAAATCTGAATCCTGACTTACCACTTTAGCTTTTTTATTATTCACACTGCTAAAATTTGATTATAATGTTAACCACCTTTTTTAGAATTATTAGGATTAATTACGTTCTCAAATCCCCTTAATTGAATTAAAGCTATACAGTTGTGGCTAAAAGTATTGACACTCCTGCAATTCTGTCTGATAATACTCAGTTTCTTCCTGAAAATGATTGCAAGCACAAATTCTTTGGTATTATTATCTTCATTTAATTTGTCTTAAATGAAAAAACACAAAAGAGAATGAAGCAAAACGCAAAACATTGATAATTTCACACAAAACTCCAAAAATGGACCAGACAAAAGTATTGGCACCCTCAGCCTAATACTGGTTGCACAACCTTTAGCCAAAATAACTGCGACCAACCACTTCCGGTAACCATCAATGAGTTTCTTACAATGCTCTGCTGGAATTTTAGACCATTCTTCTTTGGCAAACTGCTCCAGGTCCCTGATATTTGAAGGGTGCCTTCTCCAAACTGCCATTTTTAGATCTCTCCACAGGTGTTCTATGGGATTCAGGTCTGGACTCATTGCTGGCCACCTTAGATGTCTCCAGAGCTTTCTGACAAACCATTTTCTAGTGCTTTTTGAAGTGTGTTTTGGGTCATTGTCCTGCTGGAAGACCCATTACCTCTGAGGGAGACCCAGCTTTCTCACACTGGGCCCTACATTATGCTGCAAAATTTGTTGGTAGTCTTCAGACTTCATAATGCCATGCACACGGTCAAGCAGTCCAGTGCCAGAGGCAGCAAAGCAACCCCAAAACATCAGGGAACCTCTGCCATGTTTGACTGTAGGGACCGTGTTCTTTTCTTTGAATGCCTCTTTTTTTCTCCTGTAAACTCTATGTTGATGCCTTTGCCCAAAAAGCTCTACTTTTGTCTCATCTGACCAGAGAACATTCTTCCAAAACGTTTTAGGCTTTTTCAGGTAAGTTTTGGCAAACTCCAGCCTGGCTTTTTTATGTCTTGGGGTAAGAAGTGGGGTCTTCCTGGGTCTCCTACCATACAGTCCCTTTTCATTCAGACGCCGACGGATAGTAAGGGTTGACACTATTGTACCCTCGGACTGCAGGGCAGCTTGAACTTGTTTGGATGTTAGTCGAGGTTCTTTATCCAACATCCACACAATCTTGCGTTGAAATCTCTTGTCAATTTTTCTTTTCCGTCCACATCTAGGGAGGTTAGCCACAGTGCCATGGGCTTTAAACTTCTTGATGACACTGCGCACGGTAGACACAGGAACATTCAGGTCTTTGGAGATGGACTTGTAGCCTTGAAATTGCTCATGCTTCCTCACAATTTGGTTTCTCAAGTCCTCAGACAGTTCTTTGGTCTACTTTCTTTTCTCCATGCTCAATGTGGTACACACAAGAACACAGGACAGAGGTTGAGTCAACTTTAATCCATGTCAACTGGCTGCAAGTGTGATTTAGTTATTGCCAACACCTGTTAGGTGCCACAGGTAAGTTATAGGTGCTGTTAATTACACAAATTAGAGAAGCATCACATGATTTTTCGAACAGTGCCAATACTTTTGTCCACACTCTTTTTTATGTTTGGTGTGGAATTATATCCAATTTGGCTTTATGACAATTCTTTTTGTGTTTTTTCATTTAAGACAAATTAAATGAAAATAATAATACCAAAGAATTTGAGTTTGCAATCATTTTCAGGAAGAAACTGAGTATTATCTGACAGAATTGCAGGGGTGTCAATGCTTTTGGCCACAACTATATATATATATAAATCATATCCATAATTTACTTGTTTATTGTCACAGTTTTAAATTGCATACTTCCTCAATGCTGCCTTACTCACCTTGCTTGCCTGATGGCTTCTCTTCGAGTCAGGGCTTCTTGCTGAGTTTACCTTTTGTAGCACTCCTCTGCACTGCTGCATCAGAATGTGGTTTCCATTTTGCTTTAGGGTGGTGTGGCAGGTTTCTAGGAATTTATCCATTTTGTGTCCTGCAGAGATTTGGTTCCATTGCCTAGCATGTCACAGCAGGGTCTATATTAGGCAGCTCCACTGTTAGAGGCTGTCGGAATGCACAATATAATGAGAAGATGGTAGTAAGGTGCGTTCACAGCCCGGGGTACACCGTGCAGAGTTGTTAAATGCTGCTCGGTAATGGCGGACACACAATGGCGGTATCGCAATGGACACACGTGGATTAAACTCCACTCAGTGTGTAGTTGCAATGGGATCTGTTGCTTCACAGAGCCATGGAACTGCAGAACACAGATGCTATACCCTCTTGACTGTCACAGGGCACAGCTGAATCAGTGATAGTGTATGGTCATGAGACTCTGCCCCAAGGACGCGGGGTAAGAGCCTCTCTAGATCCACTAAGTTCATGGCGTCGCACCTGCGAATGCCACTAATAGACACTGGCTACTGTGGTGTGCAGACCAAGTTCACAGTGGAGTACAGGCAAAGCCACTACTTGGCACTGAAGCTAGTCCCTGAATCTGCTACCTACCTGCACTATCAGCCTAGGCACTAACTGGCAAGGCTGAACAACACATGCGCTCCAAGGGTAGGAGCTTCATAATGAGTCATTCACCAGAGACATTCACACGTGCATACAACATTCATTCTAAATTGACTATACTAGCACACGGCCGTGTGATCCTTTCATAGCCGCAGCCTTTCAGGACCTTGCTGATTGCCCAATCTGAGCTGCTTGAGGACCTGTGCATGTGACCTCCAACCACCAATGAGCGGTCGTCTCCCGGGCATGCTCAGATGGGAAAAAGCAGGACTTAGTCCCAGGAGCGTCTGCTCACCACTGACTAATGCTGGATGCTATAGTTGAACCAGACGCATAGCATTAGCCTTAGCAAGATGCTGGGACCGACGTCTCTACTGAGCAGGAACTCCTGCGACTGAAGAAGAATGGGAGACCACAGAGGACATGGCTTGAGATTCCCCCTGTGCAGTGACAGTGTAAGCATCGTTCCTATTCTGCTGTGTTCCGGACTTTGCCCTTACTGTTGCCCTTAAGCCTGGCTTCATTCGGCCATACTGGTTCCTGTGACATCACCGCCTGTTGGTCCCGCCCGCCGGGTTTAAATAGCTTTCCTGGACGTGACTACCTTGCTTGTATATCTCGTCCTGTACCTGATCTGCTAGCTGGGAGTTGCACGCTGTGCTACCTCCTTCCTTCCTTCTGAATCCACCTGGATTACCTGCTGCCTAACCGCCGCCGCCTGGACCTTCTGACGGTGTCTGCCTGAAGGCTCCTTCCAGCCCTGCCTCCACCGCTCACCGCTCCTACAGCACTCACGGTATGCGCTGAAGATCTTGACTGCTGTGTGCGTTTCACCTGAGAGACTTATCCCTGCTACCTTTACACATTCAGTATCAATTACCTAGTGACTTTCTCTGCCACTGCACTGTGCTCGAAGATTCCCCTCCCGCAAGGGAGAGGGCTAAGTGACTGTCCTTGCCTGCATTCTTAAGACTGTGTCTGCTTACATCTACATAGTGCTGGTGTACAACTTGCTATCTACTGGACTGAGTTCTGCTGCTGTTACCACTGCTGTCATTGTCTGGCTCCGCCAGCACCTGTGCTGTTCTGTGCTGCTTGTTTAATACAAACTACTTTCACGTATACCTGTGTCTGTGACTCTATCATCTAGCCACTGTCTTCATAGAAACCTACTATACATCATTACAGACAGGAACTCGACGCCTAACATACACCCCCTCCTAGGGCCCCCCTACTTGGGCCATGCTATGCTCGAAAGCTGCAATGAGCTGAGGAGCATGAATGTGCTCAGTAGGTTCCCAGGTCCTTTCCTCTGGGCAATGACCCTTCCAATCCACCAGATAGTACTTTTTGCCACGTACCAACTTGCACCCCACAATAGTGTTCACCTCATAATTGTCCGTGGACGAACCCGATGTCCCGGCAGATGACTCGGAAAACCGGGACATGTGAACAGGTTTTAGGAGGGACACATAAAAGGTGTCGGTGATACCTAGGCATGGAGTAAGGGCCAGACGATTAACCGCAGAACTTTGAAGGGACCTATGTAGCGAGGCTCAAATTTAGTGGACTCAACTCACAGCCTGATATTACGGGAGGAGAGCCACACTATGTGGCCAGGAGCAAAGGTCAGAGCGGAGCGCCAGTGAGCATCAGCAGTGGCCCTCATTCTCTCCTTAGAGGCCCGGATGTCATTCTGTGTGCGGTCCCAAATGTCACATGCCTCCACCACCCAGTCTGCCACCCTAGAGTCGGTGGACAACACGGGCATGGGCACAGGGACACGCGGATGCAGGCCATAGTGAAGGAGGAATGGGGTCGTGTCCAGTAGAATCGGCTATGGCGTTGTTCAGCGCAAATTCCACCCACGGTAGCAATGACGCCCAGTCATTCCGCCTGGCTGAAACAAAATGTCGCAGGTATGTGACCAAGGTCTGGTTGGCCCTCTCTACCAACCCATTCGTCTTGGGATGGTAAGCTGAAGAGAGATTCAGCTCAATGCTGAGTATGCGACAAAGCTCTCTCCAGAACCGAGATGCAAACTGGGGACCCCGGTCACTGACAATTTTGTCAGGCATACCGTGTTATGCGTAAGACGTGCTTAATGAACACCGCCGCCAAGGCCCGTGCAGAAGGTACAAAGTCCATCCTGACCATTTCCCAGGGCCTGTCGTCTACCAGCAGGGGTAAAGTAGCCCAGCAGGCCTTTGCCGAGGAGACCGATTCTTGGCGCAGGAGACACACTCTTGCATATAGTCTCAGATGTCACGGGCCATATGCGGCCACCAATACGTCCTTGCCAGAAGCTCAGATGTCCTCTTGGTTCCAAAATGTCCACCCACCCTGGAGGAGTGAGCCCAAGAAAGAACCTTGGGTCGCAAATTAGGTGGTACAAAAGTTGTGCCTGGGGGCACAGACTCTAGAGAGACCGGGGCCACGGTTCTCAGGCTCTCAGAATAGACAATTAACCGAGGCTCCTCCTCTGATGATGACATTACGGAGAGGGAGAGAGTGTCGGCACGAATGTTCTTCTCTCCGGAAAGAAAGTGGAGGGTGAAGTGGAACCGGGAAAAGAACAAGGACCATCTAGCCTGGCGAGAGTTTAGCTGCTGGGCAGTTTGCAAATAAAACAAATTTTTGTGGTCAGTGTACACTTGGAAGGGATAGCGAGCCCTCTCTAGGAGGTGTCTCCACTCCGAAAAGGCCAACTTCATGCCTGCCAACTCCCTGTCCCCGATGGTATAGTTCCTCTCCAGGTCCAGAAGGTCTTAGAAAAGAAGAAGCAAGGATGCTTCTGACCGTGAGCATCCTTTTGGAACCGGACTGCTCCAGTACCGGCGGATGAGGCATCCACCTCCATAAATATGGTTTATCTACATCGGGGCGATGTAACATGGGAGCTCTAGCGAAGTGTGACTTGATAGAGAGGAAGGCCTTGGAAACCTCCTCAGACCACAATTTGGGATTTTCTCCCTTCTGGGTGAGGGCAACCAAGGGAGCTGCCAAATTTGAGAAGTGGGGAATGAATTAGAGATAATAGTTAATGAACCCCATAAAGCGCTGCACCGCTTTGAGGGAATGGGGCTCCTGCCAATCCGTCATGGCCTGTAGCTTGGCAGGATCCATAGCTAATCCCTGGGTCCCCGAGGTTGTATACTAATGGTCCTGCAGCAGACACCGGAAGAATAGAAGTTGTCACCACTTTATTCCCACACAAGACTTGGGGGCACAACAGCAACGATAGTGAGCCGGGACTTAGTGGCAAGGAGTCCCTGAAGCAGGCTACAGCTGTCTGCCGTACAAGTAGAGTTCAAAGGAACATCTGAGAGGAGGAACTCCAGTGTAACTCAGTACTGTGAGTACTTCACTATAGGCGCAAAAGGGAGACGTTCAGAAAAGGCACAATTGTTGGCGGAGTGTTGGAAGGGAGTGCTTCATCTTGCCTGGAAGTTGGCTGAGCCCCTGACCTGGAGGACATGGTACCGAGGCGGGCACCTGTATGCTCAACAGACTGTGAGTAAAGCTTTGGAACTACATGCCCTGGTGTCCTCTGCTTATTACTGCGCCAACCCATTCAGCACTGCTACATCTTGGTACCGGACACTACACTCTCTCCCTTAACACCTATCTCCTTCATCTACTCTGCCCTGGGACTACAGCCCTACCTGAGGCTGCACCACACCATCTGTCCCAGAGGATCTGTCTGCAGCGTTGGCTTAACATCTTCATTGCCAAACACCACAGGTGGTGTCACAAATCATTCACTCATAAACTTTACAACATCACTTAACTCCCTTTTTTACAATGGATGCCCAGGGCCACGGACTGGGTCACAGCTGCTGTGACATCTCCCATTGAAATCCACCGGGCCCGGCTCCGGGTACCCCGCTGCCCTGGGTGAGGACGATCCAATTCTATGTCATTAGCCATTCAAGTTGATCGGCGTTTATGTGAACGTAAAACTACACGAGAGGTGTTGTCGCCTTTTGAACAAACGTCTGAACCCATGAAATGTGGTAGGGTTTTGTCTAGGGCACAACGTCAGGAGTTTAGAAGGCGTAATAAGCTGTGTTTTTTTTCTGTGGAGATGCCTCTCATACTATTTCTGTCTGCCCTAAATGAGAGAAATGTTTTGCGCACACATTTGCTGTGGGCAGTGTACAACCTTAGTTCCTTTTGGCAATTTCTCTGATCTGCTCCTTATCTACATTTTCCGCTAAGGCTTTTGGGGATTCAGGAGCAGCATTGAATCTGATGGATTTGGACTTTGCTAAATGTTGTGGTTTTCCCATGATACCCCTGCAGACTCCTATCCCTTTGAGGGGTATTGATGCTACTCCTTTGGCGGAGAATAAACCCCAGTTTTGGACCCAGGTGATAATGCGGGTCGCCCCGGACCACTAAGAAAATTGTAAATTTTTGGTGCTGCACAATTTGCATGATACTATTATTCTGGGTTTTCCCTGGTAGCAAACTCATAATCCTGTTTTGGATTGGAAATCTGTGTCTGTGGTGAGTTGGTGTTGTCAGTGTGTTCTTAATGACGCTCCTGTTTTCTCCACCTCTCCCAAGTCTCATGATATTCCTGATTATTTGGCTGATTTTTCAGATGCATTTAGTGAGGGTAAGTCTGCGTCTTTGCCTCCTCATAGGAGTTATGACTGTGCAATTGAGTTAATGCCCGGGTGTAAATTTTCCAAGGGTCGGCTTTTCCACTTATCGGTACCTGAACATGATGCTATGCTATCTTATATCAAGGAGTCGTTGGAGAAGGGTCATATTAGACCATCCTCTTCATCCTTAGGTGCTGGGTTTTTTTTTTATGGCCAAGAAAGATGGTTCATTAAGGCCTTGTATTGGCTATCATTCCCTTAACAAAATCACTGTTAAATATCAGTACCCGTTACCCCTGATTTCTGATTTATTTTCCAGAGTTAAAAGTGCCTGCTGGTTTACCAAGCTTGACCTCAGGAGGGCGTATAATCTTATTCACATCAAGCACGGGGATGAATGGAAGACGGCATTTAATACTCCGGAGGGACATTTTGAGTACCTGGTGATGCCTTTTGGGCTCACTAATGCCCCTTCTGTCTTCCAATCCTTTATGAACGATATTTTCCGTGACTTTGTGGATAAGTTTTTGATCATTTATCTGGATGATATTTTGATCTTTTGCAGTGATTGGGATTCTCATGTGGAACATGTCCTGACTGTGTTCCGGATTTTGAGGGAAAATTCCCTGTATGTTAAGTTAAGGGATCGAAATGCCTCTTTGGTGTACAGAGGATTTCATTTTTGGGATTTATTTTGCTCCGTCGGCTATTGAAATGGACCCAGCCAAGGTATAGGCCATTTATGATTGCGTTCAGCCAACTTCATTGAAGGCTCTCCAGAAGTTTTTGGGTTTTGCTAATCTCTATCGTAAATTTATAGGTAATTTTTCTGGTATTGTCAAACCACTGACTGATCTGACCAAATAGGGCGCTGATGTGGTGAATTGGTCTCCAGAGGCAGTCTCGGCATTTCTGGAGCTTAAGTGGAGATTCACTTCTGCTCCGGTTCTACGGCAACCTGATGTCTCACTTCCATTTCAGGTTGAGGTAGATGCTTCTGAGATTGGTGCAGGAGCTGTTTTGTCCCAAAAAGATCTGGTGACTTCTAAAATGAATCCCTGTGCCTTCTTTTCTCGAAAATTCTCCCCATCTGAATATAACTATGACGTGGGGAATCAGGAATTGTTGGCCATGAAATGGGCATTTGAAGAGTGGAGACATTGGTTGGAGGGAGCTAGACATCAAGTTGTGGTCCTCACCGACTACAAGAATTTGATTTATCTTGAATCAACCAAACGCTTGAATCCTAGACAGGCTAGATGGGCCTTGTTTTTCACGCGTTTTAATTTTGTGGTCTCTTTTCTTTTGGGCACTAGGAATGTTAAGGCGGTCGCCCTTTCTAGGAGTTTCCTTGCGGATTCTCTTATTGTGACCGAGCCTACTGCCATTCTTGGTGAGGGGGTAGTTCTCTCTGCCATCTCGCCCGATTTGAGACGTGCCCTGGAGGAATTTTAAGAGGTCAAACCCTGAGCATTGCCCTATGGGAAAATAGTATGTTCCTGACCAGTGGAGGAAGAGAGTAATGTCTGAAATTCATTGCTCCGCGTTGGCTGGTCATCCAGGTATTTTTGGTACCAGAGATTTGGTGAGTCGGTCTTTTTGGTGGCCTGCCTTATCTCGTGATGTCAGGAATTTTGTGCAGTCCTGTGGGACTTGTTCTCGGTCTAAACCCTGTTCTCGTTCTAGTGGGTTGTTGATGCCCCTGCTGGTGCCCAAGAGTCCATGGACCCATATCTCAATGGATTTTATTTCTGATCTTCCTGTCTCTCAGAGAATGACTGTTATCTGGGTGATTTATGATAGATTTTCTAAGATGATCCATCTTTTTTTACTCCCAAAGTTGCCATCTTCTTCAGAGTTGGTGCCCTTGTTTTTACAACAGGTGGTTCGGTTGCATGGGATTCCTGAGAACATTGTGTCGGACAGAGGAGTCCAGTTTGTGTCCAGATTTTGGAGAACTTTTTGTTCCAATCTGGGAATTCAGTTATCTTTCTCCTCTGTGTTTCATCCTCAGACCAATGGGCAGACTAAGAGAACAAACCAGACTTTGGAGTCCTATTTGAGATGTTTTATATCTGCTGATCAGGATGACTGGGTCTCATTTTTGCCCTTGGCCGAATTCGCGCTAAACAATAGAGCTAGTTCTGCCACTTTGACGTCACCCTTTTTCTTCATCTTCGATTTTCTTCAGGGCAAGTGGAATCTTTGACCTGCCCAAGTGTGGACCCTGTGGTAGAGAGAATGCAGCAGATTTGGGACCAAGTGGTGGATAAGTTGTCCCTCTCTCAGGAAAAAGCCAACGGTTCTCCAACCGGTATAGGACCATTGGTCCCCGGTTTAAAGTGGGTGATATGGTTTGGTTGTCGTCAAAGAACATTCCTATGAAGGTTGCGTCTCCAAAGTTCAAGCCAAGATTCATTGGACCTTATAAGATTTTGGAGATTCTTAATCCTGTTTCTTTTCGATTGGCACTTCCAGTTACATTTAAGATCCATAACGTGTTTCATAAATCTCTGTTGAAGAGGTTTGTGGAGCCAGTAGTTCCTATGGCGGCACCTCCTGACCCTGTATTGGTTAAAGGCAATGCAGAATATGAGGTAGAGAAAATATTGGATTTTCGTTTGGCTACACGGAGACTCCAGTACTTGGTCAAATGGAAGGGTTATGGCCAGGAGGATAAATCTTGAGTCTCTACTTCTGACATTCATCCCGATAGATTGGTTCGTGCTTTTCACTGGGCCCATCCTGATTGGCCTGGTGGCGTGGATGAGGGTTCGGTGACCCCTCCTCAAGGGGGGGGCACTGTTGTGAATTCACTTTCTGGCCTACCTCTGGTTGCTGGTGAAGTTAGAGGCAGGCTCCCTCTGGTGGTTACAGGAGGTAATGGAGCTGATCTAATTAACAGAGGTCTGCGACCTGATAATGAGGAGGACGATTAGACATCTGGAGTTTCTGATTGGATTTAAGACAGCCGACTCCCTCTGTCCCTGCTGATGATTTTTTCCTGCCTCCTGAGGTCTTAGTTTCCAGCTCAGTCCCTGTATGCTCAAGCTAAGTGTTTGGGACGCCTTCACACCCAGGGCTGTGGGGTACTCGGTACCGGGCCCGGTGGATCTCAATGGAAGTTGTCACGGTAGCTGTGACCCAGCTCGTGGCCCTGGGTGCCCATTGTAAATGTTCAGTGTGAATGAATAAGTTGTGACGCCACCTGTGGTGTTCGGCAATGTAGATGTTAGGGCGACTCTGCAGACATCCTCGACTCTGCAGACATCCTCTGGGACAGATGGTGTGGTGCAGCAGTGATGGTGTAGCCCTCCACAGGCAGGGCTGTAGTTCCAGGGCAGAGTAGATATGGTGACCCTTAGGTGGTGTAGTGTCAGGCGCAGGGGAGGTAGCAGTGCCAGGCAGGTTGATGCAGGAATAAGTGGAGGACACCATGGCATGTAGTTCCAAAGCTTTACTCACAGTCTGTCATACAAACAGGTGCCTGCTTCTGTGCCGTATCCTCCGGGTCTGAGACTCAGTCAACCCCCAGGCCAGATGGAATACTCCTTTCCAACACTCCGCCAACTTGTGCCTTTCTGAACGTCTCCTCTTATAGCGCCTTTGAGTGAAGTACTTCTAGTACTGGGTTACACTGGAGTTTCTCCTGTCTGATGTTCCTATGAACTCTGAAGTATTGTGTGGGAATAAAGTGGTCACTACTTCTATTCCTCCGGTGTCTGCTGCAGGACCATTAGTATCCGTACAACCTCGGGGACCGGGCCCCGGCCTTGCGCTTAGAACTTCTAGGAAGGGTTCTCTTCTCACCCACGTAATCTGTTCTCTTTTACTCCTCACATTCCGTACTAATCCTTTCTTTCTATGGAGAGTCAAGCTTTCAGTCTATGTTGCTCTCTCTTTCCTGTGCCAGCAGACCCAGATCACTGGGATCTGCTGCAGCACTTCCATCCATCTATCCCTCTCTCTAGGGATCTTCTTCTCTCTCCAACCAACTACGGACTCACTGACTTAAACTCTTCCCGCTCCTTGAAATGTAATCTAACTCCACCCACCTCCCAGCACGTTTCATGTTCCAAGCAGGGAGCCACCAATGGGTGCTTTGCTATACTCCAAGCAGGGAGCCGCCGAAGGTGCTTTGCTACACTACTTTGTGGTGTGGGGTGCAGGTGTTGGAGCGTGGTCAGGAGTCTCCACCTTACCTGGATGGTGGTATACCACACCTCAGGAGGAGGTGCAGTACCTCTGTGGCGACCGAGCCTCAGGGGCACCACATGTTCTTTTGCTATTGTTCACATTTGATTTGGTTTTGTCTATTTCAGTTTTGTGTGGTCAGCCAGCCCCTGCTGGGGCTGTGCTGAATTTCCATCCTTATGTTACTGTTTGTGCCAGTTTGTTTTTGTCCCTTATTAGATTGGCCTCTCTTTGCTCTGTTTTCAGAATGTCTCAGAGTGCTGATATAGTGGGCGAAGTCTAGTGACTTCAGTGTTTTTTCTATCAGACGTGTTGGGCATTTTTTGCAGGGTTTTTTGCGTGATTGCAGAGAGTTTCTTTCCTTTCCTGTCCTGTCTAGTTGGTTTGGGCCCCATCATTTGCTCAGCCTATTTTCCTACCTGTGTTTGTGTTTTCATCTTGTCTTGCTAACAGTATGTGTTTGGGGTCTATCTATTCCTTTGGGGTCGGCTCTGGGGCAGTTTGGATTTCCCCTTTCTTGCTTTGGGCTTGTTTAGTTCTCCGGCTGTGTCGAGGCACCTAGAATCATTGTAGGTATGCTCTTCGGCTACTGCTAGTTGTGTGGATAGGATCAGGGGTCTGCAATCCGCTTAGTTACCAACTTCTTTGGTTTTCTGTGGCTTAGCTTGGTCTTGCTTTCCTCCTCGGTGACCCATTCATTACAACCTGATGTGCCTAAACAGTTGAAACCCCCCACAAGTTGACACCATTTTGGAAACTAGACCCTCAAGGAACTTATCTTGAAGTGTGGTGAGCACTTTAATCCCCCAAGTGCTTCACAGAAGTTTATAATGCAGAGCCGTAAAAATAAAAAGTCATAGTTTTTACAAAATTGATCTTTTCGCCCCAAAATTTTTATTTTCTCAAGGTTAACAGGAGAAATTGGAACAAAACGTTGTTATGCAATTTGTCCTGAGTACATTGATACCCCATATGTGGGGGTAAACCACTGTTTGTGTGCATAGTAGAGCTCGTAAGGAGCCCCATTTTACTTTTTCTATGCAAAATTGGCTGGAATTAAGATCGGATGCTATGTCATGTTTGGAGAGCCCCTGATGTGCCTAATCAGGGGAAATCCTCCAATTCTAACTCAGCCTCAGTCCAACACATCCCTAACCCTTGTCCCAACCCTAACCATAACCCTAACCACAAATCTAACCCCAACACACCCCTAACCTAAGCCCAAACCTAACCCTAAGCCCAACCCTAACCCTAGTCCCAACCATAACGGTAATCCAAACCCTAACCTCAACTGTAACTCCAACCCTAACCCTAACTGTAGCCCCAACCCTAATCCTAAGTTTAGCCCAGCTCACTTTAGCCCAGCTCTAACCCTAATGGGAAAATAGAAGTAAATAATTTTTTTATATTATTATTTTTCCCTAACTAAGGGGGTGATAAAGGGGGGGTTTGATTTACTATTTTTTTTTATTTTGATCACTGTGATGGGGTCTATAACAGTGATCAAAATGAACCAATAGGAAAAAATCTGCCAGCCGGCAGATCTCGGCGGACGCACTGCACATGCGCCCACCATTTTCTCCCGGAAGAAGCTGGGAGCCTGGAGGACTTCAGGGGGGCCTGCAGGGACAATGGAGGTACTGGGGGTGTGATCGGGGAACCCTATTTCTCTGTCCTCTGATGTTCAATCAGGAAGGAGAAATTAAATAGAAAATCAGACTTTTTTTTGTGGTCGCCATTATACTATTGATAACGGCGATCAAAACACCAGGGTTGGTAAAAAAAGAACCCGAACCATGTTTTCTGGGGTCTAGGCTACCCCCGGCAGCCAAGACCCCAGAAAAATTCCGACCTTGGGGGGTGCTATAACCTTAATCCTTAGCGCCGTTAAAAAGCGGTGCAGTGGTTTAAGTACCCTTAACTGCTGAGATTAAAAGGCATATCAGTGGTCGTTAAGGGGTTAAATGTAAGTCTCATCATTCTCCCCTGCTCGCACCGATCGCCAGCAGAGCATGGGAGAATGATGAGAGCCATGTTCAGCACCCGGCGCTGGGGAACAGCACTTACTGCGCTGCTTCTTCTTCCCTGGCGCCCATCTGTGAGGTGCTGATGTGGCACACACATGCCACATGTGCGCCGTAAATATTACACACACGGACACTGACATCTCCGGTACTGGAAATATCAGGATGTGTGAAAGAGGCCTTACAGCGGGTTTTTATGTTTGGCAGCTGTCACACACTAAAAGATGCTTTCTATTACAAAAAATAGTTTTTGCATCACCACATTTTGAGAGCTATAATTTTTCCATATTTTGGCTAACAGAGTCATATGAGGTTATGTTTTTTGTGGGACGAGCTGAAGATTTTATTGGTATAATTTTCGGGCACATAATATTTTTTGATCACTTTCTATTCTGATTTTTGTTAGACAGAATGAGCAAAAACCATCAATTCATGAATTTCTTTTGGGAAGGGCATTTACACCATTCCACGTGTGATAAAATTGATAAGGCAGTTTTATTCTTCGGTCAGTACGATGACAGCGATACCTCACTTATATAATTTTTGTTATGTTTTGGCACTTTTATATAATAAAAACTATTTTATAGAAAAAATAATTGTTTTTGCATCACTTTATTCTGACAGCTATAACTTTTTTATTTTTTTGCTGATGAGGCTGTATGGTGGCTTGTTTTTTATGGGACAAGGTGACGTTTTCATTGGTACCATGTTTATTGATATCCGTCATTTTGATCGCATATTATTCCACTTTTTGTTCAGTGGTATGATGATAAAGAATTGTTTTTTGCCTTGATTTCTTTTTATGGTGTTCACTAAAGTGGTTAACTAGTGGGGCAGTTTTATAGGTCAGGTCATTACGGACGCGGCGATACCAAATATGTGTACTTTTACTGTTTAATTTTTTTTTCATTCAAATTTTTATTTAGTGATAGAATAAATATTGATTTTTATTATTATAATTATTATTTTTTATTTTTTAAAAATATTTTTACATTTATTTAATTTTTATTACATCATTCTAATTTGTACACTTAGTCCCACTATGGGACACTCATTTTTTTCAGGCTGATCGCTTCTATAGCATACAGATGAAGCAGCATCTGCATGCTATAGAAGCTGTCAGCGCTACACTTTCTGCACACTGACCTGGGAGACATCCTGACATGCACTGCACATGACAGGAAGTTTCTCAGCTCTGGTAACCCGGATGTCATCATGACAAAATTGGGTTACCATGGTAGCAATCGGGAGAGTGAGAATCAGCTGACACCCAGCCACGATCAGCCGCACACCACCCGTGTGCTCGGCTGTTCGCTATGACATACTATCCCATCCATGGTCAAATTGGCCCACAGCACATGGACTATATAAATGTTGCCATCTCTCCTCAGTAAAGCCTGATGAAGGGGCCTTCTGAGCCTTGAAAGCTTGCGAATATAATTTCTCTGGTTAGCCAATAAAGGTATCACTTCTTGAATACTTCTCTGAATTTTTGGGGGGACATAAGTATTTACACTCTTTGCATTAGAAAGGGTAAAATTTGCAGTAGCATCTGCAATATAAATTAATATGATATGGATCTCAAAAGTGAGGCATTGGTTAATTTACACTGCAGATATTTTTAACAGCAAGCTCTTGAGATACTGTATATTAAAATCCTATACACACAACTGCTAATCTAATACACAGCAGATTTTTTCATACTAATTTTGAGAATAGAAAATGTGCTGTGATTTACACTAGCAACGCTGTGAGAATATACTCTAAGGGTACCGTTACACATAGCAATGCACCAGCGATCCCGACAACGATATGGATCGCTGGTGCATCGCTAAGTGGTCGCTAGTGAGCTGCCACACAGGCAGATCTCACCAGCGACATCGCAGGGGTCGGGGGTCACTACTTTCCTGTCAGACGCGGCGATCCTGACGTCCTCCCTCCAGCGTCCACGTGTCGCTCGTCGTCACAGCAGGAAGCGTCGCAGGAAGCTGACGACGAGAAATGATCCAGGACCTTCTCGCGCGACCAGCGATAACCAGCGGGGGAGCTGGTCGGAGGTAAGTATCACATGTAGCGATATCGCTAGCAATATCGCTGCTACGTCACAAAATCGGTGACATTACAGCGATATTGCTAGCGATATCGCAGTGTGTAACGGGGGCTTTAGAGAAGATTTACGTCACAGTCAATATAGTGATTAAGACCACGCTGAGAAAACGTCATTAGCATAAAGCGTCAAAGATAATTTGTTTGCTATTAGAGGTCTAAGTTCTTTATCCATTCAGAGCACTTTAATTTAGCCCTCTTGCCTAATAATATACAGTATGAGTCTCAGGTTTGTAGTTATTAATTTTGCAACAATTTCACACCACATTATATGGTTTCCGTTTATTTTATACATCATATATTATATGCATCTATAGCAATGAAAAATGCTTTTCATATTTGTGGTGGAATTCATACACATCACAAGAAGTCTTGTATAGTCATACTACCCCGCATTTCCTTTGTCCTGTTATTTAATTAAGATTTCTATGTTCAAAAACATGCAATATAAAAAAAGAATTTAAGTTTTACTGAAAACACAAAAGTTATTTTTTTCCATGCTGTGAATTTCTGGGAACAGTTATTTTACTTACAGACAAACCATAGAATAAAAACATAGGTTTTAGAGTAAAGTTCTAAGTTCTTAAGCACCCTGCTGGTATTAAGAAAACTCAGTGTGGTTCCTTGCAACTCTTTCAAAATTCTCCCAGCAAAATCCTACTGTGACAAAGTGTCAGCTTTGACAGATCAGTGTTCACTACTGGACAACTTTGAATTAATAAAGGTCAGAATAGTCAACAGGAACTGACTGCAGTTGTACCTGTGAGAGCATATATTCTGTATAGAAATGAATTGAGACTAAAATAGAACAAATACTGCTGAACTGTGAATATAGTAGGAACATTTACATATGAATTCCAATTTCCAGACAACATAGCATGCACATTGTGATGAAATAATCGCATTCTGCATTAATATTATGTGGCAAACAGATTAATATATTAATTATTACTAACCTACTAAGATTGTTTTAATAAGCAAATAAATACAAATGCAATTCTAATTTGCCCAATCCACTATTTTCTTAAAGAAGCATTCACATGAAGTTCTTTTTTTTAATAAATCTGTGTATATGTGCTCTGTGTGCGTTAATATAACCACATAATGCCATCTTCTCTCGGATCCAGTGCTGTTCTGCTCCTCTTCTCAGTGACATCACCGGTCTTCAGAAAAGTGTCATGGAGACTAGTCCTGAGCTGATACACCCAAACAAGTTTGCCAAATTGGCAGATTAGGGGGAAAGCTCACATGCATGTATTAAATTCTGGAGTGTAATTTTGGCTGGAACAGATTATGGATGCCATGTCATATTTGGACAACCTCTTGACATGTAAAACAGCAGAAAACTCTACAAGTGACTCCCTTTTGGAAGCTTCATCTCTTGAGAAATTCTTCTAGTGGTGTGGTGAACATTTTAACCATCAGGCGATTTACAGAAACATATAATATTGGGCTAAGCTAATGGAAAATTATCATTTTTACCATTAAAATGCTAGAAAATAGAGAAGTTGAGCACATCCATCAGTTGGTAGTATATAAACAGCTTAATACTGCACCCGCCGTTCATGATTATTGAAGAGGATATTATATTAGAAATGTGGGTGAGCTCCCTATTTTTGTTTTTTTCACTAAAATGCTACTTTGGCTGCAAGTTTTGAAAAAGGATAATAGGAGAAAATGGACCATATAATTTGTTACCCTTTTTCCTGTGTATGCCACCTCTATATGGTTGAAAGCTACTTTTGAGGCACAGTGTTAAGCTCAGTAGGGAAGGAGCACCATATTGTAGTACACATTAAACTGGAATGACTTGAGGGTGCCATGTCACATTGACAGAGCCTCTGAGGTGCCAGAACAGCAGAACCCCCCATAAGTGACCTCATTTTACAAACTACACCTCCCAATGTACTCATTTAGGGTTGCAGTAACCATATTGGCACAAAATGTGTGTCCCAGATTTTTATCCCATTGAGAAGTGCAGAAAAATGATTACATTTTTACTAAAAAAAAATTAATTTTAGCCCCATATTTGACATAGCACTGAAATTTGTCACACAATTTCTGCTGAACGTGGCAATACCCCTTATATGTCTATACAGTACTGCTTAAGCACACGCTGTGATTTGGAACAGTAGGAACTCTATTTGACTCTTGGAGAACAAATTATCATAGAATAGTTTGCAGACTCCATAGATGGAGCGTCTAAATGCCAGATGAGCAGAATTCCCCCTCAAGTGACCCAATTTTGGAAATTGAACCTCTCTGGGAATTTACAGTTGAAACCAGAAAAATACATACAATATATAAAAAGACACATATGCATGTTTTTCTCAATATTTGACATGAAATCAGAATAAACCTTTCCCTTTTTAGGTCAATTAGGATTACCACAATTATTAAGATTTGCCAAATGAAGAATGAGAGAGAGAACATGTTTTAAGGCATTTGTATTAGTTCCTGCAAAGACAAAAGTTTACATACATTTCATTAGTATTTGGTACCATTGCCTTTAAACCAGGGGTGGTGAACCTCAGGCCCCCTGTCCATTTACGGTCCTTGATGACCTTTTATCAGGCCCCTGGGCAGATTGTCAGTGACCACATTCTTGAGCAGGAAGCTGTATTTTGATTACCACCAGCACATTATTTGCTTCTTGCTCTGTTAGCATACACACAGTGTTCACTACTGAACACTGAAGAACATGCAATGAAAGATTGCGCCCTGACACCAATGCCAGAGTCATGATGCACTTTGTGGGCGGACTAGGTACGGGTCCCAAAGGATGGCATAAATACGCAAATAGCCTTTGGCAGAAAAAAGATTTCCCACCCCTGCCTTAAACTGAATGACTTGGGTGAAACGTTTGGGATATCATTCCACAAGCTTTTCACAACAGTTGGTTGTAATTTTTGCCCATTCCTCCTGACAAAACTGGTGTAACTGATCCAGGTTTTTAGGTTGCCTTGCTCGCATCTGTCTTTTCAGCTTTCTCCATAAATTTTCTATAGGATTGACATCAGGGCTTTGTGATGGCCACTTCAAAAGATTGACTTTGCTAACCTTAAGCCACTTTGTTACCATTTTGGCAGTATGCTTTGGGTCATTGTCCATTTGGAAGACCCAGTTCCGCCCAAGATTTAACTTCCTGGCTGATGTCTTGAGATGTTGTTTCAGTATTGCCACATAATATTCTTTTCTCATGATGCCATTTATTTTCTGAAGAGCACCAGTTCCTCCTGCAGCAAAACATCCTCCCCACAAAATCTTGCTGCAAACCTCATATTTCACTGTTGGGATGGTGTTCCTAGGCTTCCAAGCTTCTCTCTTTTTCCTCCAAATGTATCGATGGTCATTATGTCAAAAACTTCCATTTTAGTTTCATCAGACCACAGAACATGTCTCCAGAATTTAAGGTCTGTGTTCCTTTGGGCATTTGCAAACATTTATCTGGCTTTTTTATGTTTCTTTTGGAGTACTGGCTTCTTCCTGGCATAGTGGCCTTTCAGCCCATGTTGGTACAGTACTCATTTCACTGTGGATATTGACATTATCTTACCAGCTTCTGCCATAATTTTCACAGGGCCTTTTGCTTTTTTCCTTGGTTTGATATGCACATGTTGGACTAAAGCACGTTCATCTCTGAGACACAAAACCCATCTCCTTCCTGAGCGGTATAATGACTGGACATTCCCATCTTATTTGCACTTGCATACAATTGTTTGTACAGACGATTGAGGCACCTTCAGATATCTTGAAATTCTACACAAGGATGAGACAGATTTGTACAAGTCCACAATTCTCTTCCTGATATCTTGCATGATTTCTTTAGACTTTCCCATGAAGCTACACAAAGAAGCAAAGTGTTTCAGGTGTGCATTAAAATACATCCACAGGAGAGCGTGTCCTAGAGCTCAAGTAAGAATGACATGTGAAGCTCATCTCCTGCAAAGAATCCTGTTCTAATCAAGCTGTCAGACCAGACCACTCTGCATAACAAAGACCACATCCATCAGAAGGTGTTAGGAGTAAATAGAGACAGATCTTGTATAAATATCTGTGACAGAGATGACACACAGCAAAGCACAGAAGGAGAGAGATCTTCTCAGTGTGGCAGATAAGATGGCCCCTCCTCACAGCAGCCCTGAGAGAGTCAGTATGTCAGAGATTGCAGCAACTAAACTAAAGAAATTTGCCAGGCTCCTGGATGACTACAATGCTTATTCTGCACAGTGCAAGATGGCTCAGGAACAGATAGGATCAGAGGAGGAGGCAGAATAGGTCAGTGTGGGGCTGTGGGAGGAGGTAATGGCTTCCCTCCTTCAGAGACAAGAGAAAGACAGCTTGCTCCAAAGAAGGGTCAGAGGAATGCAGTTATCCAAGAAGTATAATTTCTCCTTGCGGAGAATGACATGCTAAGCATGTCGAGATGAGGAGACTTAAAACTGCATTGCTCCTCTGGGAAATATGCTAATTTGCAAATTGTCTCTTCAGAGAAGAAGAGGACTAGAACTCTAGTGCTACCTATTGGAAGTAGCAATCCTAAAAGTCAATGTCGACCCTTTAACGAGCCTTGTTACATGACTTAGGATAAAAGCCAAGCCAAAATCTCAATTTGCAGACACTGTGCTTCGGGGTACTGCCCCTCGTCAGTGCAAAGTGTGAGATCTGGTTTGGCTGTGAGAGAGGCATCTGACCGATATCCAAGAAGTATCATTTCTCCTTGTGGAGAATGACATGCTAAGCATGTCGAGATGAGGAGACTTAAAGCTGCAATGTTCCTCTGGGAAATATGCTAATTATGCAAATTGTCTCTTCAGAGAGGAAGAGGACTAGAACTCTAGTGCCACATTTTGAAAGTAGCAATCCTAAAAGTCAATGTCGACCCTTTAACGAGCCTTGTTACATGACTTAGCATAAAAGCCAAGCCAGAATCTCAATGTGCAGAAACTGTGTTTCTTTTTTTTATTTTAAAAAAACATTCAAGTTAGTTATAAACAACTCAATATAAGCTCATCAACTTAAACGTCATTGTTTCAACTCTCATCATCATGGTTCATATTTATTTTAGTGTAGCAAAGCAAGGGTATACACAAAAAACATCCTAAATATCAACAAACATCACTAAAATTCACTGATATTTGATCAGGTGCTGCCATTTTTTAAATTTCCAGACACCCTCTGCATCAGAACCACCACCGCCTTCGCTGTCTAATTTATAAATCAAGTATAATCTAGAAAGGATCAGCCCGACACTTAATCACAGATACATGCTTCTCTTTGAAAATTCCGAAATTCCTCACATCCCACAAACTTTGCATCACACAAGTCATAATTAACCATAGGATTCTATTTTTCACACGACCACATGCACCAATTCCAAGCATCGCAACACGCCAGCCAATAAAACTCACACTCGCTAACTCCTTACACAACCCACCTACACACTTCCACACATTGCACGCGTAATCACAGTCCCACATAGTATGCCATACAGTCTCACATCCACCACATCCTTCCCTCGGGCACACATCAGTTCTGGTCAGACCTTGTCTCTTCTGAACCTGTCGCACAGGCAAAATATTTTGCAAGGACATCCATACAATATCCCTTTGTCTGTTAGACATCCCATGCGTTCCCAAACTCTTCCATGCAACCGAAACTTCATTCCCTCTCAACCCCACAATATTACATTCCACATCATTCTTACGTATTATTTTCATCACATTCTTAGCCATTCCAAAATCATTCATCGGCACACTCAGTAAATCATGCTTCCTCACAAACTTCTCAATCACCTCATACCAGACCGGACACTTGAAAGCAACAGGCACTCTAGCATCCCTCTTAAGCCATATAACATCCAACCAGCAGAATAACTTGCCATATACGCTCCCTTATTTCCTTTATTCAGCAAAATAGCAACAGTTTTGATATACTGAAGCCCCAGAAAAATCTCAATGTTTGGAAAGGCCATGCCACCATGGTGACACGCCTTAAAAAGACTTTCTCTCTTAAGTTTCTCTATTTTACTGCTCCAGAAAAAAGTAAAAACTAACTTTTCCACTCTTTTTATTTTCCTACACGACGGTGGAAAAACTGTTGCAATAAAAAGCAAAATCGGAAGTATCACCGCTTTTATGACCAAAATCTTACCACTCAAGGTCAAGTCTCTCAGTCGCCAAAAATTTAACTTACGCTCTATACGCAATCCACACTCCTCCCACACTCCTTCCAAGTCCTTATTAAATAATACTCCCAGCACTTTGAAAGCACCCTCCTCACACTTTACCCCCTCCATTTTAACCCTGTCATCCCCAAAACATTTAAAACTAC
Source organism: Dendrobates tinctorius (assembly GCF_039654945.1). NCBI lineage: Eukaryota > Metazoa > Chordata > Amphibia > Anura > Dendrobatidae > Dendrobates > Dendrobates tinctorius. The sequence continues at coordinate 13,508,288 of NW_027361776.1, forward strand.
ATATATTCCAATTCACTCTAAAGCCAGACGCACCACAGAAAATCTCCAGAAGCAACTTAACCCTACTCACAGACGCAACACTTTCACTCACAGCCACAACATCATCCATATATCCAAGAACTTTCACATGCTTCCGACCACTCCCAGGTATCAACAAACCTCGCATCATTTTATCACGTCTCACCAAGCACAACAAAGGTTCAATCACAATTGCAAACAAGACAAGGGACATGGGACACCCCTGCCTTACACCAGACTTAATATTCACTTTCTCACTCAACCACCCATTAACAAGAAACTCACTTGACACACAATCATACAAAGACATTATCCCATTCACAAATTTTTGAGGAAATCCCATTCTCTCCAGAACTTTAAACAAAAACACATGCAAAACCCTATCAAACACTTTCTCAAAATCAAAATGACAGTACCATACACTTCCGTTACCTTCCGATGCAGTCTCTAATCAAATCCCTTAATAACAATAAGTAATCACTCATACTTCTTTCAATGGTTTTCACTATAAGAATAGAAAAGCGCCAATAGGGTCTCATCCGATGATAAGATTATAGAAATATATAAATTCTACTCACCGGTTATCGGAGAAAAAAGGCACATAGGATTAATGATAAGCTGCTGCACGTCCAAGCGTCAGATAAATGACCGCCGAAGTATAGAATCCAATGGAGCTGTTTTTGGACTCCGTGCGCTGCTTTAATAACAATTAAATTATTATTTTATTCATTATTTTTTATATTTTCTATTCTTGATTCACATATTTTTAGGAGGATCATAAGATTTTTTAATATAATACATTTGCAATAAAAAATCTTGCATATATAATTCATATCTTTTTGAAAAAATATTTTTCTTTCTGGAGCAGTGAAGATTTTTTCGGAGATCCATTCTGGTGTGGTGGATAGAGTGCTCTGCTGGTTCTTCTTTTTTCTGATTTTTTTCATTTGGTTCGTACCTTTTTCTGATATAACTCCTCTTTTTTAGTTTTTTATATATATTTTTTCTTAAATTCTTCTTTTTTTAAAATTTTATCTGTGATTAAATAAAAGAATATGTTATGTTATAATGATTTTCAAGCTCATGCTTTACCATGTGATAGATTTATACGTCATGATATGAACTTTGACTTCTTGTAAAAACATGTGACTATTGGCATCAAATTTTAAATGTGGAGTGTATTTAGTCTGGAAGCAGCGCTATTTTTTCATGTCTGTCATCCCCTGAGGAAGAAGTAGCTCATACTTCGAAACGCGTTGGGTAAAAACATTGATCTTTCATCTCAACTGTAATCTTGTATGTTATTAAAGCACTGCACAAAGTCCAAAAACAGCTCCATTGGATATCATACTTCTTCCAGGCACAGCACACACTTGAACCTCATCCACAACGCTACCAATCACTTCACGCATACGATTCGCCAACAATTTGCTGTAGATTTTGTAATCTGCATTCAGCAATGTTATAGATCTCCAATTCTCTAAACACTTTCTCTCACCTTTCTTGTACACAAGCACAACCACCCCCTCTTTCATTGATTCACACAACTTACCACTCTCCCACATATACTTACATATCTCAGTCAAATCAGCACCCAGAAAATCCCACGCCTTCACATAGAATTCTACCGGCAATCCGTCTTTACCTGAAGTCTTATTCTTTTTAGCATTCTTCATCACGTTTTCTACTTCTTCCATAATTACGTCCTCATTCAAAATATCACATTCAGCACATCTGAAACAAGACTAGAATCAATCCATTTTTTATCATATAACTTGCTATAGAACCTATTCACCTGCTTTATCACATTCTCACCTGACACACACAAACTGTTCCTATCCAGGATTTTATCCATATCAACCTTTCTCCCATTGATTTTCTTAAAAAAGAACCTCGTGCACTTTTCATCTTTCTCAAGATGTTCTATTTTGGTGCGATAGATGATTTCTTTCCCTTTTTCATCCCTTTGTCTCAGCCAACAGATCTGACACATCCATCCCGCTTTCTCCACACTTCCTTAACCAGTCTAAGCACCTGTTTAAATCATTAAATCTACTCCGATACTTAGCAGTTTTTTTATAGCCCTATTTTTTGAAGAATTTTTTGCAACACACCTTAACCCAGTCCCACCATTCCAGCACGCACGCAAAATCCCTCTTACATACAATCCACTCTTTATACTTTATTTTTAATTCATTCATCACATCCTTATCTTCTAACAATCTTACATTCAGCTTCCAAAATCCACCCCCATACACACGGTCATTAGGGATGGGCGAGTCTACTCGCTAGGACTCGTTACTCGGCGAATAGTAAGGGACTCGCTGGACTCGTTACTCGGCGAGTCTCCCAGTGATTACTCGCAGAGTAACGAGTCCAATGCAAGTCAATGGCAATCCTAGTTTTGTCAGAGTTTTTTTTTCTCACTCGCTAGACTCGCTATATCACATCGCTGTCAACAGCGAGTCTGAGCGAGTCTGAGCGAGTCTACAATTCCGAGTCCTGTATACTGGATTCGGGACTCGCTTATACAGAATCTGTTATGTTCCTACAAGTTTCCAAGACAGCCTATGTCAACACACAGCGATTGTGAGCGAGTCTGAGCGAGTCTACGAATCCCGAGTCCTGTATACTGGATTCGGGACTCGCAAATATAGAATCTGTTATGTTCCTACAAAGCTTCCGAGACAGCCTAGCGTGTTAGGTCAGAAAACTTTTTTAGATGGACAAGCATGATAGCCAATCATATTCAGTAATGTTGGTTGTGGCAGGACTATGATTGACTTCTGTCCATCGTGATGCCTATGTCATGTATAAGAGGCGAGGCTGTATATAAGCCTTTTCCACCACCATTTCCTCTACATTCCTGAGAGATCTGAGATCGGCGCTAAATAAGACAAACAAATGCGAGTTTGGACTCGGACACAGCAGCAACAAACTGTTGCGAGTGGGGTTTACAAATCGCCAATGCAAGCGCTTTCCGAGACACATCTGCGATTTGTAAATCGCACATTACTCGCTAAGACTCGCTTCCCCATTCATTAACATTGGACTCGCTAGACTCGCAACGAGTAGCGAGTCCCGGGCTCAGACTCGCTAGAGTCAAGCGATTCCGAGTAATTTAGGACTCGCCCATCACTAACGGTCATCAATCGCACTAAACACACCTCTCAAACACTCATGATCAGAGAAAAGTACAGCATTTTGTTCAAAATTCATACACAACATATTTTTGGAAAACAACATTTTATCTATCCTGGATGCAATACCGCCCCTATCAGCATGGTACGTTGGTGGTGATGGGATGCCAAATTTCAGAGCAGCAGCATCTAGAAGGGAAAAATCAGAAATACGATTGGATAACTTTTTATCAGTTATGTCACAATTCCCTTCTGTGATGCAATTAAAGTCTCCAACTAAACTGCAAGCATTTTGCCCGGAAGAAACAAACTTAATTTTTCCAAAAGAGCCAGATGCTCCTTTTTCCTGTCGTGTCCTGATGGACAGTACACAATAATAATTCTTGCCCGCCACCCCCTATAGCTAACTAATGTGCAATTAAACATCTACCCACCTCTACCACCGTGTAGCTATCTAAACTAATCTCCCTGTTACACATTAATATCCCTACACCATCATTCCTATTAACACATGAGCCAGACCATACATGCTGTCCGTAAGGCCACTCTTTATCGCTTGGAGCATCCACAATCCCACATTCCTGAAGACAAATGATGTGAGTGTTCATCTGTTTAATATAATCTAGAATGATTGCCCTCCTGAATTTAGATCTAATTTGACTGACATTCAGGGACGCAATGCTCCATCCAGCTTGGGGAGCCATAACATGACTGTGTTATTTACATGACGACAAACACAGCACTTTCTCTTCAGCCGTTTTCGTCTTCCATCTGGAACTGCAACTCCTCGAATCTGTTTACGTCTATTGGGAATGCCTAAAAAAGCATTGGTGTCAGGAGAGAAGACATTCTGAGGGTAACTACGTTCAATCACCGGACTTAAACCAGCTTCACCGGGGTCTTCACAATCCGTTCTGGGCTTCTTACAGGAAGTTCCAGGCTCCTCATCCTCAGATGACCTCGCAAGAGTGAAGTCACCTTGATCTCCACAACTGGCCAACTCCTCCTCAGTAGCAAACCAAGATACACTGGGGGAATTGCCAAGAGTACTCTCCAACTCCCCCTCCCCACAGACATCAGACTGATGAGGGAGCTCACATTCAACACCAGCAACTTCCAAAACTGCCACCTCTGGTCTGGGAGACACTGTTTGGGGTAGGGCCTCCTCACGTGAATCCATGATTTCAAGTTCCTCAATAAGATCCGGGTCTGAAACCTGTGGAATGGCAGCAACAGCAGCAGGGGGCACAGCTGCCCCACCTTAGACCTCAGCGTAAGACCTAGGACTGATCCTGGCCTTACAGTCCCGATACTTATGGCCCTCCTCACCACAAGCATTACACATAACAGGATTTGTGCAGTCTTTTGCCATATGGCCAGAAGAATTGCAATTCCTGCAAGTTGTCATCTCCTTGCAACTATCCTGGGTATGCCCGAAATTTTTACACCTCCTGCAATACATCGGGGCATCTGTAAAGAACAAAAAAACACTATTTTTCCCAATTGAAAAATTAATAGGTGGTAATGGATGCCTCCCGGGCCTTGGGGATCCATCCCAAATCTCACAAAAAATCTGTACTTCCCAGTCCAGAGCCCTTCTCCATTCAGGACCCTGTGGGATTACTGAACATAAATGCAATGTCTTTTCAAAAATTAAGCAATGTCCTCCAGGGAAACAAAAGGGTTGTGCATGAAAACTACAAGTATCTCCCTTAGAGTACAGCACAGTAAAGGTAAGACCTTCCAGCAAAGGATTTGCAACTCCATTTTTCAGGGCAGTAAACAAATTCTGGCAAGCCGCCATAGAAGATAGCACCAGCACATACCTGCCTAAACTCCTGCAGGCATATAATATATTCAGGATGTCATAAAACACCATGTTGACCAAATATCCCAGGGAAAAATGCGACTTCTTATCTTCAGCAATGTCAGTCCTGAATCCATTTTTGACCCGGCTATCACCGGTCTCAGAGAATTGAAGTCGAACTCCCATTGACCACAACTCCAAGGATCTCCTCCCCGAAACCTCCTGGCTATCTCCCAAAAGCAGCGACTGGCTTAAGCCTCCAAAGTGGCGATGCCGGAAGGCTAAGAGACAGCACTCAAGGTATTCAGGAAACTTTACCCCTCGTCAGTGCAAAGTGTGAGATCTGGTTTGACTGTGAGAGAGGCGTCTGACCGATATCCAAGAAGTATCATTTCTCCTTGCGGAGAATGACATGCTAAGCATGTCGAGATGAGGAAACATTAAGCTGCAATGCTACTCTGGGAAATATGCTAATTATGCAAATTGTCTCTTCAGAGAGGAAGAGGACTAGAACTCTAGTGCCACCTATTGGAAGTAGCAATCCTAGTTCTGCGGGATGTGCTTGACTGTTCAGATTGTTATGTCTTGAGGAAAATGGTATTGGTTATGTTTTTCAATTTCAGGCTACCTAATAGTCCTACCTTTCACCGGATGGTAGGTTTTAGTTTAATTTTAAGTTGTATGGTTCTAGTTTTGGTTGCAAAAACAGGATAACACACCAGAGACATAACTCATCATCTGGAAAGTGTAAGAAAAAGGGACACACTTAATGGGAGCATTAAACTGAGAGTCTGGATGTATAATCATATATATGGGAATGGTCTATCTAGTTAATATTATGGCCTGAAATGTCATGGGCCTGGGTGAGACGGTGAAGAGGGGTGCAATGTTTGATTGATGACACCAATACCAGCCAAGTATAGTCAGCATAGAAGAAACACATATGACAAAGGACAGATTACATTTAATGAAAAGGGCGTAGGTGGGGAAAGCATTTCATTCAGTTTACTTCTCTCATGCAGGGGGGAGTCAGCGTATTAGACAAGGATATCCTATTTATGGGGCAAGCAACAAAAATTGATGCAAATGGTAGATATACTGTATATGTATTGCTTTTGTAATGTCAAATACAAAAATAAATATAGCAGCTTTGTACATCTCCCTTCTTTCTCCTCAGAGGTGCTGAAGTTAATCCTTTGTTTTACAAAAGATCTTCTGGATTTCCCTGTTATTGTGATGGGAGATTTTAATGCATATCCGCATCTGTATTGGAAAAACCTCATGTGTGCACTATCCCCAAAACGTCAGGCCAATATTTCTGCATTACTTACTATCAAAAGTGGGAATGCTGGATCTCTGGCATGTAGGTCATCCAGGAGTCAAACAATTCTCTTGCTACTCCTCTTCACACCGTTCATTATCCCGCATAGGTCTGGCTATCGGGAATGAAGCCATTCTGAGTTATATTAAGTCAATAGAATTTCCTCAAAGAAATATTTCAGACCATTCTCCATTATTGATTCAGTTACAGGTGGGGGATGGTAGCCTGGGGGGAGGATCTCTATGGTGCCTTCACCCATATTGGTTGCAGTCTTTTAAAGGCTCCTTGTCGGGTTTGATCAGGGAATTTTTTTAATTAAATGATGGGACAGCAAAATACAATACAATATGGGATACGATGAAGGCCTATGTGCAGTAAATGTACTGTATAAGGAAAATTAGTGAAATAAAAACTAAAACCAAAGAGAAATCTCAGGAATTGCAACAAGAGGTCATGTCATGGGATGTGATTTACAGTGGGGAAAAAAGTATTTAGTCGGCCACCAATTATGCAAGTTCTCCTACTTAAGACGATGAGAGAGGCCTGTAATTGACATCATAAGAAGACCGCATCTATGAGAGTCAAAATGAGAAAACAAATCAAGAAAATCACCTTGTCTGATTTGGTAAGATTTATTTTTCAAATTATGGTGGAAAACAAGTATTTGGTCAGCTAAAAATATGCAAGATTTCGGTCTCTCACAGACCTGTAACTTCTTATTTAAGAGACTCCTCTGTCCTCCACTCATTACCTCTAGTAATGGCACCTGTTTGAGGTTGTGGACAGGTGTCTTCTATACTGATAACAAGTTCAAACAGTCACACTCCAAACTCAACTATAGTGAAGACCAAAGAGCTGTCAAAGGACACCAGAAACAAAATTGTAGCCCTGCACCAGGTTGGGAAGACTGAATCTGCAATAGGCAAGCAGCTTGGTGTGATGAAAGCAACTCTAGGAGCAATAATAAGAAAATGGAAGACATACAAGACCACTGATAATCCCCCACGATCTGGGGCTCCACGCAAGATCTTACCCTATGCGGTCAAAATGATCACAAGAATGTGGTGTGCAAAAATCCCAGAACCAAATGGGGGACCTAGTGAATGACGTGCATAGAGCTGGGACCACTGTAACAAAGGCTACCATCAGTAACACACTATGCCGCCAGGGACTCAGATCCTGCACCTGCAGTTACAGACATGTCCCCCTGCTTAAGCCAGTAGATGTCTGGGCTCCTCTGAAGTTTGCTAGAGAGCATTTGGATTATCCAGAAAAGTATTGGGAGAATGTCTTATGGTCTGATGAAACCAAAGAAGAACTGTTAAGTAGAATCAAAACTCGTTGTGTTTGGAGGAGACAGAATGCTGAATTGCATCCAAAGAACACCATACCTACTGTGAAGCATGGAGGTGGCGACATCAAGCTTTAGGGCTGTTTCCCTGCTAAGGGATCAGGAACACTGGTCCGTGTACATTAAAGAATGAATGGGGCCATCTATCATGAGATTTTGAATGCAAACCTCCCTCCATCAGCAAGGGCGTTGAAGATGAAACGTGTATAGGTCTTTCAGCATAATAATGATCCCAAACACACCGCCAAGGCAACGAAAGAGTGGCTTCATAAGAAGCATATGAAGGTCCTGTTGTGGCATAGCCAGTCTCCAGATCTCAACCCCATAGACAACCTTTGGAGGGATTTGAAAGTCCGTGTTGCTCAGCAACAGGCCCAAAACATCTGCATGGAGGAATGGGCCAACATACTGTAACAACCCTGCTGGCATTGCTGCATGGCCTCCTATTCCCCACTCACCAACTTGCTCACTGCTCCAGGCCATGCTGTGATTTCTGTATACTGCCAGCTCCATGCTCTGTCCCTCTTATCTCCTGTCTGCTGTGTTCATGTTTCCTGACTGTGTGTAGAGGGGGCGGCGCCTGAACTCTCTGCTTCTTATGGAGTCAGGGTGCACCTGGCTAATGTGTCCCTGACCAACTACCTAGAGCCCTCTACTATTTAGGGCTGCCACACCCACTGGAACATTGCCTGTGCAATGACTAAACTCTGTTAGTGTTTTGATGCTGAGTAAGTCAGGCCCTGTTCTGTGTTTCTCCTTCTCTGGAGGCTACACTCCTAGCTTTGTCTTGTGCCTGTCTGTCCGCCCTCCAGGAGGCTGAATATCCTAGTCTCTGTGCTATAGCTCCTGACCTTGTCATGCCTAGTACCTCTGTCCGCCTTTCAGGAGACAGTATATCTTGGTCCTTGAGTATTTGTCCCTGTACCTTGTCTGGACTCTGTCCTACCCCTGCCTCCTTGTCTTTGGCTTCTTTCCCTGCTGTGTCTTTCCCTGTGTCCTCCCTGTTTGTGCTCTGCACCCTTGCAGCTCTGCCTGCTCTGCACCCTTGCGGCTCTGCTCTGCACCCTTGCAGCTCTGCTTGCTCTGCACCCTTGCGGCTCCGCCTGCTCCACGCTCATGCGGCTCTGCCTACTCTGTGCTCCTGTGGCTCCGCCTACTCCGCACACCTGTGGCTCCACCTACTTTGAACTCCTGCGGCTCCGCCTACTAAGCACTACTGCCAGTATCAGTACCTGCTCCTCCTGTGTGAACAGGTCCAAACCTGTCCCGTCATATTCCACTCCCTCCTATCAGTACCCATACCTGCACCTCCTGTGTGAACAGGACCCTACCTGTTCCTCCATATTACATTCTGTCCAGCCAGTACCCACTCCTGCTGTGTGAACAGGTCCCTACCTATTCCTTCGTACACCACACCCGCCTGCCCTGTGCCTCAAGCCGTGCCAGCCTGCCCTGTATCTCAAGCCATGCCTGCCTGCCCTGTGTCTCAAACCGTGCCTGCCTGCCCCATGTCTCAAGCCATGCCAGCCTGCCCTGTGTCTCCAAGCTGTGCCTGCCTGCCAGTGTATCAAACTGTGCCTGCTTGCCCTGTGTCTCAGCCGTGCCTGCTTGCCCTGTGTCTCAGCCATGCCTGCTTGCCCTGTGTTTCAAGCCATGCCTGCCTGCCCCATGTCTCAAGCCGTACCAGCCTACCCTGTGTCTCCAAGCTGTGCCTGCCTGTCAGTGTATCAAGCTGTGCCTGCTTGCCCTGTGTCTCAGCTGTGACTGCTTGCCCTGTGTCTCAGCAGTGCCCGCTTGCCCTGTGTCTCAGCCATGCCTGCTTGCCCGGTGTCTCAGCCGTGCCTGCTTGCCCGGTGTCTCAGCCGTGCCTTCTTGCCCGGTGTCTCAGCCATGCCGGCCTGGTTACCAGCCGTGCCTGCCGCGCCTACCTGCCAGCCTATCTGTAGCACCTGTCCAAGTGACTTGTCCCTGAGTGGGATCAGCAGCCACAGCCAGACACCACCCTGGAGTGGCACCCGGCAGCTACCTGCCGCACAAGCCTGACCTCACCATCAGAGGCTCTAGCGAAGACCAAGGTAGCTGTCATAGTCACGCCCCTTCCAGGGTAGTCTGGTTGTGGCACAGTGGGGCCACACCCCCCCGGCTCACGCTAATCAGCCAAGGCGCGAGCGTGACACATACCACCAACAGTGTGTGCCAACATTGTGAAGACTTACAGAAAATGTTTGACCTCTGTCATTGCCAACAAAGGATATATAACAAAATATTGAGATGAACTTTTGTTAATAACCAAATACTTATTTTACAACATAATTTGCAAAATAAATCTTGCCAAATCAGCCAAGGTGATTTTCTTGATTTATTCTCTCATTTTGACTCTCATAGTTGTGGTCTACCTATGATGTCAATTACAGGTCTCTCTCATCTTTTTAAGTAGGAGAACTTGCACAGTTCGTGGCTGGCTAAATACTTTTTTTCCCCACTGTGTATAGAAAATGTGTCTGATAATAGATTACAGTGGGAAATAGTCCAAAAAACTATGGCGGATCACCTGCTAGCATTTTCCTCACAGAGGCATATGTTCATAAAGCAAAGCTATTTTATTGAAGGGGAAAGTGTGGGACACCTGTTGGCATCAATAATTAAGGTGCAGAAGGGATCATTGCATATAGTTAGACTTTTATCGAGAGAGGGCAATATACTCACTGGTACCTCAAATATTTTAACATCATTAAGTCAATAATTTGGAGAAATATACAAAACCAGATGTGCAGCAAGGAAGGAAGAAATATCTACATACTTGGCAGGGGCAAAGCTCCCTAAATTGTCTCTAGAGGCTAGCGGATCTCTGGATCAAACATTGATTCTGGAGGAGCTGTAGGAGGCATTGATTAAACTCCAAAAAGAAAAGGCCTCCGGTTCTGATGGGCTCCTTGGAGAATTTTATAAAGAGATTTTACTTCCCAGACTGTTGTGGGTGTTGTAAGGAGCAACAACAGTTGAGAGATTGCCTGCTTCAACGAATGAAACAATTATTATTCTGTTGTTTAAGTCACAAAAAAAACCCTGAATGGCCGGATTCCTATAGACCAATATCTCTTGTGGAGTTTGACAAGTTAAAGGGCTTTAGAGGATGAAAGCTGAAGGGAATTCAAACTATGAACGATATACTAGACAACGAAACACTTAAAAGCTTCAATAAATTCCAACAAGAATATAGGCTTCCTAATGCTTCCTTGTTTCAATACCTACAACGGAGGCATGCGTTCCGGTCCCAGTTTGGTGTTACTGCACAATAAATTCAAAAAAGCTACGCACTTGAGTCATTAGCATTGGCAAAGTATATGACTGGTATAATCTCTAGAAAATATCAGCAGATGTTCTAGTCTCATGCTGATGAAAATGCCTGGACAGTAAGGTTAAAATGGGAATCAGAATTGGGACAGTAGAACAATGGAAAGAGGTATTGGATTCAATGGTACAGTGGGTACAGAAAATATTCAGACCCCTTTAAATTTTTCACTCTTTGTTTCATTGCAGCCATTTGGTAAATTCAAAAAGTTCATTTTTTCTCATTAATGTACACTCTGTACCCCATCTTGACTGAAAAAAGCCAGAAATGTAGAAATTTTTGCAAATTTATTAAACAAGAAAAACTGAAATATCACATGGTCATAATTATTCAGACCCTTTGCCCAGTATTGAGTAGAAGCACCCTTTTGAGCTAGTATAGCCATGAGTCTTCTTGGGAATGATGCATCAAGTTTTTTTCACACCAGGATTTGTGGATCCTCTGCCATTCCTCCTCCAGTTCCGTCAGGATGGATGGTGAACATTGATGGACAGCCATTTTCAGGTCTCTCTAGAGATGCTCAATTTTGTTTAGGTCAGGGCTCTATCTGAGCCAGTCAAGAGTGGTCACAGAGTTGGTCTGAAGCCACTTCTTTGTTAATTTAGCTGTGTGCTTAGGGTCATCGTCTTGTTGGAAGGTGAACCTTCGGCCAAGTCTAAGGTCCAGAGCACTCTGGAAGAAATTTTCATCCAGAATATCCCTGTACTTTGCTGAATTCATGTTTCCTTCAATTGCAAACAGTCATCCTGTCCCTGTAGCTGAAAAACACCCCCATAGCATGATGCTACCCCCACCATGTTTCACTGTTGGGATTGTATTGGGCAGGTGATGAGCAGTGCCTGCTTTTATCCATACATACTTGCTTAGAATTATCACCAAAAGTTCTATCATTGTCTCATCAGACCAGAGAATCTTAGTTCTCATAGTCGGGGAGTTCTTCATGTGTTTTTTAGCATGTCTGGCACTGAGGAGAGGCTTCTGCCAGGCCACTCTGCCATAAAGGCCCGAGTGGCAACAGTGATCTTGGGGTTCTTCATTAACTCTCTCACCAAGGCTCTTCTCCCATGATTGCTCAGTTTGGATGGACAGCCAGATCTAAGAAGACTTCTGGTGGTCCCAAACTTCTTCCATTTAATGATTATGGGAGCCACTATGCTCTCAGGAACCTTTAGCACTGCAGAAATTCTTTTGTAACCTTGGCTAGATCTGTGCCTTGCCACATTTCTGTCTCTGAGCTCCTTGGCCAGTTCCTTTTAACTCATGATTCTCATTGGGTCTGACTCTTGGCCAGTTCCTTTTAACTCATGATTCTCATTGGGTCTGACATGCACTGTGAGCTGTGAGGTATTATATAGACAGATGTGTGCGCTTACAAATCACGTCCTATAGATTTAAGTAAAAACACAGCTGGACTCCAATGAAGGAGTAGAACCGTCTCAAGGAGGATCAGAAGGAAATGAACAGCATGTGACTTAAATATGGGTGTATTAGCAAAGGGTCTGAATACTTACGATCATGTGATATTTCAGTTTTTTAATAAATTTGCAAATATTTCTACATTTCTGTATTGTTTCAATCAAAATGAGTTGCTGAATGTACAATAATTAGAAAAAAATGAACTTTTTTTAATTTATCAAATGGCTGCAATGAAACAAAAAAATGAAAGTTTGAATACTTTCCAAACCCTCTGTACAGTTGTGGCCAAAAGTATTGACACCCCTGCAATTCTGTCAGATAATACTCAGTTTCTTCCTGTAAATGATTGCAAACACAAATTCTTTGGTATTATTATCTTCATTTCATTTGTCTTAAATGAAAAAAACACCAAAAAGAATTGTTCTAAAGCTAAATTGAATATAATTCCACACCAAACATAAAAAAGAGGGTGGACAAAAATATTGGCGCTGTTCAAAAAATCATGTGATGCTTCTCTAATTTGTGTAATTAACAGCACCTGTAACTTACCTGTGGCACCTAACAGGTGTTGGCAATAACTAAATCACACTTGCAACCAGTTGACATCGATTAAAGTTGACTCAACCTCTGTCCTGTGTCCTTGTGTGTACCACATTGAGCATGGTGAAAAGAAAGAAGACCAAAGAACTGTCTGAGGACTTGAGAAACCAAATTGTGAGGAAGCATGAGCAATCTTAAGGCTACAAGTCCATCTCCAAAGACCTGAATGTTCCTGTGTCTACCGTGCGCAGTGTCATCAAGAAGTTTAAAGCCCATGGCACTGTGGCTAACCTCCCTAGATGTGGACGGAAAAGAAAAATTGACAAGAGATTTCAACGCAAGATTGTGCGGATGTTGGATAAAGAACCTCGACTAACATCCAAACAAGTTCAAGCTGCCCTGCAGTCCGAGGGTACAACAGTGTCAACCCGTACTATCCATCGGCGTCTGAATGAAAAGGGACTGTATGGTAGGAGACCCAGGAAGACCCCACTTCTTACCCCGAGACATAAAAAAGCCAGGCTGGAGTTTGCCAAAACTTACCTGAAAAAGCCTAAAACATTTTGGAAGAATGTTCTCTGGTCAGATGAGACAAAAGTAAAGCTTTTTGGGCAAAGGCATCAACATAGAGTTTACAGGAGAAAAAAGAGGCATTCAAAGAAAAGAACACGGTCCCTACAGTCAAACATGGCAGAGGTTCCCTGATGTTTTGGGGTTGTTTTGCTGCCTCTGGCACTGGACTGCTTGACAGTGTGCATGGCATTATGAAGTCTGAACACTACCAACAAATTTTGCAGCATAATGTAGGGCCCAGTGTGAGAAAGCTGGGTCTCCCTCAGAGGTCATGGGTCTTCCAGCAGGACAATGACCCAAAACACACTTCAAAAAGCACTAGAAAATGGTTTGAGAGAAAGCACTGGAGACTTCTAAGGTGGCCAGCAATGAGTCCAGACCTGAATCCCATAGAACACCTGTGGAGAGATCTAAAAATGGAAGTTTGGAGAAGGCACCCTTCAAATATCAGGGACCTGGAGCAGTTTGGCAAAGAAGAATGGTCTAAAATTCCAGCAGAGCATTGTAAGAAACTCATTGATGGTTACCGGAAGCGGTTGGTCGCAGTTATTTTGGCTAAAGGTTGTGTAACCAAGTATTAGGCTGAGGGTGCCAAAACTTTTGTCTGGCCCATTTTGGAGTTTTGTGTGAAATGATCAATGTTTTGCTTCTTGCTTCATACTCTTTTGTGTTTTTTCATTTAAGATAAATTAAATGAAGATAATAATACCAAAGAACTTGTGTTTGTAATCATTTTCATGAAGAAACTGAGTATTATCTGACAGAATTGCAGTGGTGTCAATACTTTTGGCCACAATTGTATATAGGTAACAATGTTATGTATGCTATCTTATCAATACAAATGGCCTGATTCAAAAAATACATCCACAGGTGTGTCTCTAATTAATTCAGATGTTGTGAATCATTTGGATTTGTGAGCACGGAATTCACACTGGAGCCAGAGGGTTTTCCCAGTGCCTATGTGCTACCAGTAATGTAGAAGCCCCATATATTTCCATTGATGGATGACAGACCTGAGTGTGGACTTGCTTTTTTGCGTGGATTGAGTTTAAGATTTTGCTCGAAACATTTTGCATTTACAAAGTTTTAGAACACATTTATCCTCTAATCTCTGAATGACATTATTCAGATGAATTCACTAAGGGATCCATTCACTATAATGAGGCAGAGCTACTCTGTATTTAGTCTGGAATTTGTTCAGCTGTGTCTATTTCATAAGTGCGCAAAACTGTGGTCCGACAACTCTTTAATGCAGGCCTAAAAAGATGGATACCGCCATATCATAAGCCAGAAGATGTCGAAAGTGTCTCCATCTGCCTTATTATAGGAAATCTTCCCCAGGGGTCCAGGATGAATTATGTATTTCAGAGATTTCCACAGAAACTTTGGTGTAAGTGCTCACCATAGAGTGCAGGATAAATGTGAGCTTTGGGAGGCAGAATAATCAAATCAAGCTCTAATTATTTTTTAAACCATTCCTCATGTGGTATATGTGATTAGACAACTTTATTCTTTGGGTTATTGTGTTTATGGCAATAACAGATTTTTAGAATCCCTCAAGGGCAGGATCCTCTCTCCTTCTGTACCAGTCGGTGACTTGTATTGTTTGAGGGTATCGTACTTATTTTTTATTATGTATACACCTTTCAACATGTAAAGTGACACTTAAAAAATAGTGCTATAATAATAAATAATAATAATTGCATCTTTTTTAAAAAAGATGCTTTTTTTGCAAAACAACGTTTTTACATTGCCATATTTTGAGCTATAATTTTTCTATATTTCTGCTGACAGTCATATGAGGGCACAATGAACAAAAACCTGCAATTCAGGAATTGTTTTTCATTTGCTTTTTATGCCAGTCACAGTGTGGTCAAAGTGATAAACAACTTTATTCTTCAGGTCAGTATGTTTTCAGCAATACCCTGTTTACGTAATTTTTCATGGATTTGCGCGTATTTACACAAAAACTATTTTAGATAAAAAATAATTTATTTCTTCATTGCTCTTTCCCGAGAGGTATATCTTTTTTTCTACTGATGGAGCTGTATGGTGGCTTGTTTTTTGTGAGACAAGATGACATTTTCAGCTATATTATATTTATTTTTATCTTATTCTTTAATTGCGTTTTATTCCATGTTTTGTTCAGCAGTATGATGAAAAAGCATAGTTTGCCATATTTATTATTTTTTATGGTCTTCCTGAAGGGGTTAATCATAAACTAAATATGTGTACTTTAATTAATATATCTAATGAATTAATATTTCTTCTTTTTTATTCTTTATTTTGCTTCTTTTTTAAAATATTTTTACAATGTTTTAAAACTTTTTTTACTTTTTTAACTTGTATCAGTTTGGGACATCAACTTTCCCTGCACTGATCACTGACTGATCTATTACTCTATTATTGCAATATTTTTGCATTGCAGGGCATTAGATCAGTTTCTCGCAGTCAGGGAGGAGGCTTGTCAGTTCTGAGCTAGAGATAACAGGCCACTGTACCTGAACTCACGGCTATCTTTCCCCCTGGGGTCACCATGAAGACCATCAGCCCAACCAATCACAATCGACAGATCGATGACATTGTTACTATTGACTGCAGCATCAGAGGAATGAAACTCCAGCGACTGACGCTAGCATCAATCGTGCACATTGCCGCAGGGTGTCAGCTCTCATGTAGCCCTGACATCTGCTTTTGATTGTGCAGGTGCTTGAAGTGAGGTCACGCCGTACATGTACAGCAGTTTGTGAGATCTTAGCTCCGCAGGGTTAAAAACAACTTTTACTATAAATTATTAATATATATCCTTAAATCGAGGCTCAATATGAAGAATGATCCTCAGTAGCGGAGGAAATTCATTGGTAGCAAGTATACTGTTAGGAATTCCTGAATGAATTCCATGCTAAAATACGGAGGTTGACACTCTATGTACTGTGTGATAAACAAAATATGGCACATCCACTACTCAACATCTTTCCTTACTAATTCTAGATTTCTCTAGTTTTAAATATAGGGCATATCACGAAATCATCTATAAAGGCTGCTAAATGTAAATAAAGAGAGCAGTATGCAGATATAATATATTTAGTCACCAAAAGTTATGGGCGAACTTGAACAGTAAAATTCGAGGTCTGTATTGTACACTGCTGTTCAGGCACAGACCCTGAACACGGACTTCTCCAGAAAGTCCATGTTGCTGTTCGGGTTCGGCACCGAGAATATCAGTTGTTTCCCACACTGTCATCTCCATGACAGTGCAAGAATCACCGGTGGCTCTGATCCTGGTAAAATCAATATTGCCTGTCAGAGAGCTGCGGTCCATCTGACAGCCTGCATCTGTGATCGGTGGTAAAAAGTTTTTGTCAGGTCACATATGCATCAGCAGATGTCATTACTACTTCCATCAGCCTATGCCTGCTGCCTCTAGTAACAGCGAGACTAACCAAGAAAGAGGACTGGCCTATATAAACTGCACTTCCAAAAAATTAGAAAGCCCAAATAAGAAAGGGAAGCTGAAGCAGCTATATATTCAAATGGTAGAACACTATTACAGTAAAACAATCACTAAAAATCAAATAGTAAAACAAAACAGGGAGAAGTAGCAAGAAGACCCCACATATCCAGGTTAAAGAGGTAGGTATAACCCAGCACATAAGCAAAGTTTAATTTACAATTATACTGAAGCTCAGCAGTAATATAAATAGGTAATGGCATCTAGGCCATATACTGTTGTGGTCTAATAGACTATTATATTCCATTGTGGGATAATCTAGAAGCCAAAAAAGTTTGTAATAAGTTTCAGATAACATACACAACTTGAACTTATAATACTGGCATGCATGCATCCCATTCAGTAGACAAAAAATATATTTAAGTAAGTAGAAATAGCGGCACTGGTGTAAACACTTTGAATCTGCTGCAAATAGAGATGTAAACCACTTAAAGATGTAGAAGTCAAATAGATAAAAAAATATACATGCGCTGTGAAAACAAAGTGCAAATTCTGATTAGCATTAGTTGCCCATGGATTAGTAACAAGCCACTTATGCTCATGAGTGAAAGCATGTATAGGATGTGAGTAGATACCTTTTTTAGATGACTGATGTTATATAGGGCATGAGTAAAGGTTAGTAGCACGGCCAAAGTATAGTCCACATTCTTCAAATATGAAGCCACATGAAAAATAATAAATAAAAAATGAATGAATAAAAATTCTTCCAATAAAATGTCTATTATCAGTCTGCTAATTTAGATGTAACTCTAATGATTGTACGGTTCACAATACCTCAAGTAATGAATACAGCAGGGTGATGCTCATTTCCAAAGGATGAGGATGAAATAAGTTAGAGTCAATTAACTTTTTACTGGTGGTCCAAAGTCCATTGGCAGCTTTGGGGTATCTAGAAGGGAGCGCTGTTCTGGCCGGTAACAGACTCTCGCTATGCCAGGAGCTGAAAGCACATGCAGCGGTAATAGAATGAACGAATTGCACCTGCCATTTTCCTCCAGGAAGATGAAGTGGAGGGCTGGGGGACGTAGTAGGAGGGTCCAGGGATGTTGAAGGTACCGGGGAGAGCTCGGGGGACAATATTTCTCTCTCCTCTGGAATGCTAGATCATATCAGAGGAGAGAAAAATGAATGGGAAATCAGACTTTTTTTACTATCACAAGAAGGTAAAAACAGATCAGAATCATGCTCTCTGGGGTTTCGGCTACCCCCGGTGATTTTTCAGCGAGGTGCGCTATACCTTTATTTCTCACCTCCATTAAAAAGTGGCGCTGAGGAATAAGGCCCTTTCACTGCCGCCGTTAAGGGGTTAATACTGAAAAATCAAAATGTTTTGAATTTTTTTTATGACTATTTTTACGTCATTAACAAGTTTGTCACACCAGTTATTTACGTAATTCTACAACTTTTACAACTTTTCTTGTTAGTGTTGGAATTTCAATGTGAGGAGTGTACATACAGTACATGTATGTAATCTATCTATCATCTGTAAAAACATATCTGGTCTGTATATATACAGTCCTATAAGCATGCCTATACATTTTTTTTTATAAGAATATGTCTTTTAATTACACTTGAAGTCAACATCCTGTTTGGGTGCTCAGGGCAAGTGGTCATGATGGTATTGTGAGACAGGCAGCAGATGTCAGAGCTTAGCTTCCTCCATCCTGACCACATCTCCATATATATTATAATCTGTATTCAACTCACTGATGGGTGAAACATCCTCTGCTCTATCAATCAGTGCTGTGCACTCTTAAGATCATGGAAGAGAGAGCTCATCATATTTCTCTCTGTTTACTCAGATTATCCAGTGGATACTCTAATGACTGACCCCTTACCCTCCCATCTTGACATGAAAAAGGGCTAGGCCATCAGGAGGCAGAGGGGAGTAGTTTAAAAAATGTAATTTTTTTATTAGCAGCAGTTACCAGTGGACCTCCAGTGCCTAGTGACATATTTGCTAATGTTTACTTTACTAATGCAGTGCCAACATAATGTGTCAAACCTTGAGTTATTCAGTTTGGAAAAAATGAAGGCTATGGAGCAATTTTGTTACGAACTACAAATATATGAATCAAGTGTACAGGACTCTTTCTAATAATCTTTTTACATATAGGCCTGCTATGAAGACAAGGGGGTCAACCTACATCTAGAAAAAAGGGTTATTCATTATCACACATGACAAAGCTTTACTGTACAAACAGCTAGACTATGGAACTCTCTGCCACATGATGTTGTAATATTGGTTCATTATAAAAGTACAAGGAGGGCCTGGATGACTTTCTTGAAAAATATGATATTAAAGGTTATGGGTATTATACACTGCTCAAAAAATAAAGGGAACACTTAAACAGAATGTAACTCCAAGTCAATCACACTTCTGTGAAATCAACCTGTTCAGTTACGAATCATCATCGATTGTGAATCAATTTCTTCTGCTGTTGAGCAAATGGAACAGACAACAGGTAGAAATAATAGGCAATTAGCAAGACATCTCCTATAAAGGGGTGGTTCTGCAGAGGGTGATCACAGACCATTTCTCTGCTCTCATCCTTTTTGATATTGTTTTGGTTACTTTTGCATTTTGTCATTGCTATCACCCCTAGAGGTACTGTACAGTATCATGAGGTGGTGTCTACAACCCACAGAAGTTGATGAGGTAGTGCAGCTCATCCAGGATGGCACAACAATGCAAGCTGTGGCAAGAAGAGTAGCTGTGTCTGTCAGCATAGTGTCTAGTATAATAAAACTAGGAAACAAAAGAGCGCAATAGGGTCTTATCTGGTGATAAATGAAATAGATGTGAAAAAAGTCTACTCACCCTTTCCAGGAGAGGTATAAGCATATAGACTCGCCGTCAGCTTGCTGCACGCCTGAAGGTCCACTTCGTGACCTCCAATGCAAATCCTTAAGGATAAAGTTATTCTCGGGCTTACTGTGCGCTGCTTGACCGGAATAAAATCACCACTTTGAAACGCGTAGGGAAATAAATGGACAAATTGTTCATATTGTGGTGATTTTATTCCGGCCAAGCAGCGCACAGTAAGCCCGAGAATAACTTTATCCTTAAGGATTAGCATAGTGTCTAGAACATGGAGCAGATACCAGGAGACAGACCAGTACACCAGGAGACGTGGAGAGGGCTGTCGGAGGTCAACAATACAGCAGCAGAACCGCTACCTCCTACTTTGTGCAAGAAGGAACAGGAGGAGCAGTGCCAGAGCCCAGCAAAATGATCTCCAGCAGGCATGTATCTGCTCAAACTGTGAAAAACAGACTCCATGTGGGTGGTATGAGGGCCCGACATCCACAACTTGGTGTTAGGCTTACAGCCCAACACAGGGCAGGGTGATTGTCATTTGCCAGAGAACACCAAGATTGGCAGATTTGACTTTGGCTCAATGTGCTCTTTAAAAATGAGAGCAGGTTCACACTGAGCACGTGACAGATTTGACAGAGTCTGGAGATGTGATGGAGAAT
The DNA here is from genome assembly GCF_039654945.1 of Dendrobates tinctorius. Taxonomy (NCBI): domain Eukaryota; kingdom Metazoa; phylum Chordata; class Amphibia; order Anura; family Dendrobatidae; genus Dendrobates; species Dendrobates tinctorius. The sequence continues at coordinate 13,528,797 of NW_027361776.1, forward strand.
GTTATGCTGCCTGCAACATAATCCAGCATGACCGGTTTGGCAGTTGGCCAGTAATGCTGTGGGGAGGCATTTCTTTGAAGGGCTGCACAGCCTTCCAGGTGCTAGCCAGAGGTATCCTGACTTCCATTAGGTACAAGGATGTGATTCTCAGACCCATTATGAGACCATATGCAGGTGCAGTGGGCCCTTGGTTCCTTCTAATGCATAATAATAATAGGCCTCATGTGGCTGAAGTGTGTCAGCAGCACCTGCATAATGAAGGCATTGATACTATGGACTGGCCTGCCTGCTCCCCAGACCTAAATCCAATCGAGCACATCTGGGATGACATGTTTCATTCCATCCAACAACACCACATTGTACCACAGACTGTCCAGGAGTTGACGGATGCTTTAATCCAGGTCAGGGTGGAGATGCCTCAGGAGAGTATCCACTGCCTCATCAGGAGCATGTGCAGACATTGTTAGGAGGTCATACAGGCACATGAAGGCCACACACACAACTGAGCATTATTTCCCTGTCTTGAGGCATTTCCACTGGAGTTGTGCCTATAATTTGATTTTCCACTTTGATTTTGAGTATCATTTCAAATCCAGACCTCCATGGGATTTTTGTTTTGATTTACATTGATCACTTTTATGTTTTATTGCTCTCAAAACATTCCATTATGTAATGAATAAAAATGTACAACTGGAATATTTAATTCAGTGATATGTAGGATGTGATATTTTAGTGTCCCTTTTAATTTTTGAGCAGTGCATTTGGTTATTATATTTTGAATCAGGGGAATAGTCTAATTGCTGTATGCTGAGTTAAAAGGGAATCTGTCAGCAGGACTATGCTTAGCAACTTACACAGTGTCAGGTCGGCGCCATTATACTGAATAAAATGATACCTTGGTTGATGAAATCTGTCTTGTGGCTGTGCTTTAATCTTTATTTTCACTTTTGTGTTAATGATATGCTCGTGTCCTAAGGTGGGGCTGGGGTATAATGCAGATTGCTGACAGGTCACTGATCCCTCATTGACCTGCCCCCTAGTTTGCATAATGAATACCATCACATACTGAATACAAAAAAAGGCTTTTGCAGCCAGGTGTGTGCCTGTGTAGTAGCAGCTCTCAGAGATGGCTGACAGCTACTCTTGCACATGCGCGGGCAGCGCATCAGCAGCTATTGGATCTCTAAACAAACCGATAGCTGCTACTGTGCAGGCGCAGTTGGCGCCATTTGAAAAAAATTTTTTTTTTTTACTTGCTCAAGTAAATCTGCAAACGGGATTAAGTACACCTGACTGCAGAAGCATTTTTTTTAATTCAGTATATGATAGTTTTCATTATGCAAACTAGGGGGCTGGTCAGTGAGGGATCAGTGACTTGTCAGCAGTCTGCATTATGAATACCTAATCAGAGCACCACATACACTAACCCCGCCTTAGGGCACGAGAATCTCATTAACACAAAACTCAAAATAAAGATTAAAAAACAGCCATAAGACGGATTTCAACAACCAAGGTATTATTTTATTCAGTATAACAGTGCCAACCTGACACTGTTTATAGGTTACTATGCAAAATCCTGAAACCCCCAAATACAACATAAATCATGGAAAGTCTACTACTAAGGCAGGTAGATGAAGCTGCAACCCATAATGAGGTCCTTGTTAAGGGGGACTTTAACTTCCCGGATATTAACTGGGAAACAGAGACCTGCAAAACCCAAAAAGGCATCAGATTTCTGCTAATAACAAAGAAAAATTATCTTCCACAATTGGTGCAGAATCCAATGAGAGGAGCAGGACTTTCAGACTTAATACTATCTAATAGACCAGGAAAACAACCAAAAGGACAAGCAGTCAAGAAATCCATAAAAAGTAATATTTTGTTAATAGTCCATATAAAATATGGACACTACAGTACATGGAATGGGGGGAGTACAAAAATGAACGTGCACAGTGGCAATGAAGGCCAGATACACTGTAAACACATCACCAGGAAGATTAACCCAATATGCAGAGTAGCAAATGAATACCCTTCATAGGGAGTCAGAGAGATGTCAATATGGATACATTAATTAATGAATATACTAAAGAAAACATCACATAGCAAGTGCTAAAACCTATGGTTGAACTGACAAGACTCCGTGACATAATACATAAGGAGGCATTTCAGATCAAATGCTCACAATAGATTCAATAACAAATGGATCATTATAATTGCGGTGCAATTACCTGGGAGCAGTGAAAACAGTAGTATCAGCCTGAATCCCGACACGCATTTCGGAGCATACTCCATTTTACTCCATTATCTAATAGACCTGACAGAATAACAAATCTGCAGGTCCTCAGGCATATAAGAAATAGTGACCAAAATATTGTACAGTTTCACTTGTCTTTCGCTAGGGGGACATGTCAGGGAGTCACAAAAACACTGAACTTTAGGAAGGCAAAGTTTGACCAGCTTAGAGATGCCCTTGATCTGGTTGACTGGGACAATGTCCTCAGAAATAAGAATACAGATAATAAATGGGAAATGTTTAAGAACATCCTAAATAGGCACTGTAAGCGGTTTATACCTTGTGGGAATAAAAGGACAAGAAATAGGAAAAACTCAATGTGCCTAAACGAAGAAGTAAGAGGGGCTATTAACAGTAAAAAGAAAGCATTTAAACTACTAAAGCAGGATGGCACCGCTGAAGCTCTAAAAAACTATAGGGAGAAAAATACTTTATCTAAAAAACTAATTATAGCTGCCAAAAAGGAAACAGAGAAGCACATTGCTAAGGAGAGTAAAACTAATCCCAAACTATTCTTCAACTATATCAATAGTAAAAGTATCAAAAGTGAAAGTGTAGACCCATTAAAAAATTGTGAGGAAAGAATGGTTATAGATGACGAGGAAAAAGCTAATATATTAAACACGTTCTTCTACACGGTATTCACGGTGGAAAATGAAATGCTAGGTGAAATGCCGAGAGACAAAGAAAACCCTTTATTATGGGTCACCAGTCTAACCCAAGAAGAGGTGCAAAACCGACTAAATAAGATCAAAATAGATAAATCTCCGGGTCCGGATAGCTTACACCCACGAATACTAAGAGAACTAAGTAATGTAATAGACAAACCATTATTTCTTATAATTAGGGACTCTATAGTGATGGTGTCTGTTCCACAGGAATGGCGCATAGCAAATATGGTACCAATATTCAAAAACGGCTCTAAAAGTGAACCTGGAAATTATAGGCCAGTAAGTCTAACCTCTATTGTTGGTAAAATATTTGAAGTGTTTCTGAGGGAAGTTATTCTGGATTATCTCAATGAGAATAGCTGTTTAACTCCATATCAGCATGGCTTTATAAGGAATCGCTCCTGTCAAACCAATCTAATCAGCTTTTATGAAGAGGTAAGCTATAGACTGGACCAAGATGAGTCTTTGGACGTGGGATATCTTGATTTTTCCAAAGTGTTTCATACCATCCAACACAAGAGGTTGGTACACAAAATGAGAATGCTGGGTCTGGGGGAAAATGTGTGTAAATGGATAAGTAACTGGCTTAGTGATAGAAAGCAGAGGGTGGTTATAAATGGTATATTCTCTAACTGGGTCACTGTGACCAGTGGGGTACCGCAGGGGTCGGTGTTAGGACCTATTCACTTCAACATATTTATTAATGATCTGGTAGAAGGTTTACACAGTAAAATATCAATATTTTCACATGATGCAAAACTATGTAAAGCAGTCAATACAAGAGAAGATAGTATTCTGCTACAGATGGATCTGGATAAGTTGAAAACTTGGGCTGAAAGGTGGCAGATGCAGTTTAACAATGATAAATGTAAGGTTATACACATCGGAAGAAGGAATCAATATCACCATTACACACTGAAGGGTAAACCACTGGGTAAATCTGACATGGAAAAGGACTTAGGGATCCTAATTAATAATAAACTTACCTGGAGCAGCCAGTGCCAGGCAGTGGCTGCCAAGGCAAACAGGATCATGGGATGCATTAAAAAAGGTCTGGATACACATGATGAGAGCATTATACTGCCTCTGTACAAATATCTGGTTAGACAGCACATGGAGTACTGTGTACAGTTTTGGGCACTGGTGCTCAGGAAGGATATAATGAAACTAGAGCAAGTACAAAGGAGGGCAATTAAATTAATAAAGGGGATGGGGGAACTACAATACACAGAGAGATTAGCAAAATTAGGATTATTTAGTCTTGAAAAAAGATGACTGAGGGGCGATCTAATAAGGATGTATAAGTTTATAAAGGGACAATACAAATATCTCTCCAAGGATCTGTTCATACCAAGGAAGGTGACGGTCACAAGGGGGCATTCTCTGCGACTGGAGGAGAGAAGGTTTTTCCACCAACATAGAGGAGGATTCTTTATTGTTAGGGCAGTGAGAATCTGGAATGCCTTGCCTGAGGAGGTGGTGATGGCGAACTCAGTCGAGGGGTTCAAGAGAGACCTGGATGTCTTCCTGGAGCGTAACAATATTGTATCTTACAGTTATTAGGTTCTTTAGAAGGACATAGATCTGGGGATTTATTCTGACAGAATATAGGCTGAACTGGATGGGCAAATATCTTTTTTCGGCCTTGCTAACTATGTTACTATCTACAGCAACATTTACTGTGCATACCCAGGGAGAAAGGGCAAGGTAAAAAGAATTTACCATAAACGACCAAAAAGTCAGTTGTTAGTAAAAAAGTAACAACCTTATTTAGAAAAAATAGGTAACAGGCATAGGAAACCAGTGGATTGCACATGGAACCACATGCACAAACGCAAGAAGGGACACACGGGAACAATTGTGCCACAATAATCCCACAGTATGGACATAATTATATAAATCATCAGTGTGTGTATACCCAGCCTGGGACCTTGTGCATGTGACTCTATTATGGTTTCTTGCATGGAGCTATATTCAGCCACCTGTGGAAGCGTTTTGTGCCTTTATAGTAACTAGAATTTTTTGCACACCTAGCCAGACATTTATTTTCTATAATATTCCATTCAAATCCTGCTAAATAAACAACATGCTTTATGGTGTGCCGTATGACGGAGATATTCTTCTTCACAAAAAATGGCTTGGACATTTAGTAAATACAGTCCTCATGTGGCTCCATAGTACAGAGAAACAAGGAACCCAGCAAGCTGACATACAACTTCTTACTGACACTTAACAATTCCCTCAAAAATATCGCTGATATAGTTATTTGGAAATATTCGATTTTTTTACTGGTTTGCAACAAAATGTATTATATTTTCAGTTTAATAAATTTGGCATCTATGAGAGTTTAGGAACACTAATTGCAGTTTTGTTATTTATATTGTCACATTAGCTTTCGTTAAAATTGCGAGTGAGCAAGCATTATTTGACTTCTTTGTTTAAAACAAACAATTTATTGCATTCTATAGGGACTGCAAAACTCGACTTAGGGCTGCAATTTAATATTCAGATGTCTTTGGAGACCTAATTTAATCTATGAATCTGAAACTTTTGTGTTGTTCTCTAAGGAAACCATTTTTATGCATCTACGTTAGTATGTTTACACACAGCAGGACAAGATTCATTTAGTAACTTTGTGTACTTTTTCCATATGTGTGTTTTTTAGTGTTTGGAGATTTGTTTCTTTGTTTCTGCAATTCTGTCAGATAATACTCAGTTTCTTCCTGAAAATGATTGCAAACATAAATTCTTTGGTATTATTATCTTCATTTAATTTGTCTTAAATGAAAAAACACAAAAGAGAATGAAGTAAAAAGCAAAACATTGATCATTTCACACAAAACTCCAAAAATGGGCCAGACAAAAGTATTGGCACCCTCAGCCTAATACTTGGTTGCACAACCTTTAGCCAAAATAACTGCGACCAACCACTTCCGGTAACCATCAATGAGTTTCTTACAATGCTCTGCTGGAATTTTAGACCATTCTTCTTTGGCAAACTGCTCCAGGTCCCTGATATTTGAAGGGTGCCTTCTCCAAACTGCCATTTTTAGATCTCTCCACAGGTGTTCTATGAGATTCAGGTCTGGACTCATTGCTGGCCACCTTAGAAGTCTCCAGTGCTTTCTCTCAAACCATTTTCTACTAGTGCTTTTTGAAGTGTGTTTTGTCCTGCTGGAAGACCCATGACCTCTGAGGGAGACCCAGCTTTCTCACACTGGGCCCTACATTATGCTGCAAAATTTGTTGGTAGTCTTCAGACTTCATAATGCCATGCACACGGTCAAGCAGTCCAGTGCCAGAGGCAACAAAGCAACCCCAAAACATCAGTGAACCTCCGCCAGTCCCTTTTCATTCAGACGCCGACGGATAGTACGGGTTAACACTGTTGTACCCTCGGACTGCAGGGCAGCTTGAACTTGTTTGGATGTTAGTCGAGGTTCTTTATCCAACATCCGCACAATCTTGCGTTGAAATCTCTTGTCAATTTTTCTTTTCCGTCCACATCTAGGGAGGTTAGCCACAGTGCCATGCGCTTTAAACTTCTTGATGACACTGCGCACGGTAGACACAGGAACGTTCAGGTCTTTGGAGATGGACTTGTAGCCTTGAGATTGCTCATGCTTCCTCACAATTTGGTTTCTCAAGTCCTCAGACAGTTCTTTAGTCTTTTCTCCACGCTCAATGTGGTACACACAAGGACACAGGACAGAGGTTGAGTCAACTTTAATCCATGTCAGCTGGCTGCAAGTGTGATTTAGTTATTGCCAACACCTGTTAGGTGCCACAGGTAAGTTACAGGTGCTGTTAATTACACAAATTAGAGAAGCATCACATGATTTTTCAAACAGTGCCAATACTTTTGTCCACCCTCTTTATTATGTTTGGTGCGGAATTATATCCAATTTGGCTTTAGGACAATTATTTTTGTGTTTTTTCATTTAAGACAAATTAAATGAAGATAATAATACCAAAGAATTTGTGTTTGCATTCATTTTCAGGAAGAAACTGAGTATTATCTGACAGAATTGCAGGGGTGTCAATACTTTTGGCCACAACTGTAAATCAGAGAATCATATCACACAAAATAGTTAATAAATAACATTTCCCACATGTTTGCTTTACATCAGAACAATTTTGAAAGCATAATTTTTTTTTTGTTAGGACATTATTTAGGTTGTCCTGATGAAGGGCCCTGTGTGACCCCGAAACTGTAACCTGTTCCAATAAATGATTTGATTTTTGAGAAGTTTTCATCTCAGCAGTGCATGAGTGATACCTCCCTTCGTTTTCCTATATATTCTTTATGCACACTGGGACTCAGATGGGAGTGCAGAATTCGCTGGATTTCTTTTTGGAGTCAAGGAGCCATAGCGCTTTTCAAGAGCCTTTGTAATACCAGTTACGTGGCATTCCCATTTTGCATAACGTTTAGGATCACAATTATCCTGCGCTGTACACTGAGCACTTACATAGTAACATAGTAACATAGTTATTAAGGTTGAAGGAAGACTTTAAGTCCATCTAGTTCAACCCAAATCCTATCCTAACTTGCCCTAACATGTTGATCCAGAGGAGGGCCAAAAAAACCCATGTGGCAAACAGTAAACTTCATATTGGGGAAAAAAAATTCCTTCCCGACTCCACATAGGGCAATCAGACTAGCTCCCTGGACCAACGCAATATCAAGGAAACTAGTGTATATAACCTGTAATATTATTCTCTTCAAGAAAAGTATCCTGTCCCTTCTTAAATTTTAGTAGGGAATCACTCATTACAACATCATATGGCAGGAAATTCCATAGTCTCACTGCTCTTGCAGTAAAGAATCCGCATCTGTGATTATGCTTAAACCTTCTTTCCTCCAGACTTAGAGGATGCCCCCTTGTCCCCGTCACAGGTCTAAGAGTAAAAAGATCATTAGAAAGGTCTTTGTATTGTCCCCGCATATATTTATATATTGTAAGAAGATCACCCCTAAGCCTTCGATTTTCCAACTAAATAACCCCAAGTGTAATAACCTGTCTTGGTATTGCAGACCCCCCCAGTTCCCTAATAACCTTGGTTGCTCTTCTCTGCACCCACTCCAGTTCAGCTATGTCTTTCTTATACACCGGAGACCAGAACTGTACACAGTATTCTAAGTTTTTTCGCACTAGTGACTTATATAGAGGTAAAATTATGTTCTCCTCATGAGCATCTATGCCTCTTTTAATGCATCCCATTACTTTATTTGCTTTTGCAGCAGCTGCCTGACACTGGCCACTAAATGTGAGTTTGCCATCCACCCATACACCCTGGTCTTCTTTAGTGACAGTTTTGCCCAGTGTTTAACATTTAATCACATAATTATACATCTTGTTTGCTCTACCCAAGTGCATGACCTTACATTTATCCCCATTAAAGCTCATTTGCCATTTATCAGCCCAAGCTTCTAGTTTACATAAATCCTCCTGTAATATAAACTGTCCTCCTCTGTATTGATTACCCTGCAGAGTTTAGTGTCATCTGCAAATGTTGAAATTCTACTCTCTATGCCTCCTACAAGGTCATTAATAAATGTTTAATAGAAGGGGGCCCAATACTGACCCCTGTGGTACCCCACTGCTAGCCGTGACCCAATCCAATTACGCTCCATTAATAACCACCCTTTGTTTCCTATTCCTGAGACAGCACTTAACCCACTTACACATATTTTCCCTTATCCCCATTGCTCTCATTTATGTATCAACCTTTTGTGTGGCACCGTATCAAAAGCTTTTGAAAAGTCCGTGTACACCACGTCCACTGCATTTCCTTGATCCAGTCTGGGACTTAACTCTTCATAAAAGCTTATCAGATTAGTCTTACAGGAACGGTTCCTCATAAACCCATGTTGATATTGGGTCATGAGATTAATCTTCTTCAGATATTCCAGTATAGTATCTCTTAGAAAATCCTCCAGGATTTTACCCACAGTTGAGGTTAAGTTCATTTGCCTATAATTTCCAATTTCAGTTTTTGTCCCTTTTTGAATATTGGTACCACATTTGCCATACGCCAGTCCTGTGGTACAGACCATGTTATTATGGAATCTTTAAAGATTAAAAATAATGGTCTATCTATGACTGTACTTAATTCCTGCAGTACTCTGAGGTGTACCCCATCAAGGCCCGGGGATTTGTCAATTTTAGTGATTTTTAGACGCCGCCGTACTTCCTACTGGGTTAAACAGGTGACATTTAATGGAGAATTTTTATCACTAATCATGTTATCTGTCATGGGATTTTCTTGTTTAAATACAGTTGAAAAAAGTCATTTAGCATATTGGCTTTCTCCTCATCCTCATCCACCATTTCACCCAGACTATTTTTAAGGGGACCAACACTATCATTTTTTAGTTTCTTACTATTTATGTAGTTAAAGAATATTTTGGGATTATTTTTACTTTCTCTGTCAATGAGTCTCTCTGTCTCAATCTTTGCTGTCTTGATTTGCTTTTTACAGAATTTATTTAATCTTCTGTATTTAGTTAATGCCTCATCACTACCTACTTGCTTTAATTCTCTAAATGCTTTCTTTTTGTCCCTTACTGCACCCCTTACAGCTCTATTTAGCCATAGTGGTTTCCTCCTATTTCTCGCATGTTTATTCCCATACGGTATATATTGCGCACAGGTCCTATTCAGGATGCTAATAAATGTCTCCCATTTTCTTTGTGTATTTTTATGTCTCAGGATATCGTCCCAGTTAATTGCACCAAGATCATCTCTCATCCGTTGAAAATTTGCCTTCCTGAAGTTTAGTGTCCTTGTAACCCCTCTACTACACATCTTATTAAAGATACATGAAAACTTATTATTTTGTGATCACTATTACCCAAGTGACCCTCAACCCTTATATTCGATATGCGGTCTGGCCTGTTAGTTAATATTAGATCTAGCAGTGCCCCCCCTCTTTTTGGGTCATGAACCAGTTGTGAAAGGTAATTTTCTCTCATAGTTGTCAAAAACCTAATACCTTTGCTGGGGTTTCCATTTAAATCTCTGAGTGACGTGATTCAGATGAAACCCTCAAGGGATCCATTCACTATAATGCGGCAGCACAAAACTGTGGCCGACGACACTTTTATACATGCCTCAAAAGACCACCACCTCTATATCTTAGGCCAGAAGGCGTCCACAGTGCCTCCATCTGCCTCATTCTAGGGTATCTTCCACCGACGGTCAAGTCTGAATAACACATTTCAGAGATTCAAACGGAAACCCTGATGTAAGCGCTCAGTGTAGAGCACAGAATATAAGTGTGCAAAGCCTTACGGACACCTTTGGGAGGCAGAATGAACAGCAGCAGGTGAAAAATTGGTTTTATTTATTTTTCATGCAGTTCCTCATGCAGTATAAGTGAGTAGGCAACTTTATTCTTCGGATCAGTGTGAGTACAGCAATGCCAGATTTATATCGGGTTTTTATGTTTGGTTGCTGTCACACAATAAAAAACACTTTTTTTTTTGCAAAAACTAGTTTTTGCATTGCCATATTTTGGGAGCTACAATATTTCATTATTTCATCCAACAAAGTCATGTGGGGGCATGTTTTTTGCGGGACAATTTGATATTTTTATTGGTACTATTTTCAGGCGCACAACATTTTTGACCCCTTTACAGTTTGACTTTTGGAAGGCAAATGTACAAAAACCAGCAATTCAGGAATATATATATTTTTTAATGACTTTCGCATGTTGTAAAACTGATAAGTCAGCTTTATTCTTCAGGTCAGTATGAGTACAGCTATACTATTTTTATATCTTTTTTATGTTTTGGCGCTTTTATTCAATAAAAACTATTTTATAGAAAAATAATTATATTTGCATTGCTTTATTCTGAGAGCTATAACTTTTTCATTTTTCTGCTGATGGAGCTGTATGATAGCTTGTTTTTTGCAACCAACATGTTTTCAGAAGTAACATTTTTAATTACAGGTGCTTCTCACAAAATTAGAATATCATCAAAAATTTATTTCAGTTGTTCAATGCAAAAATGTGAAACTCATATATTGTAAAGAGTCATTACAAACAGAGTGATCTAGTTCAAGTGTATATTTCTATTAACGTTGATGATTATGGCTTACAGCCAATGAAAACCCTAAAGTCATTATCTAAGTAAATTAGAATAATTAATAAAAACACCAGCAAAGGCTTCCTAAGCATCTAAAAGGGTCCCTTAATCTGTTTCAGTAGGCTCCACAATACTGGGGAAGACCGCTGACTTAACAGATGTCCAGAACGCAGCCATTGACATACTTCACAAGGAGAGCAAGCCTCAAAAGTTCATTGCTAAAGAAGCTGGCTGTTCACAGAGTGCTGCATTCAAGCATATTCAAGGAAAGTTGATTGGAAGGAAAAAGTGTGGTAGCAACAGAGATAACCGCTGCCTTGAAAGGATTGTTAAGAAAAGACCATTCAAATATTTGGGGCAGATTCACAAGGATTGGACTGCTGCTGGAGTCACTGCTTCAAGAAGCACCACACACAGACCTATCCAGGACATGGGCTACAAGTTTAGCATTCCATGTGTCAAGTCACTCATGGCCAATAGACAACGCCAGAAGCGTCTTACCTGGCCCAAAGAGGAAAAGAACTGGCGTGCTGCTCAGTGGTCCAAGGTGTTGTTTTCATGTGAAAGTAAATTTTGCATTTCATTTGGAAATCAAGGTCCCAGAGTCTGGAGGAAGAGTGGACAGGCACACATACAAGCGGCTTGAGGTCTAGTGTGAAGTTTCCACAATCAGTGATGGTTTGGGGAGCCATGTCATCTGCTGGTATAGGTCCACTCTGTTTTTTCAAGATCAAAGTCAGCGCAGCCATCTACCAGGAAATTTTAGAGCACTTCTTGCTTCCCTCTGCCGACAAGCTTTTTGGATATGGAAATTTCAATCTCCAGCAGAACTTTGCACCTGTACACACTTCCATAAGTACCAATACCTGGTTTAAAAACAACGATATCACAGTGCTTGATTGGCCAGCAAACTCGCCTGACCTTAACCCCATAGAGAATCTATGGAGTATTGTCCAGAGAAAGATGAGAGTCACCAGACCCGACAATGCAGATGAGCTGAAGGCTGCTATCAAAGCAACCTGGGCTTCAATAACACCTCAGCAGTGCCACAGGGTGATAGTCTCCATGCCACGCCGTATTGATGCAGTAATTGATGCAAAAGGAGCCTCAACCAAGTATTGAGTGCATTTACTGAACATACATTTCAGTAGGCCAACATTTTGGATTTTAAAATAATTTTCAAGCACTTATTGCCAGGTGTCTGCTGTTAGAAGCAGCTGACACCCAGCGGCATTCAATCGCGCTAAGTGTCAGTGTGCTCAAAAGTGCATGAACATATCCATACACCCAAGGTTGGTAAGTACTAGGTGACCTGGATGTATGGACATATCTAAGGTCAGGAAGGGATTAATTGAATTAGTGGACAGGTGTATTTTTTACAGGTAACACGTTCAAACAGATGCAATTAATACAAGTAAAACACGTTCAAACAGGTGCAATTAATACTGGTAATGAGTGCAGAGTAGGAGGGCTTGCTAAAGAAAAATTGACAGACCTGTGATAGGCATAATTATTGCTGGTTGGTAGTGATCAATTACATACTACATGCAATAGAATGCTTTCTAATTATTTAAAAATCATACAATGTGATTTACTGTTTTGCATCTTTAGATTCTATGTCTCACAGTTGCTCTGAAAATACTATACAGCATACTGTATATATATATATATATATATATATATATATATATATATATATTTATGTGTGTTTATACATATAGGTGTATATCTGTGTGTCTGCGCATGCATGCACTTTTATACACACGTGGTCAAAATTGTTGGTACCCATCGACTAATGACAGAAAAACCCACAATGGTGACAGAAAACTTGAATCTGACAAGAGTAATAATAAATCAAAACTCTATGAAAATGAACAAATGAAAGCCAGACATTGCTTTTCAACTATGCTTCCACAGAATTTTTTAAAAATGAAATGATACCCCTGAAATGATGGTACCCCTGAAAATAATGTGACAAAAGGACATGATAAATCAAGGTGTGTCCACTAATTAGCATCACATGTTTCTACAATCTTGGAGTCAGTGAGTGGGCCTGTATAGAGGGCTACAGATACTCGCTGTGCTGTTTGGTGACATGGTGTGTATGACACTCAACATGGACCAGAGGAAGTGAAGGAAAGAGATGTCTCAGGGGATTAGAAAGAAAATTATGGACAAGCATGTTAAAGGTAAAAGTTATAAGACCATCTCCAAGCAGCGTGATGTTCCTGTGACTATAGTTGCACATATTATTCAGAAATTTAAGCTCCATGAGACTGTAACCTCCTGGGACGTGGTCGCAGGAGGAAATTTAATGACAAATCAAAGAGACGGATAATACGAATGGTAACAAAAGAGCCCAGAAAAACTTCTAAACAGAGTACAGGTGAACTTCAAGCTCAAGGAACATCAGTTTCAGATCGCACCATCTGTCATTGTATGAGCCAAAGAGGACTTCATGGGAGACGACCAAGGGGGACACCATTGTTGAAAAAAAATCATAAAAAAGCCAGACTGGAATTTGCCAAACTCCATGTTGACAAGCCACAAAGCTTCTGGAAGAATGTCCTATGGACAGATGAGACAAAAATGGAAGGCACTTCAGCTCTATATTCACAGAAGGAAAAATGAAGCATATCAAGAAAAGAACACTATCCTTACTGTGAAACATGGAGGAGGCTCTGTTACGTTCTGGGGCTGCTTTGCTGCAATTGGCACATAGTGTCTAGAATCTGTAGAGGTTACAATGAAATCTCAAGACTATCAAGGGATTCTAGAGAGAAATGTGCTGCCCAGTGTCAAAAAGCTTGCTCTCAGTCGCTAGTCATGGGTCTTGCAACAGGATAATAACCCAAAACATGCAGCTAAAAACAATGGTTAAGAGGAAGAATGGTTAAGAGGAAAACATTGGACTATTTTGAAGTGGCCTTCTATGAGCCATGATCTAAATCCTGTTGAGCATCTTTGGAAAGAGCTGAAACATGCCGTCTGGAAAAGGGACCCTTCAAACACGAGACAACTGGAGCAGTTTGCTCTTGAGGAGTGGGCCAAAATTCCTGTCGAGAGGGGCAGAAGTCTCATTGACAGTTACAGGAATCGTTTGATTGCAGTGATTGCCTCAAAAGGATGTGCAACAAAATATTAATGTAAGAGTACCATCATTTCTGTCAAAACTCATGAAATAGGACTGAGTTATAAAAAAAATTCTGTGTATGCATGGTTGAAAAGCAATGTCTGACTTTCCTTTTTTCATTCATTGATTTTTTATATATTAATACTTTTGTCAAATTCAAGTTATATCTGTCACCATTGTGGGTTTTTCTGTCATTAAACGAGGGGTGCCAACAATTTTGACCACGTGTGTGGGTGTGTGCCCATCTAATATATAAACCTCAATGTGGGTGTGTATGTATGTGTGTGTGTGTGTATGTCCGGGATTGGCATCTGCACCGTCGTAGCTACAGCCACAAAATTTGGCACAGTCACACGTCTGGACCCCGAGAGCGTCATAGGCTATGTTGTGAGGCGAAATTTAAACCCTGCGCGTTCCAATTCACCAAACAATTTTGCCTCTATCTACATAACGGGGAAAAAGTGTGTGTATCAAGCCCCACCCCTCATTATGATGTCATAATGATTGCCATGGCGATGCTGATGTCATCATAGGTTGCAAGCCCCACCTCTCATTATGATGCCATAATGGTTGCCATGGTAATGCTAATGTCATAATAGGTTGCAGTGGCGAAGATGCTGTCACAATGGTTGCCATGGTGACGATGATGTCTTAATAGGTTGCAATGGTGACGGTTATGTCATAATGGTTGCCTTGGTGATGATGATGTCATAATGGGTATATGGGCACGGGACTATGGGATGGAGGATGTGTGATGGGTATTTGGTCACTGGACTATGGCATGGAGGATATGTATGATGGGTATATGGGCACGGGACTATGTGGTGGCGGATATGTATGATGGGTATATGGGCACGGGACTATGGGATGGAGGATATGTATGATGGGTATATGGGCATGGGACTATGAGATGAAGGATGTGTCATGGGTATATGGGCACTCGACTGTGGGATGACGAATATGTATGATGGGTATATGGGCATGGGACTATGGGATGGAGAATATGTATGATGGTTATATGAGCATGGGACTATGGGATGGAGGATGTGTGATGGGTATATGGGCACTCGACTATGGGATGGAGGTTATGTATGATGGATATATGGGCTCAGGCCTATGGGATGGTGGATGTGTACGATGGGTATATGGGCACGGGACTATGGGCTGGAGGATAATTATAATTTGTTATAACTAACCACAGTTAGTTACTATGCCCGGGCAGCGCCGGGCTCTTCAGCTAGTGGAAAGAATCAAAAGAAATATATGAGGTGGAGACAGAGAAAAAAAATTCTTACGAAATCGAGAAGCATATTGGATTTATGTACTTGATACATGGGCACATTTAGGCTTGAATTTAAGAAAAGAATTTATGCTGCACTACTGATTTCTTGATTTTCCTTTTTTTATTTTATATTTTTTTCTTTTCTCTTTCTATATATGTATTGTTTGTCACTATTTTGATTCATGATTAGCATTTTTGATTAATTGATTTTGATCTCCTGTGTCTTGATTTTATATATTATCCAGCTGATGTTTTGAGGTTACTCTAAGTCTAAGAGTAATGTTTGCTCGAAACGCGTTCAGAGATTCTTGGATTATCCCCATGTGGTAACTCCTTTTGGTTTACCAATTTTTTCATCACAAGCAGCCATGTATTCAATTTTAAACAGTATTAAATAAACTTCTTGAATTTTAATTCTTGGAGCTGGACTTTTTTCTTCTTGGAACTCTACGATCTGGACCTGTGTGAGACCTTTTTTTTCTAATAAATTGGTGAAGGAGACATAGTAAAATCCTTCAAAAACATAAACCTAATAAACCAAAAAGCTTAGTCTATCCTATGAGAATAATAACATTTAAATAATAAGATAGATACAGTAGTGTTCAAAATAATAGCATTCCAATATTACTACCAGATGAATCACTGTTTTTGGTATAAGTTATCTTACCACATGTCAAACAATTCACCTGTTGGTGCACTAGATTCTAAGAAAACCATCAGGCTCAGCATTCATGATCTGCAGTTTTTTGATTCTCTGTATTAGAATCATTAATTATAAGTGGATGTGCTTTAAGTAATAGCAGTGTGGAGTTCAATTAGTGAGGTCAATCATTCTGTGACGAAACAGGTGTGAGTCAGGAGGCCCTTATTTAAGGGTGAAGCCAGGACATGTTGTACATGCATTTCTCCTTGAAAGCCTGAGAAATATGGTCCGTTTGAGACATTCTTTAGAAGAACAGCGTACTTTGATTAAAAAGTTTATTGGAGAAGGTAAAACTTATAAAGAAGTGCAAACAATGATCAGCTGTTCAGCTAAAATGATCTCCAATGATTTAAAATGGAATGCCAAACCAGAGAGACGTGGAAGAAAACGGAAGGCTACCTTTCAAATGGATGGAAGAATAGCCAGGCTCAGCAAAGGCTAAGTCAATGATCAGCTCCAGGATGATCAAAGACAGTTTCAAGTTACCTGTGAGTACTGTGATACTTAGAAGATGTTTGTGTGAAGCTAATCTCTTAGCAAGAAGTCCCTCTAAACTCCAACTGTTAAAAACGACATGTACTGAAGTGGATACAATTTACCAAACTGGCCTAAAGAAAAATGGAGAAACATTTTGTGGACTGTTTGGGTCCAAGGGCTGCAGTTTGTCAGACAACCCCCAAACTCTGCATTCAAGCCACAGTACACTCTGAAGACAGTGAAGCACGGTGGTGCAAGTGTAAAGTTCAGCCAGGACCATAGTTGTGGCTGAGGACTCCAGGGCAACAGAGTCCTGGCCTCCTCTCACATAGACATGACAGTTTTCTGTCAGCATATCTGTCGCTTTCTCCATCTCCCCCTCAGGGCTTTCTGTTTTCCGCTGCACATTCTCCTCAGATGATGTGAACAGATTCACAGTTCTGTTCAATACTTGAACAATCAGCTTTACTGTTTCCTTTGCACATCACATACATACTCACTCCAGCATCAGCATCAGGGTTGGCAATCCCTCTCTACCACTAAGCTCGCTTCCGGGACGGAATGTTCTCTCCGGTCTTTCAGCATCAACTCTGCTCAGTCTTATTCAAGTAGGGGACCCTCTTAACCATTTAGCCCCTGTCTCAAGAATATCCACAGATGAAATAAGCCGCCACATTTTGATTGACCTGCCCGTACTGCTTAGTCTTCTTCTGACAACTGCAGACCCGCTAATTCTGAATTGTCAGCACTTCTGGTGTTACTCCCTGATGAGATACTAGCCCGAATTCTGTTTGACTGGGCTCTTGATTTTAACGTTACATAGCCAACAGCCCTGTAGGGGCGCTCCCGCCCAACTGATTCAAATTCCAGATGCTCCCTGGCTAAACAGCCCCTCCTACTTTAACTATTTACAAGCTAAGCATCTCTAACCCCATCTAGTGGGCAAACTAGGGTATTACACTTTCCGTATCTACAGTATATAACAGTGTCTCAAGTTAAATACATACAACAGATACATTAAATAGACATTTACATGGTATGTACAATAAATATGAATAATGTTAAAGGGAAAGGGTACATAACATCCGACATTAAATATATATCTGTACACTTACGGACACTCCTTTGTGTCCCTTACGCAAGCATTATGATATGGGCATGTTTCTCATACAATGGTGCTGAACATATTTGCTACATACCAGAGATCATGGACCACTTTGCATATAATAAAATACTTGAAGAGGTCATGCTGCCATACGCTGAAGAGGATATGCCCTTGAAATGGTTGTTTCAAAAAGACAATGACCCTAAACACACCAGTAAATGAGCAGAATCTTGGTTCCAGTCCAACAAATTTGAGGTTATGGAGTGGGCAATCTAATCCACGGACTTAATCCGGTAGAACACTTGTGGGGTGACGTCAAAAATTCAGTTTCTGAGGCAAAGTCAACAAATGCCACAAAATTCTAGGCTGTAAACAAAGCATCCTGGGCTGGAATAACAGTTGACAGGTGCCAGAAGTTGGTTGACTCTATGCAACATAGATGTATAACAGTTCTAAAAAACTGTGGGTATACAACTAAATATTAGGTTAGTGATTCACAGGAATGCTACTGTAAATCGTCATAAAAAATAGTACATATTCTGAATTTGTAAAGACAAATGCAGACACTGCTATATTTTAGAACAGCCCAATGTTCTTTTTTTTGCTATTTTTTGTAAAGTAATTACAAATTATATTCATTTCTCTTCATGTTTGGAACTACAAAACATTTCCAGTGCATGGAAATAAAAACAAGTATAAAGATTTTGTAATTAACTCATGTTTTTGAACACACTGCTATTACTTTGAACAGTACTGTATATCTATCTATTATCTATCTCATACCTATCAATCTATCAGAAGTAGCAGTGTCTCTCCGACACATGCGCAGAAGCAAAACACAGCCAATGCACATAGAAAGGCCTAAAAGTAAAGTGTAACAACGACAGTTGCAGTGTGTAGGCATGGGATATCTGGACAAGGACCGGACGTCACAGGGAAATTGTGATGCTGATGGATGGTGATAGCCAGGCTAATGAAGTGACGAGGCAGCATCATCTTCAGGGTAGTGTACACCCCATAGCGTGGAAGAATCATTAACATAAACGGATAGAAGATGATTCCTCCTCAACAACAACACATCTCCTATGACGCATACAGGGAGGACTATTTTTCAGCATTCTATGACTTGTATGCCCATATTAATAGGTTAGATACATCAAATGGGTGACACATTCCCTGTAAGTGCATTTCTGCTGCGGAAATGCACAAAAAAAGCACATATTTCATAACGAATTTCACCAATATAATATAGTTATTACTTTTGTTCAAAATGTAGAGTTTATCACATGTTGTTTTTAGTTAATGAGGACATTTACTATACCAGAATGTACAATACATGTACGTAGGTTTTACTACTGGATACAAACATACCTGTTGTTTATAAATGATTAAATAATAACTTTTACTGACTTCTATCTGTATTACATATGCAATTTACTAATTTTCAAGCTGTGATCAAACTGCACAAGCTTTTCATGTCTGATAACACAAGGAGAAATAGTACTGAGTTTTTTAAAAAAAAATACAATTCCATAAGTAGTTTTTGATGTGTGAAAAAATATTTGTTAAAACATATTCTGTAAAATGAACATTTACTGCATAAAAACATGTCCATTACGTTGAAATGCACATTTTTGTTCTTAAATTATTAAAAAAAGTTCAATTATTAGTTACAAGGCAACAGCATGTGTAGGATTAACTTTAATGCTCTGCTAATATGTTCTGTCCTACTATAACTTTATAGTTTTTCAACTAGAGGATACTAATTGTGTTTTCAAAAATAACAGCTCTATTTCAATCTAAGACATATAAAATATCATTCAGCTAAAGGTTTACTTCTATCACAGACAATTGTGGCTTATCCATGTGTCTAATAAATATGGAATTGAGAATATCAAATGAATTAAGAATGGACCTTAAGATTGTGGTTTGGCAACATAGGATAATATCTGCCAAACTTTTAGCATCCAAAAATATATACAGTAAAACTTCAATTTTATTTATGCTTTTAAAACTATTAAGTTACATTCTTTATAACAATAAAAATTAGTGCACCACTGTTCAATAAGGACAAACCTAAAATATTATTCTGTTAAGGCCGCGTTCTCACATTCATTATTTGGTCTGTATTTTACATCAGCATTTGTAAGCCAAAACCAGGAGTATGTGAAAAATGTGGAAGTGGTAATGTGGTTCTATTATACTTTTCCTCTCAATGTTCCACTCCTGATTTTGCCTTATAAATACTGATGTAAAAAAATACTTACCAAATACTATTAAAAAAATACGATAAGAAATCGGATTGCACTCTGGCCAAAGTTAACCTACGTGTCCTTGCTCATTTGCAATTTTTTTTCTCGGCTCAGATCAGACTGAGAAAAAATTTACAGCATGTTGTGAGTGACCTCATATCTTGGACGAGACTTGCCAATGCAAGTCAATGGGTGTGACAAAAAAAAATTGCATGGGACTCAAACAATGTGAGTACTGTCCCAATTTTTACACCCCATGTCCTTAAAAACCTGACATTTTATCTGCTGCGTACAGTAAAATCACACTGTGACCCGATAGAATACATAGATAGAATTCATATATACACATAGTATAGACATAAAGATGTCAGTTACATATATAATTATTACAGTGCGTATGTGTAGCTTACTGTACATGTTTCTAATTAATAAATTAATTATTTTCTGAAAATAGTGGTGTAGGCTACCCCGTAATTTTCCTAACCAGCAGAGGGAAAGCTGACAGCTGGGGGCAGATTTTTATAGCCTGGGAAGGGGTGATACCCATGTAACTTCCCAGACTATTAATATCAGCTCACAGCTGTATAATTAGCCTTTGCTGGTTATTAAAATGGGGGACCCTGAAAAAAATGATGTGGGGTCCACCCTATATATTCTAGCCAGCAAAGGCTGCGAAAACAGCTGCGGGCTGATATTAATAGTCTAGCAAGGGGCCATAGATATTGGCCCCCTCCCAGACTAAAAACCTGAGCCTTCAGTCACCACATAAGATGCACTAATTCTGGCAATTAGACTGGCTCTTTCCACTTGCCCACTGGCAGTGACAAGTGGGGTAATAGGGTTGTGGTTAGTGTCATCCTTGCATTGTCAGGTTAGATCAAGCTCAGGGGTTAGTAAAAGAGATGTGTATATAAAACACCGCCATTGCTAACCCCATAGTAAAATTGTTAAAAAAACACAGAGTAAAGTTCATTATTTTAAATAATTAAGAATAAAAAAACACTCATATTCACCTTTACATCCAATCCATTGTAGTTCATGTCCTCTGTAAAAGAGTTTAAAAAATAAACAACTATTTTCCTCACATCTCCGATGAGAAGAAAATAATCCATTCATCTATAGCTGACTCTCCCACAGCACTCGCGCTGACGTCATTGAGGTGAACAGAGTTCATTCGATATGAACTCATATCCCCTTTTTCCCATCTCCGCGAGGCACTGAGCTGTGCAAGCATGCGCAGCTCAGTGTCTTGGCTGCCTGATATGCTGATCATTCGCATCATGTCAGTGCTAAGCATGCCAAGTAACTGTAGCAGAGTTAGAGTTGCCTATGTACAAAAATTGTGTTAGGCGTCAGGTTTCTGTGTCTGCTCTGCAGGAATCTTAAGCCTCACATTTTGCGGTCTCCTGCTGTCTTTCTACTACAGATGAGATTACTTTGCAGCAGACTGCTCCAGAGACTAAGTCCCTCTGTACTCCTACTGGGCATGCTCACGAGACGATCTCCCATTGGAGATCGGGAGTCATGTGCCCAGGTCCTGTTCCAGATCTCATTGGTCCATCTCGGAGATCTGGAAGGTCCCGCACTGCTATAAAAAGCGCACATGGCCATTCCGCCATGCGCTAGTATAGACTATATTGCTATGTGTGAATGGTAACGGATGTATGACTCTGGTGACTGACTTATTTGAAACCCTTTGCCTCTGATATTACGCATTGGTGATAGGGAATTAGTTTAGTAGTCAGCGCCAGTCAGTGGCAAGCCTTAAGCCACTGTGCTCACCGCAATGCTACGCTAGCATCCAACATCGCGCTTGCCTTCCAGCCTTGTCATCGAGCGGCAGTGTTCTAAGACGCGCTGCAGTTGCAGCCCCCCTTGGAGCTCGCAGTAGGGATGCCACACACACAGTAGGTCTAGAAGGACGCAGCTCCTCTGTCTTAGGGCCTGCTCCTGTGACCAGATACCGTGTGTGCATTTTAACTGAACTCTGTGACACTAACAGGTTCAGTTTTCTTTGTGTTTTTATGCTGCGGCATCTCTGTGTGTGAACAGAGCCCGCTCTGCGCACTACGGGTGAAGTTGAACCTGTGCGCATTATTCCGCCATATTGCTCCTGCATCACTCAGCAGCAGTTGTAACACCTACTTGTCATGGTTCCCGTGCCTTCCGTGCCTCCTATTGCGCACCACGCTGCCCCTCCGTCACAAGTGTCCATACTCACCCGGCGCCACTGCCTCGCTCCCTCTTGCTCCAGCGACGGTGTCCTCCTCTGACCGGCCCGCGGCCTGTGACGTTATTGCGGGCTCTGCGCATGCGCCATAGGCCGCGGCCGGCTCACTGCCAATGATCTTATCCTCCGGCGGTGCCCTGACCCAGTAGCACCGCCAGACCAATGGGGGCACACCTGCAGGTATATCAGGCTGCCCTCCCATAGTGGAGGCGCCTGACCGTTGTTGTTCTAGCTTCTGTCTAGGCTCTGTGGTTTGTCTGTGCAATTCGCCTCTGCTCTCGCTTATTGCCTTCTGCTTCCTTGCAGTCCTGCTCCAGTCCAGCCTGTCTGTGTCCATACCTGCAGTCCTACTTCAGCCCTGCCTGTCTGTGTCCGCAGTTGCAGTACTACTCCGGTCCTGCCTGTCTGTGTCCGCACCCGCAGTCCTACTCCGGTCCTGTCTGTCTTTGTTCATACCAACAGTCCTGCTCAAGTCCAGCCTACCCGTGTCCGCACCTGCTGTTACCTACAGTCCTGCTCCAGTTCAGCCTACCCGTGTCCACACTTGCTGTCCTACTCTGGTCCTGCCTGACTGTGTCCATACCTACTGTCCCGCTCCAGTCCTGCCTACTCGTGTCCATTCCGGCAGTCCTGCCCCCATTCCGCTGATCCGTCTTAGCCCTACACTCCGTTCCGAGCCGCCCCTCTTGGTTCCGGCTGCCGTGGCAGTCGAACCCCTGGACCTGTTCCAAACAATCCCTCGGTTCCACCTGGTTGCTCATCCGGGGCCCCTCGGTGTCATGGTCCAGAGGGTCCACTCCGGGAAGCCCGCCTTGCCTACCGGCGTGCTAACACTACTGCACGGTGGACCCCGAGCGACGAATGCACTTTATTATCATTTTTATTCAGTGCGTTCCGCCGTTCCTAACAAATGTATTATCTTCTCCTCAGAGAGGTGAGCAATATGGTTGTTTATTTTTTTAATCTTTTACAGGGGACATAGGCATCAGAGGATTATCTTCACATTGGGGACAAGTGAGGAATGTGGTTGTTTATTATTTGAATTCATTTACAGGGGACATTGGCTCCAGCAGATTGGGCATAAAGCTGAGTATAAGTTTGCTTTTTTAAATAAACAAAAAATTGTCAGTGTCTTTATTTCAAAAAAAGGTCTTTATTCAGGGTGTTTTATATTTACAATATGACTTAGGAGTTAGTAATGGGTGCTTCTTATAGATGCCTCTTCATTACTTACCCCTGGGGTTGATTTCAGCTGTCAATACAAAGTTGACATCAACCTTCTGTGGTGTAGTGACCACTGTGTCCACTAGGGGGCACTGTATGGATGTCCCAGGAGAGTGGATGAATGGCAAGATACTGAATGACCGTTATGTATCTCAAGGTGGGTGGCCTTGAGATGGAGGTTTATGTGTGTGTTAATCAGCACTGATACTGCTGAGGTGCTGGTTCAATGTGTCACGGACTAGTTACCTACAAACCCACCCAGGTGGTGTGTTTAATAACGCTATTGTAAAGTGTGTATGTGTGTGTGAAGGTCCTGTGATGAGGTCATAGTCATGTGACCTGGTGGGCGTGGCTATGGACCATATAATGTGGCCAGGGTAGGTCACATGTGGTGAATGCTGGGACCCGATTGGTCCAGTGTGGAAGGTCCCGCTGAGATGGAGCTTCCTGGCTAACAGCCTGTGAAGTGGCTGTGGTGAATGGCTGCACGTGTCTGAGAGTTCCCAGGGGAGGGAATGAACATCTGCAGTAAGCTGAAGCAGCCATGAGGAAACCCAGACGTGGGTGAGATAAGTGAGGCTAAGGGAGCCTGTATGCTGGACATTGTACAACCTGTGTGAACAAAGGGTTTAAAGAGTGAAACTCTGCCATGGATGCTCTGTTGTTTATATGAAGCTTTGTTGCTGCTGTGGGTTTATGATGCTGAATAAACCGCATGGACTATGCTTGCTTTATGGAAAATCTGTGCCGGATCTGATTTTGTTGCTGCTGAGCGAGTATCCCCTACCCGAATATCAGCGCTACCTCACAATTGGTGGAGAATGTGGGCATTGTTGTAGCCTTGTTGCTGGGAGCAACGGAAGAGGACTGCAAAGTCGGTTGCTAAGGGCAACGCTGAGTATGGAAGGCTGACGGTTGGGGAAGCCACTGCTTGACTGTGGTTCTGGAACCGTGGGGCTGGCTAGTGAGTAAGGCACTGTCCGGATCAGTGAGCCCAGTGCAACCGTTTCCCCAGGAGAAAGAGACTTATAGGATACCTCTGCGGTAGAGGGGTCCGAAAACATGTGTGGCCAGCAGGTGACGGTCGTGAAAACTGTGTTGTACTGACCGGGGTCAGTGAGAAAGAAACTGGTGATTGATAGGGTGCCTCTGTGGATATGAGGTACCCGAGGACCTGTGGGGCCGACACAGGTAACGGACAGGTGTTCATGTTGTACTGACCTGGGTCATTGGGAAAGACTGTGTACCTGGAGGGTTCAGTGAGCAAGGTCCTGGAGGGTCAGTGTTGGGAGATTCTAGGAGAAGAATTGGATCCCTGGAGCACATGGTATGACCTTGGACCTGGTGAGGCGTGAGTGTTGAGCAGTCTCAGGAGGAGATGGATGTCCTGAAGAGCACCCGCTAAGCCCCTGGACCTGGTGAGGCTGGTGTGTTGGGAAACCCTGGGAGGAGGGCTGCTCCCTGAATAGCACCCGGTGCGCCCTGTGTGTTGGACGGTGTTTTTTGTGTGGAATTTTTTTTCTCTTCTCAACTCAGCCTGCGGTGGCTCAGTGGGAGTCAAGAAGGTGAAAAGCGGCTTCCTGTAACTCGGCGGGGTTACGAAGGGGACAAGCGGTTTCCGGTAACTCGGCGGGGTTACGAAGAGGACACCAGCCGCTGTGTGTGAATAGCAGCCAGTGGTGTCGGTGATCTGTGACAGCAGGAGCTGTGTTGGTGCCAACAAGGACTTGTGTGGTATCGTAAAAGAGACAAACTGTGTTGTGTGAACTGTGGTCTAAGGAGACCGGTATAACGGACATGGGGAAATCCCGAAAGGAGGCGGTGGCCCAAATCAGGGTGGTAGCCCAAAAGGGGGTGGAGTCCCAGAAGGGGGCGGTGACCCAAATTGGGGTGGTAACCCAAAAAGGGGTGGAGTCCCGGGAGGGGGCGGTGACCCAAATTGGGGTGGTCCAGAAAGGGGTCGGTGTGTCAAAAGAGGAACAGCAATGTTCATGTATGTTGTTTTCTGAATGTGGAATATTCTCTCCGGATAAAGACGGGCCACAGGTGTGTACCGTAATGCTGCACCGAGAAGGAGTCTCGGGTCGGCTGGACTCAAAGTGTCAGGTGACTCTGACAGGATCTCCTCTCACTTTCTGCCTGACTGAGAGAATGGTCCAGGTTCACTGTAAACATGGGGTCACGGTGAACTATACGGTAGACAGAGTGATGTTTGAGGGGCCCATAGGCGGTGAGTGCCAAGAGGGCAGGATACCACGGGACTTAGTCTATGTCTTGGAGAGGGGCCGGCACTTTGTTTTGTTTGATGATGTATGGACGGACGATGGAGACGTTTCTACTGTGGGGCCATCAGAAACTGAGACAGTGACGGCTCCTGACGTGGACAGGTCAGAGGTAGAACTGACCGGAAGAAGAAGTACATCTGCCCAACTTACGGACCTGACGTCTCGTGATATGATGGATGGTGGGCTGGGAGATGAGACGACTGTGGAAAAACACGGTTAGTGGATAACTGGAAGGATTACTCGACAGGCTGGGATGACTCCGACTCTGGGGGTGGCTGTGGCTCTGAGAGAGAAAGAGAGCACAGAATAGAAGGGCTAGAGAAGGAAGTCTCTGAGCTCAGAGGTCACCTGTCAACGTGGCAAAACGTGAACAAGACGCTTAGGGAAGAGATGGAAGAACATGTCAAACGAGAAAGAGTCCTGTGACAACTGGCCGAGCACAAGGTTGAGGAGCTCGAGAAAGAAGTCTTGGAGCTCAAAGAAACTGTAAGTGATCTTCTGAGGGAGAAGAAATTTGAATGACAGTGTTGAACAACGGCCGGGTCCAACTGGTGGTGGAATGGAGCTGCTGGTGCCCGTCTTGGCAGATGGTCATGAAGAGATAAGATCTCGTGAAGTTGGGGGGCTAAGAACTGAAGAAGACAGTCACTCGGTTGGGGCAACTGTACTGAGGGAAGTGTCCGTGGTAAAGCCAGAGCCTCCTGGCCAGGAAGAGAGCAAGGCCACGACCTTCAAGTTTGTGATTGATGTACCAAAAGATATGCAAGAGGCCTGTGCTGAGGAAGGTGTGCATGAGGCTTTCAAAGAGGCGGTCAAAGCGTGTAAGGTGCGCTGGGCACCTGAGACTCGGCAGTTGGTGATAGTATCAGCCAGAGAAGATACATCAAACCGAGTAGCTGTCCTGAAGGAGATACATCTACAATGTCTCCACGTCAAACAGCTGGTCAGGCAGAGTAATGTGAAGGCTGCTCGACGCCTAGAGTTAGCAAGGGAGGCTATGGATCGGCTGGGTTTGTGGAAAGATGTGGTTCTGGTACCAAAGGTCTGATCGGGAGAATCATTGGAAGATTCGGAAAGGTAATGCAAGACCTTGTAAATAGCTCCGGTGTGGTGAGAGTGAGGATCCCTCCTGATGATGAAGACCAGGTATCCAGTGAAGAGGGTAGGATTCCCATCCTGGTGGTTGGCTCCTTCGAAAGTCTGAGAAACTTTCGGATGCTCTTGGAGTATCAAGTGGGGTACTCCAAGAGATTGAGCAGTTGAGGCTGGACCGTCAGCGAATCAATAAAGAGGTTCGGAACACCAAGTGGCGGCCGCCTCCAACCCAAGATTTAAGGACCCGAAGGGTTCCTCCAAGTAGTGACATGGCAGGTGGCCAAAGAATGTCAGCAAGTGGCAGTTCGATGGGCCATACAAGGCTGAGAGACATTAGTTCCTGTGAGACGCTGAATGGGTCAGACTCAGGCCAGACAGTAGGCCCAACTAAGACTGATGACTGTACCAACCGGGGGAGCTGCTCAGGGAACGGAACAAACAGGGAGAGGAATGTGGTGACTAGACAGTGTCTGATGACGCAGACAGACTGTAACTGGAGGGCCAAAGATCAGGGCGGATATTCTGACCGCTGGGGGTGGGGGAGGCCTAGCGTAGAGATGAGGCCGTATGATAGAAGGAGATGGTTCTCTCGACCTGTGGGGCAAGGTGTAATGAGTGCCCGGTCTCGAGAGCCTGATGTAAGGTTGTGTGTCCAACCCCACAAGTTTGAACAGAGGGGGGAGGTATGTGGTGTAGTGACCACTGTGTCCACTAGGGGGCACTGTATGGATGTCCCAGGAGAGTGGATGAATGGCAAGATACTGAATGACCGTTATGTATCTCAAGGTGGGTGGCCTTGAGATGGAGGTTTACGTGTGTGTTAATCAGCAGTGATACTGCTGAGGTGCTGGTTCAATGTGTCAGGGACTAGTTACCTACAAACCCACCCAGGGGGTGTGTTTAATAATGCTATTGTAAAGTGTGTATGTGTGTGTGAAGGACCTGTGATGAGGTCATAGTCATGTGACCCAGTGGGCGTGGCTATGGACCATATAATGTGGCCAGGGTAGGTCACATGTGGTGAATGCTGGGACCCGATTGGTCCAGTGTGGAAGGTCCCGCTGAGATGGAGCTTCCTGGCTAACAGCCTGTGAAGTGGCTGTGGTGAATGGCTGCACATGTCTGAGAGTTCCCAGGGGAGGGAATGAATGTCTGCAGTAAGCTGAAGCAGCCATGAGGAAACCCGGACGTGGGTGAGATAAGTGAGGCTAAGAGAGCCTGTATGCTGGACATTGTTCAACCTGTGTGAACACAGGGTTTAAAGAGTGAAACTCTGCCATGGACGCTCTGCTGTTTATATGAAGTTTTGTTGCTACTGTGGGTTTATGATGTTGAATAAACCGCATGGACTATGCTTGCTTTATGGAAAATCTGTGCCGGATCTGATTTTGTGGCTGCTGAGTGAGTAACCCCTACCCAAATAACAGCGCTACCTCACACCCCCAACTATCATCCCACTTGCTAACGTACCAGGACAAGTTGGGAGAGCAAGGCTAAGCACCAAAATTGGTGAATGTCATGGATGCTCCTTTTCTGGGGCAGCTGAGAGTTGATGTTTTTAGCCTTAGAAGGGACCAATATCTATTGTCCCTTCCTAGGCTATTAATATGATTCGGCAGCTGTCTGCCTAGCCTTTGCTGGTTATTAGTTCTAGGGGGACCATGCATCATTTTTTTCAGGGTCCCCCATTTCAATAACTACTAAAGGCTTAGTATACAGTTGTGAGCTGATATTAATAGCTTAGGAAGCTCCATGGTATTACCCCCTTCACAGGCTATAAGTATCTGCCCCCAGCTGTTCGCTTTCCCTCTGCTAGTTAATAAAATGTCAAGGGATCTCACCGCATTTTTTTCAGAAAATAATATATTTTGTAATCAAATTCATGTACACCAAGCTGCAGTGGGTACAAAAAAGTATTCAGACCCCTTTAAATTTTTCACTATTTCATTGCAGCCATTTGGTAAATTCAAAAAAGTTAATTTTTTTCTCATTAATGTACACTCTGTGTTAAGGGCTGGCGGAACGCGCCAAATAATAAAGATGGTATTTTGGTGCGTTTGCAGCCTGGGGTCCACCGTGCAGAGATGCTAACTGCTGCTTGGTAATCGTGGATGTTATATGGTGGTATAATAGAGTAACACACGGGGTTAACTTCACCCAGTGTGTACAGAGGCAGACTCTGTTACCTCACAGAGCCGCACGACCACCAAATATAAATGAGTTAGCCTAAACTCTAAACCCTACAAACAAGCACAACCAGAGGGGAGTCATAATGAGTCAGTCACCAGTCTCAAGCATCCATCATCACACACACAAATAGCAAATAGAGTCTATACTAGCTCATGGCCAAGTGGCCATGCGAACCTTTTATAGCAGCGTCCTTCTGGGTCCTATCCAAGCTGCTTGAGGACCTGAGCACATGACCTCCGACCTCCAATGAGAGGTCATCCCATGGGCATGCTCAGCAGGCTGAAAAAAGGACTTAGACTCAGGAGCTGCTCGCTGCTGGCTAGTGCGGATTGCTAAAGCTGACCCAGAGGTGGCAGCAGCAACCAACCTGACAGCATTAGTTTGAGCAAGACGCAGGTATCAATGCCTTTGTTGAGCAGCCTCCTCTGCAGCTGGAACAGAATGGGAGACCGCAGAAGGCAAGGCTCAGGCTTCCTCCCATGTAAAAGCAGGAACCTGACGCTTAACATTACGCCCCTAGGGCCCCTTCCGCTTGAGCCTCGGTACACTCAAAGGCTGCAATGAGTAGTGGAAAGTGGATATTCTCCATAGTCTCCCAGGTCCGATCCTCTGGACCATGACCCTTCCAGTCGACCAGATAATACTATTTTCCACGTACCACCCTGCACCCCACAATGACATTCACCTCAAACTTGTCTGACAAGACTGATGTCCTGACAGATGTCTCGGAGAACCGGGACATGTGGGCGGGCTTAAGGAGGGATGGGTGGAGGAAGGGCCAGCCTGTAGACCACAGGGTTAACCTGTTCGAGGACCTTGAAAGGATTCATGTAGCGAGACGTGAACTTAGTGGACTTGACCCGCAGCCTGATGTTATGGGAGGAGAGCCACACTAAGTCGCCAGGGGCGATGGTCAGAGCAGGGCGCTGGTGTGTGTTCATGGAGACCCTCATTCTCTCCTTTGAGGCCCGGATAGCATCCTGGGTGCGATCCCAAATGTCACGTGCCTCCACTGCCCAGTCTGCCACCCTAGAGTAGGTGGATGACACTGGCATGGGCACAGGGACGAGTGGATGCTGGACATAATTAAAGAGGAATGGGGTCTGACCGGTGGAGTTGGCCATAGCGTTGTTCAAGGCGAACTCCGCCCACGGCAGCAAGGGTGCCCAGTCATCCTGCCTTACCGAGACAAAATGTCATAGGTATGTGACCAGGGTCTGGTTGGCCCTCTCTACCAACCCGTTTGTCTCAAGGTGATAAGCCGAGGAGAGATTCAGCTCAATGTTGAGCAAGCGACAGAGCTCTCTCCAAAACCGAGAAGCGAACTGAGGGCCCCGGTAACTGACAATCTTGTCTTGCATGCCGTGTAGGCGGAAGACATACTTGATGAACAACGCTGCCCGGCCCCGTGCAGAAGGTAACCGGGAGATGGTCGGTGATGACCCAAATAACCGTGCTGCCACTGAACTTGGGTAGGCCTACCACAAAGTCCATGCCAGCCATCTCCCAGGGCCTGTCCGCCACCGGCAGAGGGTAAAGTATCTCAGCAGGCCGTTGCTGAGGAGACCTATTCTTGGCGCAGGAGACGCATGCCTGAATGTAGTCTCCGATGTCACGGGCCATATGCAGCCATCAGTACATCCTCGCCAGGAGCTCAGAGGTCTGCTTTGTCCCGAAGTATCCACCCACCCTGGACGAGTGAGCCCAGGAGAGAACCTCTGGTCATAGACGGGCGGGGACAAATGTCTTGCCTGGAGGCACCAACTCAAGGGCGACTGGAGCCACGGTCCTCAGGCTCTTGGATGGGATGATCAGCTGAGGCTCTGTCTCCTCCTCCACAGACACCATGGAGAGGGAGAGATCATCAGTCTGGACGTTATTCTCGCCGGACAAAAAATGAAGGGTGAAATGGAACCGGGAGAAGAATAGGGACCCCCTGGCCTGGCGAGAATTTAGACGCTGGGCTGTCTGCAGGTACAGCAAGTTTTTGTGGTCGGTGAAAAACTGGAAGGGGAATCGGGCCTTCTCCAGGAGTTGTCTCCACTATGAGAAGACCAACTTCATTGCTGGCAACTCCCTGTCCCTGATGGAATAGTTCCTCTATGCCAGCGAAAAGGTCTTGGAGAAGAAAAAGCAAGGCTGCTTCCGACCTTGAGTGTCCTTCTGGAAGAGGACTGCTCCAGCACCGACGGAAGTGGCATTAACCTCCAAGATGAATGGCTTATCTACATCGGGGTGATGTAGAATGGGAGCGCTAGCAAAGTGGGTCTTGATGGAGGAGAAGGCCTTGGAGACCTGTTCCGACCACAACTTGGGGTTTGCTCCCTTCTTGATGAGGGCCACCAAGGGTGCTACCGATGTAGAGAATTGGGGAATGAACTGGCGATAGTAATTAACGAACCCCAAAAAGCACTGCACTGCTTTGAGAGAGTGGGGTTCCTGCCAGTCCATTACCGCCTGTTACAGATCTGCAGCACAGGACTGGGGAAGAAGGGGAAAACTGAACCTGCACTACGACTAGGCTGATACTCTACAATGGAGTGGAAAACCAATTTCTTGTGAATAGACCCACCGATGATCCTAGGTTAATCTCAAGCGAAGACCTATAGATAGGGGGAAGGGGGTCCCTGAAGGATCTAAGGACTGGTT
This sequence comes from Dendrobates tinctorius, assembly GCF_039654945.1. NCBI lineage: Eukaryota > Metazoa > Chordata > Amphibia > Anura > Dendrobatidae > Dendrobates > Dendrobates tinctorius. The sequence goes on from NW_027361776.1 coordinate 13,560,481, forward strand.
ACAAAAACGGGTAACCTCCTAATAGAAAACAAAGAGAAGACTGCAGAAACAAATTGAAAACACAAACTAAGACTAGCAGAACCAGAGATCCCAGCATTGAACTAATTAAACACACAGAAGGCAAAGCAAAGCTCCAAGCCAGAACTCAAGTGGATTAACACTGTTGTCCAGCAAGGACTGGGAGACAGGTGCAGGTTAATAAAGGGTGATACAATCACCTAACCAAAGACAAACCCGGCACCAGAGGAAAAAGACCAGCAGCCAAAACACTACAAGAAAATTGTGGATAGTCACAAACTAAACAGATTTTAACAATACCTCCCCTTTAACGAGGATCCCCCGGATCCTCTAGGCCGGGCCTTATTCGGAAATCTCCTGCAAAAAGCCTTAATTAATCTTGAGGCTGAGACGTCCACAGCTTTCACCCAGGTATTGTACTCGGGACCGAAACCTTTCCAGGACACGATATACTGTAAGCCTCCTCTATGCCACCTGGAATCAAGAATGCGTGAAATCTCAAACTCACAGTCCTCATCAATTGGAGGAGCAGACGGCATAGCTACCTTATCTGGAGTGTCAACTTTCTTCAGCAAAGATACTTAAAAAACTGAAAAAATTTTCCAGGACGAAGGAACGTCCAATCTCACCGCTGCCGAGTTGACAATATGAACCACTTTGAAGGGTCCTACAAACGTAGGCCCCAACTTTTTAGAAGGGATTTTTAACTGCAGATTCCTAGAGGACAACCACACCATTTCCCCAACAACAAACCTCGCTCCTTTCTTCTCTTGTCAAAATATTTCTTACATCTCCTATTAGCCTAATTCAGATTATGGTGCACACTGGTCCAAACCTTTTCCAAAGTTCCAGAGAAACTCTCCTCCTCAGGCACCACCGCCCCAATCCTGGAGAAAGGACCGAAAGTTGAATGCTTCCAGTACAACAAAAAAAGGAGAACACCCAGCCGAAGAAGACGTATGATTATTGAGAGCAAACTCAGCTAATGGTAGATATTCCGAACACATCTCCTGATTCTCTGCTACAAAACATCTCAAAAAATGCTCAACGCTCTGGCTCTTCCTCTCGGTCTGTCCATTGGACTCCAGATGATAACCGGACGAAAATGAAAAATGAACCTTAAGTCTGTCACAAAAGGCACACCAAAATCGAGCCACAAACTGTGGTCCCCTATCGGAAACAATCTCCGTGGGAACACCATGGAATCTGACAATCTCTTTCACAAATGCCCTGGCAAGTGTTTTAGCGCAGGATAATTCACTGAATGGGACCAGATGACACATCTTACTTAATCGGTCCACTACAACCCAGGTGATAGAAAAACCATCAGTGACCGGCAGGTCGGTGATAAAATCCATTGCAAGATACGTCCATGGGAAACTAGGAACCTCTAACAGGCACAGCAACCCTGCTGCTGGTGCTGGAGAAATGGAACCCGGCAAAAAACAATGCCCACTGAGCTTAACGGGTATTCAAACGTTTAGCAGCATCCATAGATCAGATTTTTATGATCAGTAAAGACTTGTTTAGGATGTCTAGCGCCCTCCAAAAAGTGTTGCCAATGCTCAAATGCAAACTTAATAGCCAGCAATTTTCATTTCCCAACATCGTAGTTGAGCTCCACCTCTGAAAATTTCTTAGAAAAGAATGCACAGGGATGTACCCCATCCTCTCCTTCCTGTGACAGAACAGCCCTTACCCCTACTGATGAGGCATCCACCTCTACCAGAAATGGCTTAGTCTCATCTGTCTGGATCAAAACAGGAGCAGAGCTAAACTTCTCCTTGAGATGCTCAAAGGCCTTAACAGCCTCAGGGGACCATTGGACAGTATTTGAACCCTTCTTAGTCAGATCAGTAAGGGGTTTTGCGATAACAGAAAAATTCTTTATGAATTTTCTATAATAATTAGCAAACCCCAAGAATCTCTGAATCGACTTCAAACATTCAGTTGTAAGCCACTCCAATACTGCCTGAACCTTCACCGGGTCCATCTCAAACCCATCACTGGAAACAAAGTACCCCAAAAAGCTGATTTTCTGTACCGCAAACTCGCATTTCTCCAGTTTAGCAAAGAGTGTGTTTGTTAGAGTTGCGGATCGCACTAAATAGAAAATATAATAAAATGCGATCGCAACCCAGAGTCCACCATGCAGAGATGGTAAACTGCTATTTGGTACTGGCGGGCAGTAACTGAACGCCAGCGGTGTAACCACTGACCCGGTGTGTGCAGGCGCAAACTCTGTTACAGCACATAGCCGCAGAAAGAGACGCCGAAGCCTGTTACCTCACAGACTACGGCTAAGGGAATCGCTACTGCGGCGCCAGGGATTAACCCTAGAGAATTGCTGTGCCCTGTTAGCAGTCACATGGTGCAGCCGACAGTTGTGTTACCGCACTGTGTGCGTACAGCACCACCCTGGCAGATGCCACTAGCCAGCCTAAGCTTAGCGCTGGAAAGCGCAGTAACTGCGCATGGTGCCGCTGAGATGGACACTGCGGTGTATGCGGTACAGACGTGTCTCATGCAGATGACACTCTCTGGCATAACGTGTGAGAGGAGCAGGAAGCACTGCGGCGCTATGCAGTGCCACCACTCGGTGCTGACTCCACCAACTACCAACCCTAAGTCTGGGTGCTGGACAGGCTAGGCTACACAACACTTGCATACCAAGGGTCGGGGTTTCAAAATAAGTCATTCACCAGTTTCATGCATCCATCATCACACATACCACAACTTAATACTATAAGAGTCTATTGTAGCGCATGGCCGTGCGGCAATGTGACTCTTTTATAGCAGCATCCTTCCGGCACCTTCCTAGTGGTCCATTGGGAGCAGCAATAGGAACTGAGCATGTGACCTCAGACCTCCAATGAGAGGACTTACCACGGGCATGCTCAGAGGACCGAAAGAAGGACTTAGTCCCAAAAGCTGCTCGCTGCTGGCTATTGCAGGTTACTATATCTGAACCCTGTTTGGCAGCAGTAACCAAGACAACAGTAGTAAACTGAGCAAGACGCCGGGAACGATGTCTTTGCTGAGCAGGCTCCTCTACAGCTGGAGAGGAATGGGGGACTGCAGAAGGCAAGGCCCGGGATTCCTCCTGTGCAGAGGCCGGAACCCGATGCCTAACCGTGTTTTTTTCTCAGAATCTGCCAAACCTCACGGACTCTCTGCCAATGCGACTCCAGATCGGGCGGGTAGATCAAAATATCATCCAAATAAACAATAACACTACTACCGATCAACGGCCTCGGAATGTCGTTAATGAAATTTTGAAAGAATGCCGGGGCGTTTGCAAGGCCGAAAGTCATTACCAGACACTCAAAATTACCTTCCGGGGTATTAAAGGCTGTCTTCCATTCATTGCCTTCTTTTACTCGCAGCAAATTATATGTCCCACAGAGATCCATCTTAGAGAGCCACTTGGCTCCAACTAATTGATTAAACAAATCCGGAATTAGCGGCAAGGGATAAGGATTGCGCACAGTGATCTTATTAATCTCTCTGAAATCCGGGCACGGCCTAAGACCCCCATCTTTTTTTTTACAAAAAAGAATCCCATGGCCACAGGGGACTTGGAGGGTCTTATATGACTTGCAGCAAGACTAGTCTGCAGGTATTCCTTTAAGGCCTCCCTCTCGGGAATCGTCAGATTAAATAAATGACTCTTAGGGAGAGTAGCACCTGGGACGAACTCAATAGCGCTTGTGGCTCCACTTCTGAAAATACTTTCCACTATTCCTGAATGGCTTCAGGTAGCTCATTTTTCACCACAGCAGCAATGTGCACATCACAACATTTCCCATAACACCCCTGACCCCAGGATCTTATCGTACTTGCCAACCAGCCCAATACAGGATTGTGCATCTTTAACCAGGGTAACCCCAGGTCAACTGGAAAAGGCAGTTTATCAAGTACAAACAAATCTAAAGATTCCTGGTGTTCCATATTCACAGTGAGTGGAAACCCGGTGACCTTTCGAGAAACGCAACCATGCTCTAGAGGAGTGTTATCAATCACCACTACAGGAAAAGGGGATGATAAAGGTACAGAATCTATCTTAGACTTGTCCAGAAATTGCTGATCAATCAAATTAAGTGCAGTACTACAGTCCACCATCACTTGAAAATCAATAGAGAATGACCATGACAGGTAGAGAAACCAGAAAAAGAAACTCCTGTGGACTGTAAAAATGCAATATGAACGGGAGGATTACTCTGACTAACAGTTTTTTCTCTTTTCCTGATTTATGCGTCCTTCACATTGCTTAATAAAATGGCCAGTCTTACCACAATAAAGGCATAGCCCCTCAGAGAACCTTCTCTCCCTTTCTTGGGAATGAGAGGACATCGCCCCAAGTTGCATCAGTTCCCCATAGTCCATGGGGGTCTCTTGAGAGACAGGGTCCAGCACAAATGAAACCTTCTCCTCATTCTGTCTATCTCTCAATCTTCTATCCACCCGGAGAGCTAACTGCATGGCAGCCTCAAGTGTAGCAGGTGCAGGGTAAGCAATGAGTAAATCTTTAACCCTGTCATTCAAACCTGCTAAAAACTGACTCTTGAGTTCTGGATCATTCCAGCTGACTTCTGAAGACTATCGTCTGAACTGGGCACAATATCTTTCAGCGTCGTCAGAACCCTGTTTCAGCCATCTGAGTTTTTCCTCGGCTGTAGTGACCCGATCAAGGTCATCATATAATACCCCCATAGTAGAAAAAAAACACTTCTACTGACATCAAACAAGGGTCATCTGGACACAATGAAAATGCCCAAACTTGCGGCTCACCTCGCAATAACGACATAATAATCCTCACACGCAGTAATTCAGCCCCTGAAGACCTGGGTCTAAGCCGAAAATAAAACAAACATGCATTTTTAAATGAAAAAAATCCCTGCCGCTTAACAGAAAAACATTCAGGCACACCCACCTTAGGTTCCTCAAGATGGATTACAGTGCAATTACTCATGTGCTGTTGGAAGCTGGCAACTTCCAACGTTAACCTTTGCAGGCGTTGAGCAAGATTCTGAACACTGATCATATTGCAAAAATCCAGGAGGGTTTTTTTATATATATACTTTCTCAGGCTTAACAAACTGTTATGGATCTGCAGCACAGGACTGAGGAAGAAGGGGGAAAACTGAACCAGCACTACGAGTAGGCTGATACCCTACGATGGAGTGGACGACCCATTCCTTGTGAATAGACCCACCGATGATCCTAGGTTAATCTCAAGTGAAGACCTATAGGTAGGGGGAAGGGGGTCCCTGAAGGATCTAAGGACAGGTCCAGGTTAATAAAGGGTGATACAATCACCTGACCAAAGACAAACCCAGCACCAGAGGAAAAAGGCCAGCAGCCAGAACACTACAAGAAAATGGTGGATAGTCACAAACTAAACAGATTCTAACACTGCCTGCAGCTTGGCAGGATCCATAGCCAAACCCTGGGCAGAGTTAATATAGCCCAGGAAAAGCAAGGGCTCCTGCTCAAACAGGCACTTCTCCACTCTGGCATAGAGGGAGTTAGCTCGTAAGCGGTCGAAGACATTGCAAACCTCTCTCCGGCGGGAGTCCAAATCTTGAGAGAAGATGAGAATATCATCCAGACAGACAACCACCGAGGTGGAGAGTATATCCTGAAAGATATCATTTACAAAGTCCTGGAAGACGGCCGGAGCATTACAGAGCCCAAAGGGCATGACCAGATACTCATAATGGCCATACCTGGCATTAAATGCCGTCTTCCATTCATCCCCCTCACGGATGCGTATCAGATTATAGGCCCCCCGCAGATCTAATTTGGTGAAAACAGTTCCGATATCAGGGGCAGAGGATCCTTGTTCTTAACGGTGATAGTGTTAAGACCCCTGTAATCGATGCAGAGCTGTAGCTCTCCATTCTTCTTTTGAACAAAGAAGAATCTCGCCCCCGCTGGTGACACCCACTTAATAATGAATCCTCTTGCCAGATTCTCCTTGATATGATATATTGAGACATAGCCTCAGTCTCCGGTAGAGATAGGGGATAGACCCGACCCCGGGGAAGCTCAGCACCAGGCAAGAGGTCAATAGGACAGTCATAGGAGCGTTGAGATGGAAGTGTCTCAACGCCTTCTTGGAGAACACATCTGCAAACTGTCGATAGTGTTTGGGGAGAGAGGAAAGATCTGCAGGGACCTCAGTGGAGGCAAACTGAATGCACTCCCTCAGACATCTACCTTCACAGGATTTACCCCAACTAAGAATTCTCCCCTAGGACCACTCCATATGGGGAGAATGATACCACAACCAGGGAACCCCTAGAAGGACCTGATCGAAACCCTCAGGCATGACGAGGAGGGATATCATCTCCTGATGAGATGGAGACACCAAGAGTATCAACGGGGAGGTCTGGTGGGTAATTTGTGAGGGTAGAGTCACGCTGTTCACCAGTCTGACGGTGACTGGCTTAGATATCATAACCAGGGGTATTGTGTGCCATTGAGCTAAGGTAGATGACATAAAATTGCCCTCAGCTCCGGAGTCCATGCAAACCTCCACCGCAAAGAGTGGACGAACCAAACTCAAGCGTCCCTTTAAAGGACAGCTTGGAGGAAAATGCCGCTGATTGTAGTGAGACTCCTCCTATGACCACTAGAAGCAAGCATTTTCCCGACCGCTGTGGGCACCGGTTGGCAATGTGACCAGACTGCCGGCAAACATGACAGACCACAGGTGCTCGAGGGGGCCAGGACCTAGATCCCGCGTGAGATGCCCCCTGAGGCTCGGACGCCCGATCGGGAGATTCCAGGGGTTTAACAAAACTAGGTGCCAACCTAAACCTCTGCCTACACTGGGACCGCTCCAACCTTTGCTCGGTGAAGCAAAGATCTACACTGGTGGAGACAGTGATAAGCTCCTCCAGTGTGGCTGGAATCTCCCTGGTAGCCAGGTGAAGGATCACATGGTCAGCCAGACATCTTCAGAATGCCGGAATGAGGACCTTATCTGGCCACTACAACTCTGAGACCAGAGTCCGGAACTGGATGGCGAAATAGCTGACCAAGGACGATCCCTGTGACAATGCCAGCAGCTGGAGCGCGGTGACATGGGTGTCTCACAGTCCCAAGAAGACCTGCTTCAGAGTGACCAAGAACTGAGAGGCACTCTGCACCATATGATCACCATGCTCCCACAGTGGTGTAGCCCACTCCAAAGCCCTGCCTGACAAGATGGAAAGGAAAAATCCCACCTTAGCCCACTCGGAATCGTGCAGCCTGCAGCCCTAGCTGTATAGCGCACTGGCTCATGAAACCCCTACATGAAGCATTATCACGAGAGAATTTCTCAGGCAGCGGGAGGCGGGACAAAGACGGGGCATGGATGGCAGTGGTCACATGGAAGACAGCCTCCGTGGCTGCCGGAACAGCGACTGCAGTAACATCTGCAACTGAGGCTGAATGTTTGAGAACCGCCAACCTGCCCTCCCGCTGCCAGATGTGCCGCAGCAGTCTCTGTTCGGTCGCCATTACTAGTCAGACCCTGGCATTAGTATACTGTTAATGGCTGGTGGAACACACCAAATAATAAAGATGGTATTTAGGAATGTTCGCAGCCCGGGGTCCACCGTGCAGAGATGTTAACTGTTGCTCGGTAATGGCGGATGTTATATGGCGGTATAATAGAGGAACACACAGGGTTAACTTCATCCAGTGTGTACAGAAGCGGACTCTGTTACCTCACAGAGCCGCACGACTGCCAAATAAAAATGTCATAGCCTGTTTATGCTCACAGAGCTCGGCAGTGTGAGCGCTAGTATATAGTCACAGGACTCTGCCCCTGAGACACTGAGTTAGAATCCCTCTAGACACACTAGTGCTCGACACCGCAACTGCGGTGCCAGGAAGAGACGAATAAATAGATAAAGTGCACTATGTGCGCACAGCACCGTTCTGGCGGATGCCATTAACCACTCGGACTAGGGAGAAAATCGCTAGACTTGCGCACGGCGCCGCACTGGCAGATGCAGTTACTTAACTAGGTACAAAGGTGCATTGAAGAGAACGGCACTGTATGGCGCTAAGTGAGGTGCTGCGACTAGGTAGCTTTAGTGGTGAAAGACCATGCCACTAGTGGCACTGACTCTAAACCCTACAAACAAGCACAACCAGAGGGAGGGGAGTCATAATGAGTCAGTCACCAGTCTCAAGCATCCATCATCACACACACAAATAGTAAATAGAGTCTATACTAGCGCATGACCGAGCAGCCATCCGAACCTTTTATAGCAGTGTCCTTCCGGGACCTTCCTGATGGTCCAATCCGAGCTGCTTGAGGACGTGAGCATGTGACCTCCGACCTCCAATGAGAGGTCATCCGACGGACATGCTCAGTAGGCTGCAAAAAGGACATAGACTCTGGAGCTGCTCGTTGCTGGCTAATGCAGATTGCTAAAGCTGGCGCAGAGGTGGCAGCAGATACCAAAATGACAGCACTAGCTTGAACAAGACGCCGGGATCGATACCTTTGTTGAGCAGCCTCCTCTGCAACTGGAGCAGAATGGGAGACCGCAGAAAGCAAAGCTCGGGCTTCCTCCCGTGTAGAGGCAGGAACCTGACTTCTAACACTCTGTACCCCATCTTGACTGAAAAAAACAGAAATATAGAAATTTTTGCAAATTTATTAAAAAAGAAAGACTGAAATATCACATGGTCATAAGTATTCAGACCCTTTGTTCAGTATTGCAAAGAATCACCCTTTTGAGGTAGTACAGCTTTGAGACTTCTTGGCAATGATGCAACAAGTTTTTCACATCTGGATTTGGGTATCCTCTGCCATTCGTCCCTGCAGATCCTCTCCAGTTCCATCAGGTTGGATGGTCAACGTTGATGAACAGCCATTTTCAGGTCTTTCCAGATATGCTCAACTTGGTTTAGGTCAGGGCTCTGACTGCACCAGTCAAGAATGGTAAGGCTATGTGCACACAATGCAGATTTGCTGCGGATCCGCAGCGGATTTTTCCACGCAGAAACGCTGCAGATCCGCACTGCGATTTACAGTACAATGTAAATCAATGGAAAAAAAAAGCTGTGCAGATGGTGCAGAAAAATCAGTGCGGAATTGCTGCGGATTTAAAAGAAGTGCATGTCACTTCTTTTGTGCGGATCTGCAACGTTTCTGGACCCCTCCATGATAGAAATCCGCAGCGGCAAAAACTGCAGAAAATCCGCGGCAAATCCACACAAAATCCGCATAAAAACATTTGTGCAGACAATTCGGCACCACTTTTCCTACGTGTGCACATAGCCTTAGAGAGTTGTTCTGAAGCCACTACTTTTATCTGTGTGCTTAGGGTGATTGTCTTGTTGGAAGGTGAACTTTTGATTAAGTCTAGGGGCCAGAGCACTCTGGAAGAGGTTTTCATCCAGTATATCTCTGTACTTGGCCGCATTCATGTTTCCTTCAATTGCAACCAGTTGTCCTGTCCCTGCAGCTGAAAAACACCTCCATAGCATGATGCTGCCACCATCATGTTTCACTGTTGGGATTCAATTGGGCTGGTGATGAACAGTGCCTGGTTTTCTCCACACATACTGCTTAGCATTATCATCAAAAAGTTCTATCTTTGTCTCATCAGACCAGATAATATTATTTCTCATAGTCTGGGAGTCATTCATTTTTTTTAGCAAACTCTATGCAGGCTTTCATATGGCTTTGACTGAGGAGAGGTTTCCGTCGGGCCCCTCTGCCATAAAGGTCCAACTGGTGAGGGCTGCAGTGACAGTTGACTTTGTGGAAAATTCTCCCATCTCTCTACTGCATCTGAGGAGCTCAGCCACAATGATCTTGGAGTTCTTCTATACCTCTCTCACCAAGGCTCTTCTCCCATGATTTCTCAGTTTGGCTGAATGGCCAGGTTTAAGAAGACTTCTTGTGGTCCCAAACTTCTTCCTTTTAACGATTATGGAGGCCACTGTGCTTTTAGGAACCTTGAGTACTGCAGAAATTCTTTTGTAACCTTGGCCAGATCTGTGCCTTGCCACAATTCTGCCTCTGAGCTCCTTGGCCAGTTCCTTTGATCTCATGATTCTCATTTGGTCTGACATGCACTGTGAGCTGTGAGGTCTTATATAGACAGGTGTGTGCCTTTACAAATCAAATCCTATCAGTTTAATTAAACACAGCTGGACTCCAATGAAGGAGTAGAACCATCTCAAGGAGGATCACAAGGAAATGGACAGCATGTGACTTAAATATGAGTGTCTGAGCAAAGGGTCTGAATACTTATGACCATGTGATATTTTAGTTTTTCTTTTTGTAATAAATTTGCAAAAATTTCTACATTTTTGTTTTTTTTTCAATCAAGATGGGGTGCATTAATGATTAAAAAATGAGCTTTTTTGAATTTACTAAATGGATGCAATGAAACAAAGAGTGAAAGATTTAAATGGGTCTCAATATTTTCCGAACCAAATGTATAAGTGATGTGTGCAAATTCTGCTTTAGTAAAACCTTGCTATACAAATGCTTATCTAAGAGAATGCAATTGATATGTGACATTGCTCCATGTGATATTTCTTTATCCGTTGTGATTTCCTTTTCTTTTTGTGTTAATGGTCTTGCAAAACTCAACATTTGTGACTTTGCTTGCAAAAGCCATTGCATTGTACTGCATATGTTACAGTGAAAAAAGTGTTTTTTTCTGCTTAATACAAAGTCTGTGCTTTATTTTCTATGATAATAAAATGCGATAACACATTCTTTTTAATAAACTATTTTTTATAATAAATATGAAGTTAAAAAAAGTTGAAAATGTCCTTTGTATGTCATTCGAAAAGAGCCATCATTTCATAATGGTGCTTGCAGGATCAAACTTCATGTCATCCATTTTAGGAAAACATTGTTTTCATTATTTTTGACATCCTGCCTTTAAAGATTTTGATATTTTAGGTTTATTTGACTTTTGCAAAAGACTTTTAAAGCTGAAAAAAGACAAGCTTCAGCCTTGACTTCAAAGACATGAAAATGACATTGCAGCATTTACTATCCATTTTAAGTGTCTTAACTGTCACACAATCAAGGCTTTTGGTTTCTCAAAGTCAAAGCATATGCATCTCTGCTATGTTAAATATGCCAGAATCACTATTGTTCTGACTTTCACAGATCACAATAAATAATGCCTATGATAAGTTTTAAGAAGAGGTTGATTTTTTTTGTTCCCTGAGTAGCTCAACAGTAGCACATGCTCACACCACATTATATTTAAATACTCTTATTTATTATGTCTGTGTGCTGTTTGCTAAGAAGCGCAGACGCGCATGCGGTTTGTGCAAGTTAAATTCCACTGTCAGCGATTGACAGTTACATTTAACTAGTTAATCGCCATGGGTTGATAGTGATCGGATCAGCTGTCATGTGCCGGAAAAGGTGCTGGCTCATCACCGAAGCCCACACCAAAGAGGGGGAGGCGACCTATGAAGGACATAGTATGTCCAAGGTCATTAAGTGGCTAAATGGACAGCAAATAGAGGCATAATTCTTCATTGCTCCATACACAAATCTTTTTTAAAATTGGATTTGCTTGTTTGAACTTGAGACTCATGAATGTCCTATTCTCATTCATTCTGCAGATAAGACTCATTAAACTCGATTGAGATCCAGTAAACAGTAATGGAAAAAACAAATACAACCTTTATACTTTGATGTTCCATCTCTGTTTTATCTGATTTTCAGTAAACCATTTTAAGGGTTTGTGCACACATTGCGGATTTTGATGCGTTTTTGCGGCATTTTTGGACGCGCGGAATTGCATCAAATCCACAGTGCAGAGTGCACACAATGTTAATCAATGGAAAACCCAAAAATGCTGTGCACACGCTGTGGAAAAAAACGCACGGATTCGCAGAATTTTATTTTCTGCAGCATGTCATTTCCTTATGCTGATCTGCAGCGTTTCTGCACCCATTGACTTGCATTGAGTCGGGCGCTTCTGCACCAAAACCGCAGGTCTAAAAAAAGACCTGTGGTTTTGCTGCAGATGAAAAGCTGCAGATTGAGAGGAGGGAAGTGTGTGGGCGGGGTGTGGGCGGTGACTGTGTGCATGTTTGTGGGTGGTGACTGTGTGCGTGTCTGTGTGCGGGGTGAAGTCTGCGTGTCTGTGTAGGTCTGTGGGGCTGTGTGTGGTGTCAGCAGGGGTTGGCGGGGCTGTGTGCAGGGTCAGCAGGACTGTGTGTGGGGTCAGCAGGGCTGTGTGTGGGGTTGGCGGGGGTCTGAAGGGCTTTTTCAGTGTGTGTGTGTGTGTGTGTGTGTGTGTGTGTGTGTGTGTGTGTGTGTGTGTGTAGGCAGGCATTGTCCGATGGGACTACAAGTCCCATCCGGCTATGTCTGTTACAGTGACAGTGACACATTAGCCAATGATGGGGCAGTAGTAGTCCCATCATCCGGCTAATGTATTGAACAAAAAAAAAACACATACAGTACACATATAGTTCATACTCACCCTATTCTGCTAATCCCCAAAGCCCACTCTCACCTGAAAAAAAATGTAAATAATAAACAAACACTATACTTCCTGTGTCTGATGTAGTCCAATTAATATGATAATTTCACGACGATTTCCCTTGGAGAGCTGTCACATCAGCTGATGTGACCACTCTCCAGGGGTTCCAGTGATACAATGACAGAGATAATCCTCCACATTGTATTACTCCTCCGCCGACAGGTCACCTGAGTTCACCTGTCACTTTGCGGCACTACAGCGTGAGAATTTTCTCATGCTCTAGTGCCATAAAGCGAAAGGCTTATCTCCGATGACACACTGCGGGAGGGTTATATCCAGTCAGTGTGTCATCGGAGGCCTATAGAGTGGTCACATCTGCTAATATGACAGATCTATCGGGGAGATTGTCACTATTAATGAGGGACTGCATCAGATCAGGGAGTTTACGCTTTTTTTTTTTTTTTTTTTCTAATTTTTTTTCAGGTATATCTATATCTATCTATAGATATATCTATATCTATCTATACCAAACAAATAGGAAGGCAGCACTCCAAGTTGCAAAAGGTGAAAAAAAGTGGAGTTTATTCAGATCCACATAACATGGTGATGTTTCGTCTCACAATGAGACTTTATCAAGGCTCTATCTATCTATCTATCTAGCTATCTATCTATCTAGCTATCTATCTATCTATCTATCTATCTAGCTATCTGTAATGGAGTGTGGGTTGCACAAAAGTAAAAGAGGAGGTTGGGCCAGAACTGACATCACAAATTTTTTTTGTTAAATAACATATGTTTATTTAGCTTACAAAAACACATACAATCCGCATGAAAAATGCATGAAAATCCGCATCAAAAACACATGAAAAACGCATCAAAAGCGCTCAGATTTTTACCTGCATTTTCTGCTAAGAGGTGTAAGATTGGCCGCCAGGGCAGTGGGGAATACTCGGTACTGGGTCGGTTCTTAACCCCTTCCTGACATCAGACATACTATCCCGTCCATGGGACCCGGCCCCTATGCCCATGGATGGGATAGTACGCCTACACGTGGGCACCGCTGTTCGCGGCCGGGTGTCAGCTGATTATCACAGCTGACACCCGGCACTATGTGTCAGGGGCGGACACGTTAACCCCTTGCACACCGTGATCAAACATGATCACGGTGTACCGGGGGTTAAAGGGAAGCATCGGCAAGGATTGGGCTCCCTCCGTGCTTCCCTGAGCCCCCCACAGCAGCGCAATGTGCAGCGCTGCTGGGGGGTCTCTTTCCCTACAAGCCCCCGAATCCAAGATGGCGACGGGGGCCTTCAGGGGCCTGTAGGGAGCTGACTTCCTCAGTGCCTGCAAAGCGCAGGCATGAGGAAGTCTGCAGAACTGCCTGTGACAGATTGCTGATCTGTCACAGTGATCTGTGATGTGACAGATCAGTGATCTGTGATGTGACAGATCAGCGATCTGTCACAGGACAGTGATGTCCCACCTGGGACTATGTAATAGAGTTTAAAAAAAAAAAAAAAAGTGTTAAAATAATTTTAAAAAATCGCCAAATTAATTAGAAAAAAAAAAAAAATATTCCCACAATAAATCCATTTTTTTGAAATAAAAAAAAAATAAAAGTATACATATTAGGTATCGCCACGTCTGTAACAACCTGCCCTATAAAACTATCCCATTAGTTAACCCCTTTAGCCAACCCCTTAAAAAATAAAAATAAAAAACGAAGCAAAAAATAATGATTTATTATCATACTGCCAAACAAAAAGTGCAATAACGCGCGAACAGAAAGACGCATATAAATAGCCATGGTACCGCTGAAAACGTCATCTTGTCCCACAAAAAACAAGCTGCCATACAGCATCGTCAGCAAAAAAATAAAAAAGTTATAGCTTGCAGAATAAAGCGATACAAAAATAATTATTTTTTATATAAAATAGTTTTCATTGCATAAAACCGACAAAACATAAAAAAACGACCTAAATGAGGTATCGCTGTAACCGTACTGACCCGAAGAATAAAACTGCTTTATCAATTTTACCGCACGCGGAACGGTGTAAACGCACCCCCCCAAAAGATATTCATGAAACGCTGGTTTTTGTTCATTCTGCGTCCCAAAAATCGGAATAAAAAGCGATCAATAAATGTCACGTTCCCGAAAATGGTACAAATAAAAACGTCAACTCGTCCCACAAAAAATAAGACCTCACATGACTCAGTGAGTCAAAATACGGAAAAATTATAGCTCTCAATATGTGGTGATGCAAAAACTATTTTTACAATAAAAAGCGTCTTTTAGCGTGCGACAACCGCCAAAAATAAATACCGCCATAAATAGTAAATCAAACCCCCCGTTATCACCCCCTTAGTAAGGGAAAAATAGTAAAATTCAAAGAAAATGTATTTATTTCCATTTTCACATTAGGGTTAGGGCTAGGGCTAGAGTTAGGGCCAGGGTTAGGGTTAGGGCTAGGGTTAGGGTTAGGGCTAGGGTTAGGGCTAGGGTTAGGGTTAGGGCTGACATTAGGGTTAGGGGTGTGTTGGCGTTAGGGTTGGAGTTAGAATTGGGGGTTTCCACTGTTTGGGCACATCAGGTGCTCTCCAAATGCAACATGGTGTCTGATCTCAATTCCAGCCAATTCTGAGTTGAAAAAGTCAAATGGTGCTCCTTCCCTTCCAAGCTCTGCCATGCGCCCAAACAGTGTTTTACCCCCACATGTAGGGTATCAGCCTACTCAGGACAAATTGCAAAACAACTTTTGGGGACCAATTTCTCCTGTTACCGTTACGAAAATAAAAAATTGGGGGCAAAAATATCATTTTTGTGGAAAAAAATTATTTTTTTTATTTTCACGCCCGGGCGTTATAAACTTCTGTGAAGCACTTGGGGGTTAAAAGTGCTCACCACACATCTAGATAAGTTCCATGGGGGGTCTAGTGTCCAACATGGGGTCACTTGTGGGGAGTTTCAATAGTTTAGGTAGATTAGGGGCTCTCCAAATGCACATGACACCCGCAGACCATTCCATCAAAGTCTGCATTCCAAAACGTCACTATTTCCATTCCGAGCCCCGACGTGTGCCCATACAGTAGTTTTCTCCCACAAATGTGGTGTCAGCGTACTCCGAACAAATTGGACAACAACTTTTGGGGTTCAATTTCTCCTGTTACTCTTGGGAAAATAAAATAATTAGGGACTAAGTGATCATGTTTGTGGAAAAAAATATGATTTTTTTATTTTCATGCCCGGGCATTATAAACTTCTGTGAAGCACTTGGGGGTTCAAAGTGCTCACCACACATCTAGATTAGTTCCGTGGGGGGTCTAGTGTCCAAAATGGGTTCACTTGTGGGGAGTTTCAATAGTTTAGGTAGATCAGGGGCTCTCCAAACCCACATGATACCCGCAGACCATTCCATCAAAGTCTGCATTCCAAAACGTCACTACTTCCCTTCCGAGCCCCGACGTGTGCCCATACAGTAGTTTTCTCCCACAAATGGAGTGTCAGCGTACTCAGGACAAATTGGAAAACAACTTTTGGGGTCCAATTTCTCCTGTTACCCTTGGGAAAATAAAAAATTGGGGACTAATTGATCATGTTTGTGGAAAAAATACGATTTTTTTATTTTCATGCCCGGGCATTAAAAACTTCTGTGATGCCCTTGGGGGTTCAAAGTGCTAACCACACATCTAGATAAGTTCCTTAGGGGGTCTAGTTTCCAAAACGGGGTCATTTGTGGGGGGTTTCCACTGTTTAGGTACATTAGGGGCTCTCCAAAGGCAACATGACACCCGCAGACCATTCCATCAAAGTCTGCATTCCAAAACGTCACTACTTCCCTTCCGAACCCCGACGTGTGCCCATACAGTAGTTTTCGCCCACAAATGGGGTGTCAGCGTACTCAGGACAAATTGGACAACAACTTTTGGGGTTCAATTTCTCCTATTACCCTTGGGAAAATAAAAAAATTGGGGACTAATTGATCATGTTTGTGGAAAAAATATGATTTTTTATTTTCATGCCCGGGCATTATAAACTTCTGTGAAGCACTTGGGGGTTCAAAGTACTCACCACACATCTAGATAAGTTCCGTGGGGGGTCTAGTGTTCAAAATGGGATCACTTGTGGGGAGTTTCAATAGTTTAGGTCGATCAGGGGCTCTCAAAACGCACATGACACCCGCAGACCATTCCATCAAAGTCTGCATTCCAAAACGTCACTACTTCCCTTCCAAGCCCCGACGTGTGCCCATACAGTAGTTTTCTCCCACAAATGGGGTGTCAGCGTACTCAGGACAAATTGGACAACAACTTTTGGGGTCCAATTTCTCCTGTTACCCTTGGGAAAATAAGAATTGAGGGTGAAAAGATCATTTTTGTGGAAAAAATATGATTTTTTAATTGTACGGCTGTATGTTATAAACTTCTATGAAGCCCTTGGGGGTTCAAAGTTCTCACCACACATCTAGATAAGTTCCTTGGGGGGTCTAGTTTCCAAAATGGTGTCATTTGTGGGAGGTTTCCACTGTTTTGGTACATCAGGGGCTTTCCAAACGCGACATGGTGTCAGATCTCAATTCCAGCCAAAAACATCAAATGGTGCTGCTTCCCTTCCGAGCTCTGCCATGCACCCAAATAGTGGTTTACCCAAACATGTGGGGTATCAGCGTACTCAGGACAAATTGCACAATAACTTTTAGGGTCCTGTTACCCTTGGAAAAATAAGAATTGAGGATGAAAAGATCATTTTTGTGGAAAAAATATGATTTTTTAATTGTAAGGCTGTATGTTATAAACTTCTATGAAGCCCTTGGGGTTTCAAAGTTCTCACCACACATCTAGATAAGTTCCTTGGGGGGTATAGTTTCCAAAATGGTGTCATTTGTGGGGGGTTTCCACTGTTTTGGTACATCAGGGGTTTTCCAATCGCGACATGGTGTCCGATCTCAATTCCAGCCAAAAACGTCAAATGGCGCTGCTTCCCTTCCGAGCTCTGCCATGCGCCCAAATAGTGGTTTACCCCCACATGTGGGGTATCAGCATACTCAGGATAAATGGCACAATAACTTTTAGGGTCCCGTTACCCTTGGAAAATAAAAATTGGGGGTGAAAAGATCATTTTTGTGGAAAAAATGGTTTTTTAATTGTACCGCTGTACGTTATAAACTTCTGTGAAGCCCTTGTGGGTTCCAAGTTCTCACCACATAAATTCCTTGGGGGGTCTAGTTTCCAAAATGGGGTCACTTGTAGGGGGTTTCCACTGTTTTGGTACATCAGGGGTTTTCCAATCGCGACATGATGTCCGATCTTAATTCCAGCCAAAAACGTCAAATGGCGCTGCTTCCCTTCCGAGCTCTGCCATGCGCCCAAATAGTGGTTTACCCCCACATGTGGGGTATCAGCGTACTCAGGACAAATTGCACAATAACTTTTAGGGTCCTGTTACCCTTGGGAAAATAAAAATTGGGGTGAAAAGATCATTTTTGTGGAAAAAAATGATTTTTTAATTGTACCGCTGTACGTTATAAACTTATGTAAAGCCCTTGTGGGTTCAAAGTTCTCACCACATATCTAGATAAGTTCCTTGGGGGGGTCTAGTTTCCAAAATGGGGTCACTTGTAGGGGGTTTCCACTGTTTAGGTACATCAGGGACTCTCCAAACGTGACATGGCGTCCGATCTGATTTCCAGACAATTTTGCATTGAAAAAGTCAAACGGAGCTCCTTCCATTCTGAGCTCTGCCATGCGCCGAAACAGTCGTTCGCCCCCACATATCAGGTATCAGCGTACTCAGGACAAATTGCACAATAACTTTTGCAGTCCAATTTCTCCTGTTACCCTTGGTAAAATAAAAAAAATTGAACCTGAAGTATTTTTTTTGTGAAAAAAGTTAGATGTTCATTTTTTTTTAAATATTCAAAAAAATTCCTGTGACTCACCTAAAGGGTTAATAAACTTCTTGAATGTAGTTTTGAGCACCTTAAGGGGTGCAGTTTATATAATGGTGTCACTTTTGGGTATTTTCTATCATATAGACCCCTCAAAGTGGCTTCAAATGTGATGTGGTCCGTAAAAATAAAATGGTGTTGCAAAAATGAGAAATCGCTGGTCAATTTTTAACCCTTATAACTTCCTAACAAAAAAATTTTGGTTCCAAAATTGTGCTGATGTAAAGTAAACATGTGGGAAATGTTACTTATCAAGTTTTTTGTGTGCCGTATCTCTGTGATTTAAGGGCATAAAAATTAAAAGTTGGAAAATTGCAAAATTTTCAAAATTTTCGCCAAATTTCCATTTTTTCACAAATAAACGCAAGTTATTTGAATGAAATTTTACCACTATCATGAAGTACTATATGTCACGAGAAAACAGTGTCAGAATCACAGGGATCCATAGAAGCGTTCCAGAGTTATGACCTCATAAAGGGACAGTGGTCAGAATTGTAAAAATTGGCCCGGTCATGAACGTGCAAACCACCCTTGGGGTGAAGGGGTTAAAGGGATGTGTCACGGCAGCTGTGATCCGGTCCGTGGCCCTTGGCATCCAATAAAAGGGGATATTTACAAGGGATAAAGTTTATAAAGTTTGTAATAACGTGTTCATGAAGCCACCTATGGTTTCTAGTCAGAATTGACCAGCACTGCAGAGCAAATCCTCCAGGACCAATGGTAATGAAGCTGAGTTGGTACAGCTCTCCACAGGCATAGCTTTGTCCCAGGGCAGTTGGTATGTAGATGTTAGGCCGGAGTCACACTGGCGAGGAATACGGGAGAGTGAGAGGCGCAAAAAGCATGCATTAGACACGGACAAATGATTTTCTATGGGGTCACTCTCCTCAGTATCCTACGCTCCGTGCCACTCGCAGCATGCTGCGATTGTCAGCGTACTACGCCCGTAGTACGCCAATGCAAGTCTATGGGTGCGCAAAAAATACGGATTACACACGGAACACACATGTGACCTGCGAGCAATACGCAGGTCTTTTGGCTGGTGAACAGGAAATGGGCCAATCCATCATCAGGAAGCCTAGACATGCAAATGAGCTAAAAAACCGCTCAAGACATCCAGGAAGTCAGCCTCCACGGAGTACAGCAGCAGCATGGCGTCCACATATATTAATGTAGAGATGCTCATTGTGCTGGTGCAGGAGCGTCCAGAAATATGGGACCCACGCGATGCAAACTATGCGAACCGCACAAGATAGGAGGCGTCATGGAGGCGCATCTGTCGCCAGATGTACCATGACTTTGGTGACAGACCACGTGATTAGCAGCAGAAAATTCATAAGTGCAACCATAAAAATATCATTAACCTTAGCGCGCGCTGTAAAATGAATCTACAATCAGCACCCCCCCTTCCTGTGCATGTACTTTTATTAGCCTCATGAGGCCGTTACATTAGGATGTGACACGTGGCTTCACACAGCCATAATTAGGGGTTAGGCCACAAGCTCCTCATCCTCCTAGCCAATAAAATTAGTTTCAGTGGAGCTAATGAGACCCTGGGTATCGGCCCAATTACATATGCCACCATGGGTAGAACCCACACCCCAGAAGGCACCATGCCTAGACTACTGGTAGAAAATGTGACCTCTCAAATATGTGATTTTGACAATCTTTCCTGTCACGTTGCAGTGGAAGATGTGATGAAACGGTGGAGAAGCATCCGGGACCAGTACCGCCGGGAACAGCAGCAGCGGTCCAGGAGTGGTGATGCTGGCCATGTAAAGCGCAAATATATATACTATGACCGGCTGAACTTCCTCGCCCCAATTCTGGCTCTGAGACCGTAAGTACATACCTCACACCACATGACACAAAAACATTACACAAATACTTTACAGGGACAAAAATATTGATGTATTTTTGCCTCTGTTCTATTTCATAACAGAACTCAATCCAATCTTACGGATCGAGGAACGGCCTCAGAGGCAGAGCCCATTATAGATCCTGTAGGGGATGAGGTGGCTGGCCCATCTTCTCCCCCTACAAGAAGGATGGCTGAAGAGGAGGCATCACCAGAACACACAATGGCTGCCCTACACAACACACCACCAGGGCGGTCTGCTGCTGCAACCTCACCCATCCTGGAAGAGCCGGGCAACTTGAGCAGCAGCCCAACTGCCCAGATCAGGCCCTCCCCACAGGCTGCTCTAGCATCACGGCGAATAAGAAGAAGGCGCCAGGTTACCATTCAAGAGAGCAGGACCAATGTGGACACAGGGGTGCTGAATTACTTGTCCAGAGTCACTACAGATGATGGTGAGGAGGCCTATGCACGTAGCCTCACCCTTTATCTCCGTGCCCTTACCCGTGAGGTCAGGCTCCATATTAGGGGATGTATTCAGATCCTGCTTGATGCAAGCACCCCCCCCAATACCCTATATGAGGTGTTTGAATTTCTGGAGAGGTGGCAGCTCTCACCAAGAAATTTAATGCGCATGAGACCATCCACACAGATGCGTGCTCAAGCAGGGTCTGAACAGCCCCTAATATGTGGGCCAACACCTCAACCCCTTCCTCCCCCTACCCATCCTTCTATTCCGCAGCCCCAAATGTCTTCCTCAAGCCAACCCCACCAATATGGCCACTTGTACCCACCCAGTGTTGGAGGCTGGTCCCAACCTGGTTGGGGACGATCTGGCTATCTTGGTGGGTATGAGCCACGGGCCTACCAGAGCCAACAAGAAGCCCCTCACCATCATCATTACTCTGGCCAGTATCCCCAACAGGCCCAGGAGGCTGGACAACTACAGCATCATGGGCAACAGTATGGCCCCACACGGGGCGATGTTGCCCACAATGTCCAGCAGCACCCACAGGCTGGTCCTCCACGTTCCCCTTCCCCTACATATGAGGATTTATGATTCAAAAGTTTGGAGATGTCCAGTGACGTGTAACTGGTGCTTCTAATCTAGACAAAAAAACAGGTGTTCTCCTTCAAAAACATTTAGAACATAATTTAACACTCACATTTTTAAACAATGTTTTCCAAACATATGAAACAATCCATCATGACAGGCAACGCTACCTCACGCCTTTCACACAGATATTACATGTGTGTATAAAAGAGAATATTTAAATGTGCTATACTGTTACATGAAAGGATGAAAATACACTAGTCACTTGCTAACGCATAGGAAAGGCGTGCTTGCCTTTAGTTAAGTAGTCAACTTTGTTGTTAGCAATCTCTAGTAAAACAATTTGAGGCAACCAGCATTCAGAATATCACGCTCTCTCTATATCTTAACAAGTGAGTTTTGTATTTTCATCCTTTCCAGTATAGCATGCTTAAATATTGTCTGTTCTACAGACACGTAATATCTGTGTGAAAGATGTGAGGTAGCCTTGCCTGTCATGGTGGAATCTTTCTATGATTGGATAACATTATAAGGAAATGTGAGTGTTATCTTATTGACTTTATTTAGGTGATGGAGCTCACCCTTTGTTGCCTAATCAAGGTTAATGTAGGCATGCAGCAATGTTGTTATTGCATAATGTTTGTTGCAGTTTTTTTCTGTAATGTTAATGTTACACCAAGTTAAAGAAGGCACAAAGGGTCATTTTGGCCATTGCCAAATTTGTGTTATGGCAAAATTATGTTTGCCTTTAAGCAAAACAAAAAAAAAAGGCAAAACTAAAAATTTGTCTACTCTAGTTAACGTCTCTGTGTGATTTTTCACAATCCCTCACAACATACTAACAGACACCAGCCAATGCAATGAAACAGTCATAGAATCATAAAGGCTTGAGTAATATATATTTAGACACACTTTTAAAGAAACAAATTATAACATAGACACAGCATTCTCTTGCCAAGAAGTTGCCCCCTCAGGTGAGATAAAGTAATTCGTGAATATATCACGCACTTTGAGGCCAGAGAGCGGTCTACGTTGAGGGATGATAGGTGGTCTCACCCTGCGCACATTGTCCGGCCTACGCACAACACCATCAGAGGAGGAACAATCATGTATCCTGGTGAAGTTATGCAGAACAACACAGGCTTTGACAACTTCATTCACATTTTGCTCACTCAACTGAATGGCAGACTGGAGTACCCGCCATTTGGCACAAAGAATCCCAAAGGAACACTCCACCAGTCGCCTAGCACGTGATAGGTGCAAGTTAAAAATTCTGCGCCTGTGGTCAAGGTTGCGCCGGGGATATGGCCTCATGACAATGCGTGATAACTGAAAGGCCTCATCTGCCACAAGGACATAAGGGACTGATTGTTCGGGGGAGCCTGGTAGCTGGCGTGGTGGTGGTAGATCCAACTGGTTGGTGCGTAGCCGCCGACCCATTATGGAAGTATTGAAGACTCTAGAGTCTCCCGTCCTTCCATAGGCCCCAATGTCAACAATTATAAACTTGTATTGAGGGTCTACCAGAGCCAACAATATAACAGAAAAGTATTGTTTATAATTGAAGAAATGGGAGCCTGAGTTCGGCGGCTTACGCACCCTGATATGTTTGCCATCCAGGGCCCCAATACAATTTGGAAACTTGCAGTCCTCCTCAAAGTCCCTTGAAATCCTTAACCAGTCTTCCATCCTGGGCTCGGGTAGGACCACCTGATGGAGTCTTGTCCAGATTTGTGCACATGTAGACCTCACTATGCTGAAATGGTTGACTTTCCAATGAGAAACTCATGGTGGAGGGCGGCATAAGACAGGCCAGTGGACAGGAAGCTGTAGAACAACAGAAATAGTACAGTTTAGAATGGCTAAAGTAAAAAAAAATCAGTTACATGCCGACCAAACTTGTTAGGAAATGAGAGAGAACAACACACACATATTTGGTGGCACAATGACTAAGTGATATGCAGGACATATTAGATGTAACATTCTGCTGTGTCAGGTGAAACATATTTTGAGTAAGATGAGGGTATTAAACTTTGTCCAAGAAGGCCAAAAAACATAAATTAACACACACATTATGAACATAGAGAATGTGGTTGTGTAGTACATACCGTATTGTGAGTAGCTCCTCTGCAGATATGGCTTTGCGCATCCTTGTGTCCTGAAAGGTGATCCCAGGGCGCACTGTCTCCAAGAGGCGATCAAATGTGGAAATGCTCATTCGACAGTGCTGGTAAAATTTCTCCGGATGCTCCCGCAGAGACAAATAGAGGCGGTGAAAATGACCTCTTGTGAGTTGTTGCCTCAAAAGTGGATGTACCCACATGCGTCTCCTCCTCCGCGGATCCACTATCACAGGATATGGTTGGCCAAAGCGCCGTGACAAAAGCCAGGTAAAGAGAACCTGTTCAGTTGTATTGAATGTCAGACCCTCTGCCATGCTGCACAAAGAACACCAACACATCTCGTGAAAGCAAGGTGACAAATGTACAGAATGTAGGCAGCCACCTGTTTCTGAGTGTCTAAATAGGGTGCAGGCTAATGATTTAAATTGTTTGCAGGCCTCAAAACCGTTAAATGTCCATTTTGCAGGGCTGCGAGAAAATCTTGCCATACGGATTGCATACGGATGCCACACGGATTACATACGGATGCACACATGCGCAAAATACGCGACCTCACCTTGCTTACGGATGACCTACGGAGCACTGTTTAGGGGTCATTCATCCGTATTACGCATGTAAAATATGGAGCGTATTTTGCGCAGGTTAGTGTGACTCCAGCCTTAGAGGTAATGATGATAGATGTAGCAGAGTTGGTGGGTGACGCAGGAATGATCAGAGGACACAAGTGAAGTGCAGTTCCAAAGCTTTACTCACTGTTCTGGTGCACTTATGCCCGCTTGGCACTGCGTCCTCCAGGTGAGGGGTCCAGCAAACTCCCTGGTAGATCAGGATCAACCTTCCCAGGACTCCCTTCAATATATGCCTCTCATGGCTGTCTCACTGTGTTGGCTATCCACCTCTCCTGCCGAACACCTAACAGTCAGTGTCCCAGGCCAGTAGCCATGGACCATGTCGGGTGACGTCCTCTCTGCATCCCCTTGCTCCCTTATGGCTGCCTTTCCGTAGAAGATAACTTTGGCTTATGGCTGAGGTACCTACAGCTGCCTCTGCCTCCGGCTTGCTAGTTGAGTCTGATGATTTCTTTACGAGGCTAGGGGGCCAGTACCCCCATACAACCTGGTCTATCCAATTCTGGATCAGGCCCCAAATGTGGCTGTCACAGGTCCTGTGCCCCTAAGACCCCTTCTGCTCTCCAGGAGCTTCCTTCTGTCTCTTTCCTTCCTTCTGCAGCTCCTTCTGACAGGGAGCTGCTTTAGAACACATCTCTCCACTTCCCTTCCTCCTGACAGACTGCACTGTCTTTCCCCTGCTCTCTTCCTACCAGCGCCACCACCTCCCAACACCCTTTACTACCCAGCCAGGGATGAGACCAACTTCCTGTAGGGTAAGTCCAAGGTGCACTGTTTCTATAGTGTGTGTTGGGTGCAGGTGTCTGAACCCTGGGTGGTGCTCCCTCCTTACCTGAGAATGGGGTACGACACCTCAAGGGGGAGGTGCAGTACCTCTGTGGTGACTGGACCCTCATGGGCGCCACAGGTGCAGATTCTGTGCAGATAATTCTGCAGGCAAAACTGCAACGTGGGCACATACCCTAAAAGTCAATTGATAACTTAAAGTAAAGATAGTTTACTTTCTTGAGTTTTAAAAGTTTAAAAGTGGATGAGAAAATTAATAATGCAACAAAGATGCAAAATGGAGACAGAATGGATGACACAAGAGGAAAAACGGTCCATTTTACATGGATATAAAAATAAGCATGAATGTGTGAATGCAGACTGAGAAAGAAATTTCAGCTTAGCCTTTTCCCAACTTAAGGTCCTGTTCATGGACAGGGCTCAGTTACTGATCCCACAGTACAGTATACCAGGTAGATTGAGGCTATAACATGTAGCTGGCATCTGCCTGTGGCTACAAAGTCACACCACTATAATGTCCTAGAAAAGTACAATTGGCACTTCAACTACAATGTTTATCACTTAAGGGAAAAAATGAGATATGACTATTTTTTACCCAAAACAAAGCGAGCCAAACAATAAATATAGTAAAATCACATAATTTTATTTGGTACTCAAGAAAACAAATACAAGACTACATATCCATATTGTCATAACATACCCCAAGGGAGTAAATGCATGGATGAGGATAATAGAAGGAAACCAATATCCACGATCATACCATAGTCTAACCAATAATATATATCAGATCACATATGCATATATATGGAACTATTAGTATTCAGTTTCCCACACCACTATTAGAAAAAGGCTCGCCATATCAAAATAACCTTAGGCTGTACAACTGTGGATTACCCGATCTGCATTACTTAATAAAGTGCCTGAGCTTAATAACCCTAGAACCGGATAATAGACCCCAGAACTAATTACTTCCAAAACATAATTGAACTATACCTGAGCCAGACTACGGCGGTGATCCAATGAAAGGACTCCCTGACACCCCGATGAGCGTTTCGCCCTCTAGCTTCTTCCGGGGGTGTGCCAAATACAGATTAGGGACTCTTTTTATATTTGCATAGGGCCAATCCGTAAGCCAAATCTGCCGTCACATGACATTAGCAGGGAAAGCCCGAGCCAACTTCCGGGAATGCGCAATACAGCGGCCGAAGTTGAGAGAGAATTTGCCCAAGTCCTCAGAATACCCCACATGAATAATAAAGAAAACTTGGCACTCAACTTCTAGAATATTTTTTTGGATATTTTTAATGCAGCCAGAAAATAATAGACGTTTCGACCTCACTGGCTTTCATCATTAACCATAAGTGAAAAGAATATATACAGCATATAATTGACAATGAGAATATATCAATGAAAATTACAGCAAAAACAAATAAAATGAAGTATATACAGGATTGGGCAATCTAGAATGACAAGGTAATATCTAGACATAAGGTCATGTCAGATACGCCTAATGAAACTACCATTATATTGCACAAAAAAAAAGGGGGCATACCAGACTGCAGTATAGTAGTTAATCGCATTCAATGCAATAATAGAAGTGACACCATAGTCTAAAAAGGTAAATAAGCGGCGTTAAGGACACCAGACTAAATATACATAAATTGGAGGGCATAGTGAAAAAGATGAAAAAGGAGGCCTACCACTTTAAATGTGCCTGGTCATGCACTAGGCGCTGGGCATGGAGCCTGAATCAAATAGTACCTAGTGAAGGAAATAACTAGCCATAAAAATTGGTCCAAAGCAATGAAAGTACAGATTCCGGTATGAAAGGGGTTACAGGCTCACCTGGGTGGGTGGGGGTGCCATGCAGACATCAGCGACCCAGACTCCACTGTTGGTCAGCTGTGTGTGAACATGTGGGGAGCTCTGTATAAGTGAGGAAGGGGCAGGACTAACAATTTGCTAGGACCAATGGCAGTCAGTAGGAAGTGAGGGCAGTGAGAGCTTGTGTTCCACATGCACTCCAGCAGCCATATTGGAGCCCAATAATGAATAAGAGGAGGATTTTCTGTATTCAAAGTGAGGTCTGGGAGGCAGAATGTGCTCCAGCGGCCATCTTAGAAGTGCAGAAGTATTCTGAAGCTCATTACAGCGATCCATTGGAGTAGGATAGGTGGTGGCTACTATTCACTATTCAGCGTGGAGAATGGTGACAAATGAAGAGGAGAGTCAGAGAACAAGGATCCAAACGGAACAGATAGTCAATATAGGCGGCTCTGAAAAATGATAAGAGTCAATTAGTAATTGGCATGCAATAGAATAATACCAGGAAAATATACAAAATCAGGAAAATATGCAAAATCTGGAAAATATATGGAAAACAGGTAATTGATTAACAGTATGCATTAGACAAATGCTAGTAAATCATATTCGCGGTTTAATCCACGTGGTGTTAATGTACCCAACGTGTGAATCCAATACGCTTCACGCATTTTGAGGGTTTTTATGCGGTAACCCCCCCTCTCCTAGGTGGTGCTACCTGTTCAATTACCTGAAAACGAAGTTGGGAAATTTTGTGATTATGGGTAATAAAGTGAAAAGGAATGGGTAACAACAAGTTTCTGCATCTGATTGTGGACTTGTGCTTAGAAATTCGATCTTTCACAGGTTGGGTGGTTTCACCTACGTAAGCAAGTCCACATGGACATTTGATCAAATAAACAACATGTGAGGTATCGCAGGTTGAGAAATCCCTGATTTTGAAGGTTTTGCCTGAGTGTGGGAGGTGAATTACATCACCCTTAACCCCTTCACCCCCAAGGGTGGTTTGAACGTTCATGACCGGGCCAATTTTTACAATTCTGACCACTGTACATTTATGAGGTCATAACTCTGGAACGCTTCCATGGATCCCGGTGATTCTGACATTGTTTTCTCGTGACATATTGTACTTCATGATAGTGGTAAAATTTCATTCAAATAACTTGCGTTTATTTGTGAAAAAAATGGAAATTTGGCAAAAATTTTGAAAATTTCGCAATTTTCCAACTTTGAATTTTTATGCCCTTAAATCACAGAGATACGGCACACAAAAAACTTGATAAGTAACATTTCCCACATGTTTACTTTACATCAGCACAATTTTGGAACCAAAATTTTTTTTGTTAGGAAGTTATAAGGGTTAAAAGTTGACCAGCGATTTCTCATTTTTACAACACCATTTTATTTTTAGGACCACATCACATTTGAAGCCACTTTGAGGGGTCTATATGACAGAAAATACCCAAAAGTGACACCATTCTAAAAACTGCACCCCTTAAGGTGCTCAAAACCACATTCAAGAAGTTTATTAACCCTTTAGGTGTGTCACAGGAATTTTTTTGAATATTTAAAAAAAAATGAACATCTAACTTTTTTCATAAAAAAAATAATTCAGGTTCAATTTTTTTTATTTTACCAAGGGTAACAGGAGAAATTGGACTGCAAAAGTTATTGTGCAATTTGTCCTGAGTACGCAGATACCTGATATGTGGGGGGGAACGACTGTTTCGGCGCATGGCAGAGCTCAGAATGGAAGGAGCGCCGTTTGACTTTTTCAATGCAAAATTGGCTGGAATTCAGATTGGACGCCATGTCACGTTTGGAGAGTCCCTGATGTACCTAAACAGTGGAAACCCCCTACAAGTGACCCCATTTTGGAAACTAGACCCCCCCAAGGAACTTATCTAGATATGTGGTGAGAACTTTGAACCCACAAGGGCTTTACAAAAGTTTATAATGTACAGAGGTACAATTAAAAAATCATATTTTTTCCACAAAAATGATCTTTTCACCCCAATTTTTATTTTCCCAAGGGTAACAGGACCCAAAAAGTTATTGTGCAATTTGTCCTGAGTACGCTGATACCCCACATGTGGGGGTAAACCACTATTTGGGCGCATGGCAGAGCTCGGAAGGGAAGCAGCACCATGTCACGTTTGGAAAACCCCTGATGTACCAAAACAGTGGAAACCCCCCACAAATGACACCATTTTGGAAACTAGACCCCCTAAGGAACTTATCTAGATGTGTGGTGAGAACTTTGAACCCCCATGGGCTTCACAGAAGTTTATAACATAAAGCCATACAATTAAAAAATCATATTTTTTCCACAAAAATGATCTTTTCACCCTCAATTCTTATTTTTCCAAGGGTAACAGGACCCGAAAAGTTATTGTGCAATTTGTCCTGAGTACGCTGATACCCCACATGTGGGGGTAAACCACTATTTGGGCGCATGGCAGAGCTCGGAAGGGAAGCAGCGCCATTTGACGTTTTGGGCTGGAATTGAGATCGGACACCATGTCGCGTTTGGAAAACCCCTGATGTACCAAAACAGTGGAAAACCCCCACAAATGACACCATTTTGGAAACTAGACCTCCTAAGGAACTTATCTAGATGTGTGGTGAGAACTTTGAACCCCCATGGGCTTCACAGAAGTTTATAACATAAAGCCATACAATTAAAAAATCATATTTTTTCCACAAAAATGATCTTTTCACCCTCAATTCTTATTTTTCCAAGGGTAACAGGACCCTAAAAGTTATTGTGCAATTTGTCCTGAGTACGCTGATACCCCACATGTGGGGGTAAATCACTATTTGGGCGCATGGCAGAGCTCGGAAGGGAAGCAGCGCCATTTGACGTTTTGGGCTGGAATTGAGATCGGACACCATGTCGCGTTTGGAAAACCCCTGATGTACCAAAACAGTGGAAACCCCCCACAAATGACACCATTTTGGAAACTAGACCCCCTAAGGAACTTATCTAGATGTGTGGTGAGAACTTTGAACCCCCATGGGCTTCACAGAAGTTTATAACATAAAGCCATACAATTAAAAAATCATATTTTTTCCACAAAAATGATCTTTTCACCCTCAATTCTTATTTTTCCAAGGGTAACAGGACCCGAAAAGTTATTGTGCAATTTGTCCTGAGTACGCTGATACCCCACATGTGGGGGTAAACCACTATTTGGGCGCATGGCAGAGCTCGGAAGGGAAGCAGCACCATGTCACGTTTGGAAAACCCCTGATGTACCAAAACAGTGGAAACCCCCCACAAATGACACCATTTTGGAAACTAGACCCCCTAAGGAACTTATCTAGATGTGTGGTGAGAACTTTGAACCCCCATGGGCTTCACAGAAGTTTATAACATAAAGCCATACAATTAAAAAATCATATTTTTTCCACAAAAATGATCTTTTCACCCTCAATTCTTATTTTTCCAAGGGTAACAGGACCCGAAAAGTTATTGTGCAATTTGTCCTGAGTACGCTGATACCCCACATGTGGGGGTAAACCACTATTTGGGCGCATGGCAGAGCTCGGAAGGGAAGCAGCGCCATTTGACGTTTTGGGCTGGAATTGAGATCGGACACCATGTCGCGTTTGGAAAACCCCTGATGTACCAAAACAGTGGAAAACCCCCACAAATGACACCATTTTGGAAACTAGACCTCCTAAGGAACTTATCTAGATGTGTGGTGAGAACTTTGAACCCCCATGGGCTTCACAGAAGTTTATAACATAAAGCCATACAATTAAAAAATCATATTTTTTCCACAAAAATGATCTTTTCACCCTCAATTCTTATTTTTCCAAGGGTAACAGGACCCTAAAAGTTATTGTGCAATTTGTCCTGAGTACGCTGATACCCCACATGTGGGGGTAAATCACTATTTGGGCGCATGGCAGAGCTCGGAAGGGAAGCAGCGCCATTTGACGTTTTGGGCTGGAATTGAGATCGGACACCATGTCGCGTTTGGAAAACCCCTGATGTACCAAAACAGTGGAAACCCCCCACAAATGACACCATTTTGGAAACTAGACCCCCTAAGGAACTTATCTAGATGTGTGGTGAGAACTTTGAACCCCCATGGGCTTCACAGAAGTTTATAACATAAAGCCATACAATTAAAAAATCATATTTTTTCCACAAAAATGATCTTTTCACCCTCAATTCTTATTTTTCCAAGGGTAACAGGACCCTAAAAGTTATTGTGCAATTTTTCCTGAGTACGCTGATACCCCACATGTGGGGGTAAACCACTATTTGGGTGCATGGCAGAGCTCGGAAGGGAAGCAGCGCCATTTGACGTTTTTGGCTGGAATTGAGATCGGACACCATGTCGCGTTTGGAAAACCCCTGATGTACCAAAACAGTGGAAACCCCCCCACAAATGACACCATTTTGGAAACTAGACCCCCCAAGGAACTTATCTAGATGTGTGGTGAGCACTTTGAACCCCCCAGTGCTTCACAGAAGTTTATAACGCCCGGGCATGAAAATAAAAAATTCGTATTTTTTCCACAAACATGATCTTTTAGTCACCATTTTTTTATTTTCCCAAGGGTACCAGGAGAAATTGGACCTTAAAAGTTGTTGTCCAATTTGTCCTGAGTATGCTGATACCCCATATGTGGGAGAAAACTACTGTATGGGCACACGTCGGGGCTCGGAAGGGAAGTAGTGACGTTTTGGAATGCAGACTTTGATGGAATGGTCTGCGGGTGTCATGTTGCCTTTGGAGAGCCCCTAATGTACCTAAACAGTGGAAACCCCCCACAAATGACACCATTTTGTAAACTAGACCCCCCAAGGAACTTATCTAGATGTGTGGTGAGCACTTTGAACCCCCCAGTGCTTCACAGAAGTTTATAACGCCCGGGCGTGAAAATAAAAAATTCGTATTTTTTCCACAAACATGATCTTTTAGTCACCATTTTTTTATTTTCCCAACGGTACCAGGAGAAATTGGACCCCAAAAGTTGTTGTCCAATTTGTCCTGAGTATGCTGATACCCCATATGTGGGAGAAAACTACTGTATGGGCACACGTCGGGGCTCGGAAGGGAAGTAGTGACGTTTTGGAATGCAGACTTTGATGGAATGGTCTGCGGGTGTCATGTTGCCTTTGGAGAGCCCCTAATGTACCTAAACAGTGGAAACCCCCCACAAATGACCCCATTTTGAAAACTAGACCCACTAAGGAACTTATCTAGATGTGAGGTGAGCACTTTGAACCCCCAAGGGCTTCACTGAAGTTTATAATGCCAGGGCATGAAAATAAAAAAAATCGTATTTTTTCCAGAAACATGATCAATTAGTCCCCAATTTTTTCATTTTCCCAAGGGTAACAGGAGAAATTGGACCCCCAAAAGTTGTTGTCCAATTTGGCCTGAGTACGCTGACACCCCATATGTGGGAGAAAACTACTGTATGGACACACGTCGGGGCTCGGAAGGGAAGCAGTGACGTTTTGGAATGCAGACTTTGATGGAATGGTCTGCGGGTGTCATGTGCGTTTGGAGAGCCCCTGATGTACCTAAACTATTGAAACTCCCCACAAGTGACCCCATTTTGGACACTAGACCCCCACGGAACTTATCTAGATGTGTGGTGAGCACTTTGAACCCCCAAGTGTTTCACAGAAGTTTATAACACTCGGACGTGAAAATAAAAAAATCATTTTTTTCCACAAAAATGATATTTTTGCCCCCAATTTTTTATTTTCCTAAGGGTAACAGGAGAAATTGGACCCCAAAAATTGTTTTGCAATTTGTCCTGAGTAGGCTGATACCCTACATGTGGGGGTAAAACACTGTTTGGGCGCATGGCAGAGCTTGGAAGGGAAGGAGCACCATTTGACTTTTTCAACTCAGAATTGGCTGGAATTGAGATCAGACGCCATGTTGCATTTGGAGAGCCCCTGATGTGCCCAAACAGTGGAAACCCCCAATTATAACTCCAAACCTAACCCCAACACACCCCTAACCCTAATCTGAGCCCTAACCCTAGCCCTAACCCTAGCCCTAACCCTAGCCCTAACCCTAACCCTAGCCCTATTCCTAGCCCTAACCCTAGCCCTAGCCCTAACCCTAGCCCTAACCCTAAGGCTGTGTGCACACGCTGCGGATTTTGCTGCAGTTCCGCAGCAGTTTTGGCCGCTGCGGACCAGCAGCAGTTTTTGCTGCGGTGTACAGTACCATGATTCCCTATGGGAATCAAAAACCGCAGTGCAGACGGTGCGGAATTTTCCGTGCGGATTATCTGCGGTTTTCAATCCGCAGAAAGAATTGACATGTCAATTCTTTCTGCAGATTCCCCTGCGGTTTGCCATCTCCTCTATTGAGGAGATGAAAAACCGCAGGACAAAACCGCAGAGCAATCCGCAGGTAAAACCGCAGGTCTTTTGACCTGCGGTTTCACCTGCGGATTTTACAAAATCCGCGCGGATGAATCTGCACCTAATCCGCAGCGTGTGCACACAGCCTTACCCTAACGGGAAAATGGAGATAAATACTTTTTTTTTAGTTTTATTATTTTTCCCTAACTAAGGGGGTGATAACGGGGGGTTTGACTTACTATTTATGGCGGTTTTTATGTTTGGCGGCTGTCACACGCTAAAAGACGCTTTTTATTGTAAAATAGTTTTTGCATCACCACATATTGAGAGCTATAATTTTTCCGTATTTTGACCCACTGAGTCATGTGAGGTCTTATTTTTTGCGGGACGAGTTGACGTTTTTATTGGTACCATTTTCGGGCACGTGACATTTTTTGATCGCTTTTTATTCCTATTTTTGGGACGCAGAATGAACAAAAACAAGCGTTTCATGAATTTCTTTTGGGGGGGTGCGTTTACACCGTTCCGCGTGCGGTAAAATTGATAAAGCGGTTTTATTCTTCGGGTCAGTACGGTTACAGCGATACCTCATTTAGGTCGTTTTTTTATGTTTTTGTTGGTTTTATGCAATGAAAACTATTTTATATAAAAAATAATTATTTTTGCATCGCTTTATTCTGTGAGCTATAACTTTTTTATTTTTTCGCTGATGATGCTGTGTGGCAGCTCGGTTTTTGCGGGACAAGATGACGTTTTCAGCGGTACCATGGATATTTATATGCGTCTTTTTGATCGCGCGTTATTACACTTTTTGTTTGGCGGTATGATAATAAATCATTATTTTTTGCTTCGTTTTTTATTTTTATTTTTTAAGGGGTTCGCTAAAAGGGTTAACTAATGGGACAGTTTTATAGGGCGGGTCATTACGGACGCGGCAATACCTAATATGTGTACTTGTATTGTTTGTTTTTTTTATTATTTCCAAAAAATGGATTTATTGAGGGAATATTTTTTTTTTTTTTTTTCTAATTTATTTGGCGATTTTTTTAAATTTATTTTTACATTTTTTTTTATTTTTTTTTTACTTTATTACATAGTCCCAGGTGGGACATCACTGTCCTGTGACAGATCGCTGATCTGTCACATCACAGATCACTGTGACAGATCAGCAATCTGTCACAGGCATTGAAGAAGACTTCCTCTTGCCTGCGCTTTGCAGGCACTGAGGAAGCCAGCTTCCTCAGGTCCCCGAAGGCCCCCGTCGCCATCTTGGATTCGGGGGCCTGCAGGATAGGAGCCCCCCGCAGCAGCGCTGCACATTGCGGTGCCGTGGGGAGCTCAGGGAAGCACGGAGGGAGCCCCCTTTAACTCCCGGTACACCGCGATCATGTTTGATCGCGGTGTGCAAGGGGTTAAGGTGTCGGGGGCGGTCCGTGACCGCCCCTGACACATAGTGCCGGGTGTCAGCTGTGATAATCAGCTGACACCCAGCCGCGATCAGCGGCGCTAACCACGTGGGCGCCGCCGATCGCGGTAGACGTACTATCCCGTCCACGGTCATACGGGCCCGGGTACCGTGGACGGGATAGTACGTCGGATGTCAGGAAGGGGTTAATAACACTACTACATTGGTTGCAGTTGAAGCATGGGAAGGTACCAGATTTTGGTTTATGTAAGAACCGTTGGGTAGATGGAGACAAATTCCTGTGTATGTCTGCTTTAACCTATTTATCCCATAAGTTGGCTGCCCTTTTAAAACAAGGGAGAAAAGGTTGGTTAAATTCGGCAATATCTGAGTGCGCCTCTTTGAGTAAATGCCAATGTTGACAGATGGAACGGTGTAGTTTGTATGCAAAGGAGTGATACGTATGTACAAATGGTATACGTTTACTGGAAGTATTGTGAGTTCTGGGGGTTTCTTGGTTGGATTTGGTCAATACATGCTCAGGATAGTCTCTCTCACTGAATTTGATACGCATTTCACTACGTCAGCCGTTATGTGACACTATCATGTGACCCCATCAATGATTTCCGGGAGTGCGCAGTGCAATCTTTGAAACCGCGAGAAATAAAAAATCCTCCTGAAGCTTAACGATGCATGCGTCCATCTTACTACACTGAGATAATAATACTACTTCCTAACATGCGCAAACATGGATCTCGTGCATGACCACACGCACATAGCCATTGCAAGTAGCGCTGTTGGAAGTACACAGTGCAAAGACAGAATACGCATGCGCTCAGCCTCAGTGAGGAGAAAATAATTAATTATAGATTAATGACTTCATGACAACCTACTGAATGTAACCTATATATCAAATTAATAATTTCTGTGCTACTTTATTGAAAAATAATAAGTGAAAAAAGTGCAAAGTGACAAGTGCCTCAATATATCTATAAAAATAAATTAGTTTATACCTATTCGCCATGATATAGTAAATTACATAAATTATCTATATGTGCAATGACTAATTGAAAATGTAATAAATTCAATTACAATAGTAAAGTGCAATACATTTTATTATAAAATCTATATATAAAAATACATATAAGAAGGAAAGTGCTTCATAAATGTCACATATTACAATATCTATACATAAATGACAACCCATAGTCTACATTAAAAACCACCCCACTGTTTCATAGTGAGAAAACATAGAACCCATCCATCAGTTCGCAGTCACCGACTCCACCGGCCACCTTGGTCCTCCTATGAATCACAGCCTATGTGTGGACTTCATAGAATGATGTTTTTTGCTTTTATTATACTATATATTGCAATACAGTAAAAATTCAAAATACCATAATTGTGATTTTTTTTTCGGTTCCAAATTTTTTCCATCATGTAAATAAAAAAAGAAAAGAAAATTGATACCTTTGTAATTGTAATGACAGGTTATTTTTACAGCACAATGAATTCCGTTAAAATTAAACCCATAAATCAATTGTGGAATTGCATTTTTTGCACAATTTCATTTGACATGGAGTTTTTTTCTTTTTCCAGTACATTGAATGGTAAACTAAATGGTGCCATTCAAAACAACAGCTTGCACCATAAAAATGAATTCCTCATAATGCTAAATTTACATAAAAATTAAAAAGTTATAACTCTTTGGAATATGAGAGGAAAAAATGAAAGTGTGCAAATGGAATCACCCAGTCAGGACAGGGTTAGAGTATTTTTTTAATATAAATCATCTACCTACTGTATATATTTGTGGCTGAGGAAGATGTTTAGTCAAGTGTATGTATCACCTGTGAAAGGGTAAGTAGCTAAAAAGAAAATAGAAAAAAGAAACAGAATTTCATACTAAATGTAAAAAACAATAATTAATCCCTTCATTACCCAGCCTATTTTGACCTTAATGACCTGGCTATTTTTTGCAATTCTGACCAGTGTCCCTTCATGAGGTAATAACTCAGAAACGCTTCAACGGATCCTAGCGATTTTGAGAATGTTTTTTCATGACATATTGGGCTTCATGTTAATGGTAAATTGAGGTAGATAATTTTTGCGTTTATTTGTGAAAAAAATGGAAATTTAGCAAAAATTTAGAAAATTTCACAATTTTCAAATTTTGCATTTTTATTCTGTTAAACCAGAGAGGTATGTGACACAAAATAGTTAAATAACATTTCCCATATGTCTACTTTACATCAGCACAATTTTGGAAACATTTTTTTTTGTTAGGAAGTTATAAGGGTTAAAAGTTGACCAGTGGTTCCTCATTTTTACAACAAAATTTACAAAACCTTTTTTTAGGGACCACCTCACATTTGAAGTCACTTTGAGGGGTCTACACGGCAGAAAATACCCAAAAGTGACACCATTCTAAAAACTGCATCCCTCAAGCTACTCAAAACTATATTCAAGAAGATTATTAACCCTTCACGTGCTTCACAGGAACTAAAGCAACGTGGAAGGAGAAAATGTACATTTTAATTTTTCCAGCAAAAATTTTATTTTAGCATCAAGTTTTTCATTTTTAAATGGGCAACAGGATAAAATGGATCCTAAAATTTGTTGGGCAATTTTTTATGAGTACGCTGATACTTCATATGTGGTCATAAACCACTGTTTTGGCGCACGGCAGTGCCTGGAAGGGAAGGCGCGCCATTTGACTTTTTGAATGGAAAATTAGCTCCAATCGTTAGCGGATACCATGTCACATTTGGAGAGCCCCTCTGTGCCTAAATAGTGAAAACCCCCCACAAGTGACACCATTGCGGAAGACAGACCCCTTAACAAACTTATCTAGATGTGTGGTGAGCACTTTGAACCCCCAAGTGCTTCACAGAAATTTGTAATGCAGAGCAGTGAAAATTAAAAATATTTTTTTTTTCAAAAAGGATTTTTAGCCCGCTATTTTTTATTTTCACAAGGCTAACAGGAGACATTGGACAGCAAAAGTTGTTCTGCAATTTGTACTGAGTACACCGATACCCCATATGTGGGGGAGAACCACTGTTTGGGCACATGGGAGAGCTCAGAAGGGAAGGAGCGCCATTTTGGAATGCAGACTTTGATGGAATGTTCTGCGGGTGCCATGTTGCGTTTGCAGAGTCCCTGATGTGCCCAAACAGTAGAAACCCCCCACAAGTGACCCATTTTGGAAACTAGACCTCCAAAGGAGCTTATCTAGATGTGTAGTGAGCACTTTGAACCCCCAAGTGCTTCACAAAAGTTTATAAACGCAGAGCCATGAAAATAAAAAAATCATTTTTTTTCTTCAAAAATGATTTTTTAGCCCACTATTTTTTATTTTCCCAAGGGTAACAGGATGAATTGGACCCCAAAAGTTGTTGTCCAGTTAGTCCTGAGTATGCTGGTACCCCATATGTGGGGGAACCACTGTTTGAGAGCACGGCAGGGCAGGAGAGCCATTTGAATGGAAAATTAGCTCCAATCGTTAGCGGACACCATGTTGTGTTTGGAGAGCCTTGTGTGCCTAAACTTCGGAGTTCCCCCACAAATGACCCCATTTTGGAAACTAGACCACCAAAGGAACTTTTCTAAATGTCTGGTGAGCACTTTAAACCCCCAAGTGCTTCACAGGTTTATAACGTAGAGCCGTGAAAATAAAAAACAATTTTTTTCTCAAAAATGATTTTTTAGCCCGCTATTTTTTATTTTCACAAGGGTAACAGGACAAACTGGACAACAACTGTTGGTGTCAAATTTCTCCTGAGTACGCTGGTACCTCATATGTGGGGGAGAACCACTGTTCGGGCACACGTCTGGGCTCAGAAGGGAAGTAGTGACGTTTTGAAATGCCGACTTTGATGGAATGGTCTGCGGGCGTCATGTTACGTTTGCAGAGCCCCTGATGTACCTAAACAGTAGAAACCCCCCACAAGTGACCCCATTTTGGAAACTAGATCCACAGAGAACTCATCTAGATGTGTGGTGAGTACTTTGAATCCCCAAGTTCTTCACAGAAGTTTATAACGCAGAGCCTTTAAAAAAAAATCATTTTTTTCCTCAAAAAATGATTTTTTAGCACTCAATTTTTTATTTTCACATATGTAACAGGAGAAATTAGACCCCCAAATTTGTGCAATTTTTCCTGAGTACGCTGATATCACATATGTGGGGATAAACCACAGTTTGGGCACACATCGGGGCTCGGAATGGAGGGAGCACTGTTTGACTTTTTGAACACAAAATTGGCTGGAATAAATGGTGGCGCCATGTCGCGTTTGGAGACCCCCTGATGTGCCTAAATAGTGGAAACCTATCAATTGCAACTCCAACCCTCACCCCAACACACCCTTAGCCCTAATCCCAACCCTAACCATAACCCTAACCACAACGCTAATCCCAAAATACCCATAACCCTAATCCCAAATCAAAACCTAGCCACAAGCCTAACCCTAATCCCAACCCCAACCCACCCCTAAACCTAATCTTAACCCTAATTCCAACCCTAACCCTGATCCCAAACCTAATTCCAACCCTAACCCTCATTCCAACCTTAACCCTGATTCTAACCCTAACCCTAATTCCAACCCTAACCCTAATTTCATCCCTAACCCTAATTCCAACCCTAATTCCAACCCTAATTCCAACCCTAACCCTAATTCTAACCCTAATGGAAAAATAAAAATAAAATATTTTTCTTTATTTTATTATTTCTCCCTACCTATGGGGGTGATAAAGGGGAGGTTTATTTACTTCTTTTTATTTTGATCACTGTGAGACTTTATCACAATGATCAAAATGAATCAATTAATCTGCCGGCCTGCATATTCGACGGGCGCACTGTGCATGCGCCCGCCATTTTCCAAGATGGTAGCACCCATGAAGGATTCGGGTGGGACACCGGGATGGACATAGGGACATAGGAGGCATGGGGGGTCAGGGGGTTGGAAGGGGGGAACAGAGGGAAGGGGAGGGGGAGCAGATGGTGACGGCAGCGGCAACTAGCCGCCGTCAGTTGGTGGCAGGGGCCGATTGCCCCTGTTATTTGGTGTGAGGGGGTGTCGGATCTCAGTCTCTAGCCATGGCAGATGCTATTGCAGCATCGACCATGGCTGGATTGTAATATTTCACCAAATTTCATTGGTGAAATATTACAAATCACTCTGATTGCCTGTTTCACTTTTAACAGCCAATTAGAGCGATCGGAGCCACGGGGGGCTAAGCCACCCCCACCTGGGGTGGAGCACACAGGGTCCTGTATGTGCAGATCGGGTGACCTTTCACTGACCCCGGTCACCCGACCCACAGGGGGGCTATCAATTCATGTCGCCACATAGGCATCATGGGTCGGATTGGCACCCACTTTTCATGATGCCTACGTGGCATCAAAGGTTAATAGTGGATCTGTAGTATGGTCATTGATGCCTACCTTTTGTTCTACCACAACATATATAGTATATTCTATATAATTTGCTTTCATCGGCCCCTACAGACATTAAATCTTACATCAATTGAGATATATCAAGTATGTAAGCAAAAATATATAGCAGTGGTTCCCAAACTCCAGTCGTGGACCCCAACTGGTCATATTTCCATAGTGTTACACATGTGAGAGAACTCCTGATGCCTTGATGATACTTCCATTACCTGTGAAATACTAAGGAAATCCTGAAAACATGACATGTTGGGGGCCGTGAGGACTGGAGTTTTGGAAACACTGATATATAGCAACAGATTCATTAGGCAGGGCCGGATTAAGGTTGGTGGGGGCCCCTGGGCAGAAAATCTGGTGGGGGCCCCATATCATTAACATTTTAGCCATAACAGTAGAGCGCGAACTGTAGCACTTCGATGTACAATCTAATCTTATCCTCTTGTTCTGCCACATTCAGATTTACAGTACTACAATAGAGAGGGGGTTAATCACCGTGGCGCTGCAGAGTTGATTGGCGGGACCGTACACAGCAGGCGGCGGGCGCACGATGCTCGTGAACGCGGCGAGCAGGCAGAGCAGATCCACAGGACAGGAGGCGTGACAGGAGAGGAGGCGTGACAGGAGAGGATGAGGCGGTACCGGTATCTATGCCTAGTTCATCCCAGCGCAGTGGCGTAGCAACTGTTTGTGGCGCCCGGGGCGGTCGAAAAATTTGCCGCCCCTTTGGTCGTTGATAATTCGGAAGCATCCGAAGAGCCCACACTACACTCAAAGATCTAATTTTTAGTCTGCTACTAACTCTGCTATTATTTCTAAATTTCTAGACTTTCAACTTCTTGCAGTTCTCTATATGTATGTATTAGCTTGATGATGCTGGATGAAGACCTAATGGCTTTTTTTAATAATAATTTTTAATAATGTGACAGAAAAAAAAACAGAAAGTGCAAATTATTTTGGCGGACACTGACAGCTTGGGGTCCCTGTGCAAGAAATGTGTCCGGGCCCCCCACCTTTTATGGCGTCAAAGCTACGTGTGTATATATACATATATATATATAGATAGATTATTGATGTTATATAGCCACACACACACATACAGGTATATATTACATAGTCTCTTTTATTATGTATATTGCTGTCCCTTACACAGTGCCTTCTCTTGTTATGTACAGTTCCGTCCCTTACATATTGGATTATATAGAGCCCTGTTATTTATTACATACCATCCTGTCTTGTTGGCTGTATAATGCAATGATGGCTGATGGAGCATGGGAAAGCTTCCTTTCTAATGGAGGAGCTGATGGACTGGTAGTTTGGTCACCGGCTCTTCGATCAGCAGTCATATGTAATAAAAGAGGGCACTGTAAATAACAAAATTAACAAGAATACACTATGTAAGAGACAGCACTATACATAACAGCAGAGGAAGCTATATAATAAGGGACGGCATCATATATAACTAGAGAGGATGGTACGTAATAAGGGATGGTGTTATACATAATAAAAGAGGAAACTATGTAACTAAGGATGGTGTTATACAGAATTAGTGAGTACACTATATACTAAGGGACTGTGTTAGACATAATAAGCGATAATGTCTTCCTCCACCTCCCCCTGTTCCTAAGGCCATTATAAGTCCGGGAGTCCCCCTTCCTCCCATCCCAATCCCCCACACCCCTCATTGTCCTCCTCCCCTCGCATCCCATTATTGTCCTCTCCCCCACCTCCATCATTTTCTTCTCCACCACTATCTTTGCTTTCTCCCCCACCACTCCCATCATTGCCCATTCCACCACCTCCATCATTTCCTCCTCCTCCACCACCCCCATTTATTGCCCTTTCCACCACCACCATCATTGCATTCTCACCCACCACCCCATCATTGCCCTCTCGACCATCACCCCATCATTGTCTTCTCCCCATCACTGCCTTCTCCATCACCCCATCACTGCTTTCTCCCCATCACTCCCATAATTGCCTGCTCCATCACCCCATCACTCCCATCATTGTCTGCTCCATCACCCCATCATTGCCTGCTCCATCACCCCCATCATTGCCTGCTCCATCACCCCATCACTGCCTTCTCCATCACCCCATCACTGCCTGCTCCATCACCCCCATCATTGCCTGCTCCATCACCCCATAACTCCCATCATTGTCTGCTCCATCACCCCATCACTGCCTGCTCCATCACTCCCATAATTGTCTGCTCCATCACCCCATCATTGCCTGCTCCATCACCCCCATCACTCCCCTCATTGCCTGCTCCATCACCCCATCACTGCCTTCTCCATCACCCCCATCATTGTCTGCTCCATCACCCCATCACTGCCTGCTCCATCACTCCCATAATTGTCTGCTCCATCACCCCATCATTGCCTGCTCCATCACCCCCATCACTCCCCTCATTGCCTGCTCCATCACCCCATCACTGCCTTCTCCATCACCCCCATCATTGTCTGCTCCATCACCCCATCACTGCCTGCTCCATCACCCCATCACTGCCTGCTCCATCACCCCCATCACTGCCTGCTCCATCACCCCCATCACTGCCTGCTCCATCACCCCCATCATTGCCTTCTAGACCATCACTCCCATGTCCCATCACTGCCTCTGCCTGCTCCATCATACACACAGATATACACACACACAGACACAGACATACATACATACATACGTACACTGATACACACATATATACACACACAAGACACCACCTCTCTCCGCTCACCTGTCCTCCGCAGCATCGCCAGCGCTTCCTCCCTCACACAGCAGCGGCCGCTGAATGATGACGTGTGAAAACAGGAAGCGCGGCCTCCGGGCAGGAAGCAGGACGGACCCTTGCCGGCCGCTCCGTTCCTGCTATTCACTGACGGCGTCTAATATTTATCCTCGCGCTGCGTTGGCGGTCGCTGCCCAGTGGTGGGGGCCCCCTTAGAAGCTCTTGTGGTGGGGGCCCCGGGGCTGAAGCCCCGCCTGCCCCTCCTATAATCCGGCCCTGTCATTAGGTACATACCATATTTTTTTGCTTTATATGACACCCCTGATTATAAGATGCACCCAGGTTTTAGACTAGGAAAATAAGGAAAAAAATAGAATTTTAGCCAAATAATGTGCTAAAACATTTAATAAAATAAAATTAATGGGGGTAGTGGGACAGAATTTGTGGGTGAGGCACTGTTGTAGAGGACCTGTGTAATTGATTGCAGATCTCATATTGGATATCTCCCCCCCCCCTTGTAATTGCAGACCTCTGATCTGAGTGCTGCAATTACAGGGCAGAGGGGTATCTGATCTGAGGTCTGTAATTACAAGGAAAGGGCTTTGATTTGATACCCCTATGCCCCCACATTTAATAGCAGACCTCAGACCACATCCACCATATCTCTCCCCCATTATGATTGCATACCTCAGTCCACATATCCACTTCCAACCCCTTTTGTAATGGTAGACG
Organism: Dendrobates tinctorius; assembly: GCF_039654945.1. Lineage (NCBI taxonomy): Eukaryota > Metazoa > Chordata > Amphibia > Anura > Dendrobatidae > Dendrobates > Dendrobates tinctorius. Next base: position 13,603,857 of record NW_027361776.1, read on the forward strand.
TCAGTTAACCCCATCCCACTTCTTTGTAATTGCAGACCTCGGATCACATACCCCCTTCTACTCCTTTCTTGTAATAGCAGACCACAGTTAATACCTCACATACCACTTTTTTGTTATTGCACACCTCATACTCCCCTCCATCTAACCCTTTAAATAGCAGACTAATTTGCTGTTATTCTTGTTGGGCACCGGACTGTACTGTCACGTAACATCACACAACGCCAGGTGACAGTGAGTCCTGTATACAGACAGCTAGGTGTCCGGGAAGAAAATGACAGTGAAGTAAGTATGAGACTTCCCTCTTACCTGCCCCCATTGCATGGAAAGCTATGATGGCTTCCTTCACCATTTCTCCTTCAGGTGAAGCAATGGTGCAGGGAGGTATGAGCGCAGGGCCCGGAAGCCAGGAAGCATCCCCGGGGTTGTGCTGGGGAAAAAAGTGTGTCTTATAAAGTGAAATTTACAGTAGTTGTCAAAATATACAAGCCATAATAAAAACAGAAATAAGGTATTAGGCCAAAATGCTGCTCCAACCAGTATATTTAAACAATACGACAAAGGAGTTTTAAAGACATAAAAGTATTACTTTTTATTACACTTATATACATACACAAACAGTCAGCTTAAAAAGGATGAACAAGCAATAGCAAAAAATATTTAGTGACACAAAGATGTATTTATGTCAACTATATAAATTGTATAATGTATAAACTGGGGGTATATACAATAAGGGTGTGCAAAGAGTGCTTTTCAGAAAAAATCCACATTCAAATTTCACTTTCCAGCCCAATCAAAGAGGTTTGGTTTAGATTTCAAAGTACTTCCATAAAGCTGCTTGAGCAGACATTAGCCAATTGCTCCCACTTAGTTTTGAAATTATCATCTTCAACAAACAATGACAGGAACACTTCTACTCTTAGTCTATAGGGTGGTAACCTCTCTGCATGAATTTTCAAGAAAAAATAACTATTTAAAGATATGCATGTGGACTCATCTGATTCATGAATTATGCTGCACTTGTCCCTTTTGTCTTTATTAACCTTGCTTGTATTGCTATGTGTTACTTTATGGATTTAATATGTATGTTAATGCATTAGTGCTCTTATGGAGTTTCCCTTTCACCGAGGACTTTACACTCACTGGCCACTTTATTAGGTACACCTGTCCAACTGTGTGTTAAGACTTAATTTCTAATCAGCCAATCACATGGCGGCAACTCAGTGCATTTAGGCATGTAGACATGGTCAAGACAATCTCCTGCAGTTCAAACCGAGCATCAGTATGGGGAAGAAAGGTGATTTGAGTGCCTTTGAACGTGGCATGATTGTTGGTGCCAGAAGGGCTGGTCTGAGTATTTCAGAAACTGCTGATCTACTGGGATTTTCACGCACAACCATCTCTAGGGTTTACAGAGAATGGTCCGAAAAAGAAAAAAAATCCAGTGAGCGGCAGTTCTGTGGCCGGAAATGCCTTGTTGATGCCAGAGGTCAGAGGAGAATGGGCATACTGGTTCGAGCTGATAGAAAGGCAACAGTGACTCAAATTGCCACCCGTTACAACCAAGGTAGGCAGAAGAGCATCTCTGAACGCACAGTGCGTCGAACTTTGAGGCAGATGGGCTACAGCAGCAGAAGACCACACTGGGTACCCCTCCTCTCAGCTAAGAACAGGAAACTGAGGCTACAATTTGCACAAGCTCATCGAAATTGGACAGTAGAAGATTGGAAAAACCTTGCCTGGTCTGATGAGTCTCGATTTCTGCTGCGACATTCGGATGGTAGGGTCAGAATTTGGCGTAAACAACATGAAAGCATGGATCCATCCAGCCTTGTATCAACGGTTCAGGCTGGTGGTGGTGGTGTCATGGTGTGGGGAATTTTTTCTTGGCACTCTTTGGGCCCCTTGGTACCAATTGAGCATCGTTGCAACGCCACAGCCTACCTGAGTATTGTTGCTGACCATGTCCATCCCTTTATGACCACAATGTACCCAACATCTGATGGCTACTTTCAGCAGGATAATGCGCCATGTCATAAAGCTCGAATCATCTCAGATTGGTTTCTTGAACATGACAATGAGTTCACTGTACTCAAATGGCCTCCTCAGTCACCAGATCTCAATCCAATAGAGCATCTTTGGGATGTGGTGGAACGGGAGATTCGCATCAGGGATGTGCAGCCGACAAATCTGCGCCAACTGTGTGATGCCATCATGTCAATATGGTCCAAAATCTCTGAGGAATGCTTCCAGCACCTTGTTGAATCTCTGCCACGAAGAATTGAGGCAGTTCTGAAGGCAAAAGGGGGTCCAACCCGTTACTAGCATGGTGTACCTAATAAAGTGGCCAGTGAGTGTATATTTACGTGAGATCTTCCCATCTCTGACATATCCTGGCGTGCACATCTGTGCCACACTGTCCCATACCCATAGAATTCTAGAATGTTAGAATTGGAAGGGACCTCAAGGGTCATCGTGTACAACTCCCTGTTCAATGCAGGATTCACTAAACCATCTCAGACAGATGTCTGTCCAGCCCCTGTTTGAAGACTTCCATTGAAGGAGAAATCAACACCTATCATTGTAGACTGTTCTGCCCATTGATCACTCTCAAAAAGTTTTTTCTACTATCTACAGTGCACACCAAACACACCACCAGGGCAATGAAGGAGTGCCTTTGTAAGAAGCATATGAAGGTCCTGGAGTGACCTAGCCAGTCGCCAGATCTCAACCCCATAGAAAAAGTTTGGAGGGATTTGAAAGTCCATGTTGCCCAGCAACAGGCCAAAAACATCACTGCTCTAGAGGAGATCTACATGGAGGAGTGGTCCAACATACCACCAACAGTGTGTGCCAACCTTGTGAAGACTTACAGAAAACGTTTGACCCCTGTCATTGCCAACAAAGGGTGTATAAAAAAAATTGAGATGAACTTTCGTTAATTACCAAATACTTATTTTCCACCATAGTGTGCAAAAAAATGTTGCCAAATCAGACAAGGTAATTTTCTGGATTTGTTTTCTCATTGTGACTCTCATAGTTGTGGTCTACCATGTCAATTACAGGCCTCTTTCATCTTTTTAAGTGGGAGGACTTGCACAGTTGGTGGCTGACTAAATACTTTTTTTCCCCACCGTATATATTCTCCGTTTCAGTTTCTTTCCATTGCTTCTCATGATTCCATGTGCAAATGATAATAATTATGATTCCTCTACACCGTGACATCCCTTCAGATATTTGTAGACAGCTATTAAGTCTCCTCCTAGCCTTCTTTCTGCAAGCTAAACATTCCAAGATTCTGTAACCATTAGTCATAGGGCATACTTTGCAAGCCGCTTACCATACTGATAGGCTCTTCTCTGAACTTACTCCAGTTTTTCAATGTCTTTTTTAAAATATGGTGCCCAGAGCTGGACACAGGGTTCCAGATGAGCTCCATAGATGCTGTAGGGAGATAGAAGAAAGTTCCACAAAGTCAACTATCACTGCAGCCCTCCACCAGTCGGGTCATTATGGCAGAGTGGCCCGACGGAAGCCTCTCTTCAGTGCAATACATAAGCTGATTGTTTCTGTATGTCTATAAGTGTAATAAAATGTAATACTTTTTTGCCTTTTAAACTCCCTTGTAGTGATGTTTAAAGGGAACCCGTAGCCATAAAAAAAACTCTATTAACCTGCAGATATGAGCTTTATCTCTTGCTTAATAGTATTATAATGTAATGCTGGCGGGAGCCTGCACATACTCTAAGGGTCCCATTACATTTAGCGATGCACCAGCGATCCCGACAACGATACGACCCAGTCAGGATCACTGGTGCATCGCTAAATGGTCGCTAGTGAGCTGCCAAACAGGCAGATCTCACCAGCGATGTAGCAGCGGTCGACGGTCGTTACTTACCTGTCAGACGTGGCGATAAAGACGTCCTCCCGCCCTAGTTCACGCGTCACTCATCGGTGCCAGCAGGAAGCCCATCAGGAAGCAGCTGACGAGAAATGGCCCAGGACGTTCTTGCGCAATCAGCGATAGCCAGCGGGGGAGCCGGTCGGAGGTAAGTGTCACATATAGGAATATCGCTAGCAATATCGCTGCTGCGTCACATAATCGGTGACGCTTCAGCAATATTGCTAGCGATATCGCTATGTGTGAAGCCCCCTTAAGGCTTCAGGAAGAATATTAACTTTATTCTACCCAGCAGCATTCTTGTTTCAGTCCCAGCTCTGTGTATAGGGAGCAGCAGCTGTAACTGCTGTTACGGTTGCTGTAGCAAGAGGAAAGTAGAGGCAACCCGGAAGTGGACCCTCTGGGTCACGGCTCCAGAGCCCCCGAGGGCGAGCGCCCAGGTGAGAGCCACCCCCTATACAGGGAGTGTTAGGGGCAGACCCCCAGGGGATAAAACCGCGACAGCCGGAACCAAAGGGATGACTGGGCTTAGACAGGAGAGGAGGCACAGGCGAATCCGTACAGGGAGTCCAGGGGAACACAGAGGCCGTGGAGAATGGGCAGAGCGCAGGACTGGAGCGCAGCGGGTGGCAATACCTGGAGGCTGCAAAAGAGGAAGTACTGATAAAACACAAAGTGGGAGGATGGAAGGAGCAGGACAGGGAAGGAGTAAGGACCAACAGAGGGTACTGTATAGCAAGAGTGCAGAGGGAGAGCTGTCGGAGGCAGCGCAGGCGGAGGCAAAGGGAGAGGGAACTGAAGATACAGCACACAGTGAAGGCAGAGGCAAGAATAGAGGTACTTAACACAAGGAACACTGCGCAGACAGAGGCAGGGTAGAAGGGGCCTGTAACACAGAGAACGCTGCTATGAGACAGCGTCACCGCATTAGCAGAACAGGCGTCTTACCTGTCCAGATGCCGGGCATAAGTAGCGCTGGGCACCGCCATGTTGGAGGCGGGGTCAGCGCATCATACTACCCAAGGGGCTGCGCGCCAGGAGGGAGGCAGTGTGCAGGCGCCCAATGCCAAGGGAGCCAGAGGCCTGGTGCGGGGATGCGCCAGGGAGCAGGAGCGTGCCGGGAAGTGAGTGCAGCAAGGTAAGTGGAACCCGGGGCCGTGACAGTACCCCCCCTTTATGTCCCCCTCTCCTAACGCTGGAGAGAAATCGTCTCATAATGCGAGGAGCATCAATATTCTCTTGGGGTTCCCATGATCTTTCCTCAGGACCGAAACCCGTCCAATCCACCAGAAACACAGTCTTTGCTTTAACTGTCTTCATAGCCAATATATCCCGTACCTCAAAGGTGTTATCCAAGCAACAAGGTTGGGAGGTTTTGGGAAGGCGCTGAGTGGAATTGGTTAAATACTGCAGGTTTGAGGAGAGATACATGAAAGGTATTGGGAATCCTTAGTGAGGTGGGCAATTTCAACTTGTAGGCCACGTTGTTGATGCGACTTAAGACCTCAAATGGGCCAATGTAACGTGGACCTAACTTTTAGGAGGGAATCTTCAACCTGACATGCCGAGAAGATAACCAAACTCTGTCCCCTGGGTGATAGGGAGGTGCGTCTAGCCGTTTTTTGTCGGCATACCTCTTCATCCTGAGGCTGGCACTCTTGAGGGCTACTTTCGTCTCCCTCCAAATCCGAGAGAAGTCCACAGACAAGGAGTCCGCTGCCGGTACACCTGAGGTAGGGGACACAGGAAGGGGAATGCCGGGGTGTTGACCAAAAACCACAAAAAAGGGGGATACGCGAACTCAGCCCAAGGAAGAAGTGAGACCCAATCATCTTGGTGCGCATTGGAAAAATGCCAAAGATAGGATGTTAGTGCCTGGTTGACCAGCTCGACTTGATCATTAGACTGGGGGTGGTAGGCTGAGGAAAAATCCAACGTTATCTTCAGCAACCCGCAGAGAGCTCGCCAAAAACGGGAGGTAAACTGGACTCCTCAATCCGAGACAATATGCTGAGGAAAACCATAGAGGCGAAAGACGTGGAGCAGGAAGAACTTTGCCAACTCGGGAGCGGTAGGCAGGATAGGTAAAGCGATGAAGTGGGCCATTTTGAAAAATCGATCCATGACCACCAATATAACCGTACATTTAGAAGAAGGAGGCAAATTGGTGACGAAACCCATCGCAATATGAGTCCATGGATTGGCAGGTACAGGTAATGGATGTAGTAGTCCCAAAGGACGATGCCGAGGTACCTTGTTCCGGGCACAAGAAGAGCAGGAGGCGATGAAATCCTGGACGTCTCTGCGAAGCGAAGGCCACCAATAATGGCGGGAGGCGAGCGAGAGAGTCTCTTTAACTCCTGAATGTCCTGAAAATTTTGACGAGTGGCTCCAAGGTAGAACCTTCAGTCTATCTCCACTCTGAACAAAGGTTTTACCAGATGGTGGGGAGACCAGGCTTAGTGGGGCCACGGTAAGGATTTTGGCGGGGTCGGTGAGATGTGCTGGACCCTCCTCCTTATCCACTGACAGGAATGACCGTGACAGGGCATCTGCCTTGATGTTCTTATCCCCGGGTCAGAAGTGGAGTTCGAAGTCAAAGCGTTCGAAGAACAATGACCATCTGGCCTGCCCTGGATTGAGCCTTTGGGCAGACTGAAGATAGGCCAAATTTTTGTGATCCGTAAAAATGATGAACGGATGAAGAGCACCCTCGAGAAGATGGCGCCACTCTTTGAGAGCCATTTTTATAGCCAAAAGTTCTCTATCTCCAACGGCATAGTTGCGTTCGGGAGTGGAGAAAGCCTTCGAAAAGAATCCGCGGGTGAGAGCATGGCCCGAGGAGGTTTTCTGCAGAAGAACTGCTCCTGCTCCCACCGAAAAGGCGTCAACCTCAAGAATGAATGGTCTGCTGGTATCCAGATGATGGAGTACAGGAGTCTTCGCAAACTCTTATTTCAGTGTTTCATAGGCAACTTCAGCATTAGAGGGCCAATGATTGGGATCGGCCCCTTTTCGGACAAGAGCCGAGATGGGTTTAGTCAATGAAGAAAAGTGGGGAATAAATTGCCTGTAATAATTGGCAAACCCCAAAAACCGCTGAATAGCCTTTACTCCGAGGGGATGCGGCCACTTGAGAACTGCCGAGACTTTCTCAGGGTCCATCTCTAACCCCGAGTTTGAGATGATGTAACCAAGAGACGGCAATGAAGTTTGCTCAAAGAGGCACTTCTCCAACTTGGCAAAAAGATGGTTCTCCCTAAGATGTTGGAGGACTTGGCGAATGTCTCGGCGATGTGTGGCCAGATCGGGAGAGAAGACTAAGATGTCGTCAGGGTAGACTACGACACAGGAGTAGAGGAGATCTCGAAAGACATCACTAACGAGTTCCTGGAATACTGCAGGTGCGTTGCAGAGCCCAAACGACACACCTAAATACTCGTAGTGCCCGTCTCGTGTGTTGAACGCCGTCTTCCACTCGTCTCCAGAATGTATGCGATCCAGATTGTAGGGCCCTCGTAGATTAAGCTTCGTAAACACACGTGCTCCTTTCAGACGATCAAAGAGATCAGAGATGAGTGGCAGTGGATATTTGTTCTTCACGATGGTGCGATTCAGGCCACAATAATCGATGCACGGACGCAACGACCCATCTTTCTTCTTTCCAAAAAAGAAGCCTGCTCCTGGGCAGAGCGCAGGACCGGAGTGCAGCGGGTGGCAATAGCTGGAGGAAGTACTGATAAATCACAAAGCGGGAGGATGGAAGGAGCAGGACAGGGAAGGAGCAAGGACCAACAGAGGGTACCGTATAACAAGAGTGCAGAGGGAGAGCTGTCGGAGGCAGCGCAGGCGGAGGCAAAGGGATAGGGAACTGAAGATACAGCACACAGCGAAGGCAGAGGCAAGAATAGAGGTACTTAACACCAGGAACACTGCGCAGACAGAGGCAGGGTAGAAGAGAGCTGTAACACAGAGAACGCTGCTATGAGACAGCGTCACCGCATTAGCAGAACAGGCGTCTTAGCTGTCCAGACGCCGGGCATAAGTAGCGCTGGGCGCCGCCATGTTGGAGGCGGGGCCAGCGTCTCATACTACCCAGGGGGCTGCGCGCCAGGAGGGAGGCAGTGCGCAGGCGCCCGACGCCGAGGGAGCTGGAGGCCTGTCGCGGGGACGCGCTGGGGAGCAGGAGCGCGCCGGGAAGTGAGTGCAGCAAGGTAAGTGGAGCCCGAGGCTGTGACAACCGCGTCCCCAGCACTGACTTACACCCCAGCTGCATTGGGGTCGGGTTTCAGGGGGTGTAGTTACAGACGCATCTCAGTATACTAAGGCTATGTGCACATGTAGTTTTAGATGCTGCGGATTTTTCCGCGCGGATTTGGAAAAATCTGCAGGTAATTTCTCAGATCAAAAGACCTGCAGTTTACCTGCGGATTAGCCTGTGGTTTAGCCCTGCGCTTTCACACCTCTACAATGGAGAAGGTGTGAAACCGCTGTGGATTCTGCACCAAGAATTGACATGCTGCGAATTTGAATCCGCAGCAAATCCGCGCGGAAAAATCTACAGCATGTGCACAGCGTTTTTCAGTTTACCATTAAAAACAATGGTACTGTACAATGCAGCTAAATCTGCTGCGGACCCGCAGAGCCTGGAACGCTGCGGATCCACAGCAGAATCCGCAACGTTTGCACATGGGTTTAGAGAGGTGATTAAACCCGCACAGTTACAGACACCTCTCTGTATACTTAGAGCGATGATTGAACCCACACCGCTGCCCCCTGGGTGGCTTAAATCGCACCCCAGGCTTTGACTGACTGCAGGTCCAATGAAGAGCCAGTGCTAATCAGGGCAAGGTGCACGGTTTAATTCATGGGGGCAGTGCTGGCACTGGTTAGGTCACCTCTCTGAGAAAACAGAGTAGCGGCTGTAACCATGCCCCAGTCACAGACTGACAGTGCCTCTGCATTGGGACTGACCATGGGCGCGATTAAGGCAGCCGCTTTGCGTACTTAGAGCAGTGACTGAATCTGTGTTGACTCCACCTCTGTGACTAAAACTGGAATGCTGCTCAGGAGAATAAAGTTAACTTTCTCGCTGTAGTCTTAGGTTATGTACAGGCACCTATCAGCATTATAACACTATTATTCTGCACATTAACCCCATATTGCAGATTAATAGATTTTTTCTTGTGACAGGTTGCCTTTAAATGTAAACAAAAATGTTGTAACCAAGCAATATCCAAAAAGAGTACTAAAAACTTTCAAAGGCTGCACAGGTGGAGAAAGAATTACTGCGAAGACGGACAATGAAGGTTCTCTTATTAGGCTAACACATTTCAATGCCAGAAAGACATCTTATCAATGCAAAAATGCAACATGTGCTGTTTTTTTTTTACTTGATAGATGTTTGTCTGGTGTTTTGTACATTTTTTCCTGAGGCTGTTCCTCAGCCACAAGGCAGCCACAAATGGAATTTTAATTAACGGAGGCACCACACCATCCCTTAGGTAAGCAATACAATTTTTTATTTTTTTCTTCCTACTTAAATATGGTTACCCTACTGCAGGACTGCCATGAGGGCATTACTGCCCTTACAGGTGTAAGGGGCCCATTGAGTAGAACCAAAGAGGTGGGGCCTGGACCAGGTGAAACATGCTGCCCCCCTTTTTTTGCTTCTGTGCACTGGGCAGTTTTAAAAAAACTTTATTTGTGGTCAGGGGTGGAATCCAGCTGCTACTGCAGAACCAGTTGCTACAAATCTGCAAGAAAAAGTGCCTTGATCCAGTTTTAATGTCCTCATCTGTGCTCCAAAGTGTCTCTCAGGGGGCGGCACAATCATCGTTGAGCAGGAGCACTGTGCTGCTCTCTGAGATATAGCACTCTGCGCTGCAGTGCAGGATGGGCAGGAGCAGTCCTGACACAGGGTATGATCACTCACTCCAGCCTTCAAACAGCAGCAGAGCCAGTAGCCGGCAGCTGATCCCTGCCCTCCAGCAGTGTCACAGCTATCAGACTGGGGAACAATATGGAGGGGTGTGGCTAAATGGAGTGGGTGGAACCACAGACAACCAGTGAGAAGGAAAGGCGATAGAAAAGATGGAAGAAGTGACAAGAGAGAGACAGAGAGCAAATATAGTGGCAGAAGACAAGAGAGAGGCATGAGACACAAGAGAGACCAGTGAGGGGCTGAATATAAGCACTCCACCTTGACTTACCCCTTTTTCCTGTACTGTCCTTTCTCTTGTCTGGCTGCAGTATATTTCCAATGCATGCCAGTAGTGCTTGTGATTTATTGTAAATTCAATGTATTAATGTGTTTACCTTCTCTATTGGCTGCAGCCTATGATTTTATAAGCTGTCAAAAAGGACATAACCAGAGGTGGGATTTGTCAGGTTCAGGGGGACCGATTGTTCAAGTTTCAGCCGCTTCCCTGATCCAGTTCTATGTACCGCCTATATGAGCTGAATGTACATCCTCAGTCCAGGTCTCTCTCCTCACTGGAGCCCAGGGGCAGGATTCAGTTGTTAGCCCAGTAACTCAACGTGCGTCCTTGGTCCTGGCCCCTCTCTTCACCAGTTCAGGCCCCTCTCCTCACTGGATCCCATGGTCAGGATTCAGCTGTTCACTCAGACGCACATTCAGTATAAATCTTTTGTCATGCAGGACCACTTCCTGCACAACAATAGGACCCACTAGCCATTTCAGCTACGTTCACATGATCAGGAAGTAGCAGCGTATTTTCACTGTGTCCAAAGCGCTGCATTCTAATCTTATAGGTAAATCCACATGTGTTCAGTGAACCATATGAATTTACTGCATCCAAATAAATAAACAAGAGAAATTGACATGCTGCGACTCATAAGCCCGCACTTTGCTTTCCGTCTCTGCGGTGCACATACACGCATAGTGGACATGGGATTTTAGAAACCCCATCCACTATCATGTAATATCTGGCCGCTGCGGTTTTGTTTCTGCATAAGTACACAACATCAAAACAGTAGCAACTCCTGAACATGGTGTGGCATTCCAACTCACGTGGTGGTATATGGAGGTAGAAAATGTGAACACTGTCTCTTTGAATCCTCATTGGTTTATTTTAAGGCAGCACAAACCAACACGTGGGGAAAATAAACTCAGCCTTTCTAGCTAAAACAGGAAAAACAATAAAGAAAACAAAACGCTGCAACACAGTCCATACGTTGCGGGTGGCACTCCGCTCTGGAGCAACACAGGTTCAGTCTATGCTCGACAAGCCACAAAGTAACTTGAGACTTCTCTCCCCAGGCTAGCTCAACCCAGACTGCCTGCAGAACCCATTTACTTAAACCATTACCCATGTGATGTTTCCCCTCATATGACTGATTGCATGATCATGACATCACACAGGTCCTGGCAGTTTTGCCAGTGGAGATAAAGTGGACCTTTTCCCACCCACTCTATGTAGGTCCACATGAAACCATCCCTTTATACAGCTTTAACTTAACCGTCACAACACGTAGTGTGCTGGAGGAAAATACTCTGGTTTCATATCACTGACACCATTAAGCGAAGTGAGAAATATCTCCCCTCTTTTACTTTAGCAGTGACTTTGTCACAATAGGCACATACCCTTATTAGAGGCCGGCAGCTCACGTCACCAGCATATAGCTTCACTGTCATGCACCAGTGCTTCAAATGGTTGAGGATGAGGACACCGCTGGGATGTGACCAGGTAAGAAGAAACTTTTTTTTTCTTCACTAAAATCCACAATATGGAGAGACATATGGGGAGGTGGCAGGGTGAGAGGAAATTCATGGAGATATATGGGGGGACAGGATGAGGGGACATATGTGGGGGCAGAGTAGAGTAGTACCAAGCAAGATAAGTCTACTTTGTCATGGTGGCGGCTTAAAAAATCTTTTGGCCAAAATAAAAGCTGCTGGCAATGTACTGTAAATGATAAGGTGTTCAATGGGAACTGTTAATGTGTGAATGGCGAGGACATGTTACAGAAGTGGAGTTTTTTCAAGAGTGGGCGTTGGGACTGGGGAAGGTTTGAGGTGTGGAGGCGGGGCTGGAGTGGAGCCTGGGCAGAGTTTCGTGGGGGCCTGAAAATTTTGCCTGTATGGGGTCCTGAAATTTCTGGTGGCAGCCCTGCCCTACTGTGTGTGCTTTTCCCACAGCTCATACTACTTAAGCCAAACTATAGGTGCTTATTTTCATATTAATCTTATTAATGCAAAGTAGGGTACTTACATGCAATTAATTTGGGGTTTGGACTTATCGCTTTTGAAGAAGGGACGAGCATAGTCCTTAAACCAGTTAGACATATACACCTTCTTTGGGCCTAAATAAAATAAGTAGAATAGAAACTTACCTCCAGCCTGGCTTGAACTGTTGCAACTTAATCTTCATGGACTTCATGTTTCTTCTTATGCTTGTGTACCAGAACAAATAGTGAATATAGCAAAATGCAATTTAGATATTTTTAGCTAATGGACCTTGTCAAAGTTCAGTAAACCTGTTATCAAATATCTCTTCCGAGTGCCAGACATTAAAGTTTGCCTTTTCCCTTGCTAACTGTCCCCTGTTTGTTATAAGCTGCAATCTGCCTCTAAGCAGTTTAGATAATGAGATGGACTACAGAAAATAGACTTTGTCTCTTCTTTTGCCCTCCTGTCTGACAAACTGCTGTCAAGCATAACAAAGTGATGATATTTCATTTCTAACAGACAAGCCATTGGGCTATGGCTGGAGCAATGCATGGTTTGAAATAAGGGTAACGAATAGTGATGGGCGAGTAGCATCAGTGCTCGGTTCTCCCTGAGCATGCTCGGGTGATCTCCGAGTATTTTGCCATGCTCGGAGATTTAGTTTTCGTAGTCTCAGCTGCATGATTTGCGACTTGTAGTCTTAAGGGGCTTAAGCCATATGAATTAAAAGAATGCAATTTATTTACTTTTACATACCTATAAAAGCCTCCCAGGAAAGGAATGATATAGTATGAAAAAGAATTTCAGTCATGTTACATTTGGTGATTAAATAATATAGATATTTTACTTTAACGGTCACAATACCTTGAGTGCCCAAATAACAATAAATGCCCACTTAACATTTAATAATGTCCTCTGAGTTCCCCATATACAACTCCCTTATACACAGTATGATGGGTCCACGGTTCTCTTGTACATAGTATGATGTCCTCACATATACACAGTATGATGGGCTCATGGCTTCCTTTTACGCAATGTGAAGTCCCAACCGCTCCCCTCAACACAGTATGATGCCCTCACAGCATCCCAATCCATAGTAAAAAGCACCCCAAAGTGTATAATGCATACACACTATTCCCCACACTATATAATAGGACTCACAATTGTCTGAAATTGTATATTGGACACTTAATAGCCACCACACAGTATGATGGCCCCCACACTGTAAAATGTGAGCTTAGTAGCCCCCACACTGAAGGCCCCTACAGTGGCTTCCACACTGTATTATGCACCAAAACTGTATCATGGCTCTCTTAGATGCCCTTACTTTGTATGATGACCCTCTTAGTAGCCTTTACTCTTTATAAGGGCCCCCTTAGTAGCTTCCACTATATCTGAAGCTCCTGCTAGTGGCCCCCACTCTGTATGAGGTTCTCCTTAATAGCCCTACCATGTATTATGGCTGCTTTAGTAGCCTCCACACTGTTTTATGGCTCTCTTAGCAGCCACCACTATGCATGAAAGCCACCTGAAAGCCCCCACTCTGTATGAAGGCTCCCTTAATAACATCTGCTAAATATGAAGGCTTTTTTAGCAGATATCACCCTGTATGAGGGCCCCATTATTAACTCCAACAATGTGTGAGGGCCCCTTAGCTTACTTACAATATATCTATCACGTAAGGGATACAGTGAATCTTTACAAGGTGAATAAATCCTTGTTGCGGGATTTGGGTTATTGAGGGTAATGGTACTGTGTGAGGGATAATAAGGGGACCCTCATACAGAGTGGGGCTGGAAGGAGGCCAACATAAAAGTGGGGGCTGGAAAGGAGGTTTTTCTAATGAGGTGAATAAATCCCTATTATTTAAAAAAAATATATACCTTTAATAATACTATTAAAAGAAAAAAGAAATAAACTTAGCAATTCCTATCCAAGAAATACTTATACATATATCTATTGGATTTTTACAGGATGAAAAGGGTGAAGTGGTCAAAAATGAAGTTAAGAAAGTCAAACTTTTAAATTCCGATTTTGCATCTGTGTTTTTGAAGAAAACAATTTTAACATGAACTGATCTTCATGTGCCATTGAAGGAATAAAATAATCCACAGCATCTACAAACAGAGATATGGTGAGTAGTGTTGAGCGATACCACCCGATATTGAAAAATATCGGATCGGATTGGATCGGCCGATATCCAAAAAGTATCAGGTATCGCCGATTCCAAACCCGGAAGTCCCATTCAAGTCAATGGGGCAGAAATATCGGAATTAAAAAAACCCTTCCTTTACTTGCAGGTTAATTCTACATGAAGAAAAACAGCTAATAATAATGTAGAATGTATTGTGGGAGGTGTAGGAGACATTAAAGCCATAGAGGTTTAGCCCAATCAAATGGAATAGCAGGTATTATTTTTTTTTTTTTAAAGACGTTCGGAGTTACAAAGATATTGACTATGATAACCTCTTTTATATTTTGTCAGATATGTATGTTTCACTACTTCCATGCTCTTCACCTTCTTTTTTACTTCTCCGACACTTTCTCCTTCATCATCCTCAGCAGTAGCATCTTTTTTTCAACTTCTTCTTCACCTTATTCACCTTCTTCCTATTATTCTTTTTTTTACATTCTTCATATTCTTCTTATTCAACTATTATTCTTCTTCATATTCTACTTCTTCATCTTCTTCCTATTCTTCTTCTTCATCATATTCTTATTTGTGACAGGCATTCCTGTAGTTGTTATCTATAAAAGTTTGAAGATTACACCTTCCGTTCTGCCTGTCACAAAAGATTTACAACAGGATTTGTCCGCGTTCAGTTTGGAGTGCAGCAGCAGGCATTTTCCAGGGGCACCACGAGGAGGAATGGACTCACCCCCATACACTGCTTAGTCTTATGCTGCTTATAATTTAGATAATATCATTTGCTCTGATTTTTAGTCTTACGCTTAATGTTCTTCTGCTTTTGGTTTTTCTGCTTCTTGGTCTTCTGTCTCTTGTTGTTCTGCATCTTGGTGGTTGTCTTCATGTTCTTTGTCCTCTTGGTCATCTTCTTCAGAGTCATCTTTTTGGTCTTCTTCAGTGTGGCCTTCAGGGTCGTCGTCTTCAGGGTGGTCGTCAGGGAGTTCCAGAGTGAGAACCAAAAACTATTTCCACTAGCTTTAACTTGGAAAAGTAGCAGAAGGTACAAGAAGGCTGAGGAACTGCTGAGAACCAGCTGACGGCACTGGAACCCGGATGGTTAGCAGAAGGAACAAGAACAAATGGAACTAGCGAGGACCAGCTGACCGTGCTGGAACCCGGAGGGGCAGCATAAGGAACAAGAGCCAATGGCACATCTGTGGACAAGCTGATGTGCTGAAACACGATTACTAAGCAGGAGGTACCTGTGCTACAAAGCACTACCAAGGACCAGCAGATGTTGCTGGAACTCGGATACTGAGAAGGAGGCACCTAGGCCAAAGGCACTGCCGAGAACCAGCTGACAGTGCTGGATCCCGGATGGTTAGCAGTAGCTGCAAGAGCCAATGGAACTAGCGAGGACCAGCTGACGGTGCTGGAACCCAGAGGGGCAGCAGAAGGAACAAGAGCCAATGGCACATCTGTGGACAAGCTGACGGTGCTGAAACACGATTACTAAGCAGGAGGTACCTGTGCTACAAAGCACTACCAAGGACCAGCAGATGTTGCTGGAATTCGGATACCGAGAAGGAGGCACCTAGGCCAAAGGCACTGCCGAGAACCAGCTAACGGTGCTGGAACCCGGATGGGTAGCAGAAGGTACCTATGATAAACAAAGTTGCAAGGCCGCGAGCAGGCCGCAGTTACCAAAACCCACAGTCCTACAGGGGGTGCTTGTCCAATTGGCACTACGGAACCAGCCTTTATTACCAAAACCCGCAGCCCACATAGGAAGCACCTAAACTGCAGGCACCATAGACTTGGCTAACCCGTCCGCAGCACGACCGGACAACGAGTCGGTGGCAAAGTGACGTTAACACTACCCGGAAACAGCAGGCGTGCTGGAACCAGGCTGGGCAGGAGAGATTACCTGTGCCAAAGACACTGCCGAGAACCAGCTGACGGTGATGGAACCCGGATGAGTAGCAGAAGGTACCCATAATAAACAAAGTTGCAAGGGCGCGAGCAGGCCGCAGTTAAAGAAACCCACAGTCCTACAGGGGGTGCTTGTCCTATTGGCACTACGGAACCAGCCTTTATTACCAGAACCCGCAGCCCACATAGGAAGCACCTAAACTGCAGGCACCATAGACTCGGCTAACCCGACTGCAGCACGACCGGACAACGAGTCGGTGGCAAAGTGACGTTGACACTACCCGGAAACAGTAGGCGTGCTGGAACCAGGCTGGGCAGGATGGAGTACCCGTGCCAAAGACACTGCCGAGAACCAGCTGACGGTGCTGGAACCCGGATGGGTAGCAGAAGCTACAAGATTCAATGGAACTACCGAGAACCAGCTGACGGTGCTGGAACCCAGAGTGGCAGCAGAAGGAACAAGAGCCAATGGCACAACCGTGGACCAGCTGACGGCGCTGGAACATGGTTTCTAAGCAGGAGGCACCTGTGCTGCAAAGCACTACCAAGAACCAGCAGACGTTGCTGGAACTCGGATACCGAGAAGGAGGCACCTCGGCCAAAGGCACTGCTGAGAACCAGCTGACGGTGCTGGAACCCGGATGGGTAGCAGAAGGTACCCATGATAAACAAAGTTGCAAGGGCGCGAGCAGGCCGCAGTTACCGAAACCCACAGTCCTACAGTGGTTGCTTGTCCTATTGGCACTATGGAACCAGCCTTTATTACCAGAACCCACAGCCCACATAGGAAGCACCTAAACTGCAGGCACCATAAACTCAGCTAACCCGACCGCAACACAGCAGGATAACGTATTGGTGGCAAAGTGACGTTGACACTCCCCGGAAACAGCAGGCGTGCTGGAACCAGGATGGGCAGGAGGGAGTACCCGTGCCAAAGACAGTTCTGAGCAGCAACTGGTGATGTTGGAGCCCAGGGTCAATCAGGGTGTAGGCTGAGGCCTAATTTCATCAAGTTTAATATCTGTTGTAGACTACTACTGATTTTAAACGTGCTCCAACTAGGCCTCTGTCTCCACTCTGTCTCTAGTATTTCCCCTGTCCTTCAACCCTGCCAGTTGCTGTTCAGAAGTGGCATCTGCACAATCAACACTTCTTCCTGTGTTACTGGGGTTCGGTAACGTCAGTTGATCCCCTGATGTGTGTCCGGCAAGGTCTGCTGCTCTGTCCACATTCCCACTACTAAAATATTTTCACAGCTCGACATTATAAACTTTAGTGAAACACTTGGGGGTTCAAAGTGCTCATCACACTTCTAGATAAGTTCCTTGGGTGGTCTAGTTTCCAAAATGGTGTCACTTGTGGGGAGTTTCCACTGTTTATGCACATCAGGGGCTCTCCAAATGCGACATGGTGTCGGATCTCAATTCCAGCCAATTCTGCATTCTGTCAAATGGCAATCCTACTCTTCTGAGCTTTGCCGTGCGCCCAAACAGTGGTTTACCCCCACATATGGAGTATCAGCATATTCAGGAGAAATTGCACAACAAATTTTGTGGTTTATTTTCTCTTTTTACCCTTATGAAAATAAAATAATTGGTCCTTAATTAAAATGTTTGTGAGAAAAAGTTAAATGTTTATTTTTTCCTTCCACATTGCTTCAGTGCCTGTGAAGCACGTAAAGGGTTAATTAACTTCTTGAATGTGATTTTGAGCACCTTGAGGGGTTCAGTTTTTAGAATGTTGTCACTTTTGGGTATGTTCTGTCTTATGGACCCCCCAAACTCACTTGAAATGTGAGGTAGTCCCTAAAAAAAGGTTTTGTAAATTTGGTTAGAAAAATGAGAAATCGCTGGTCAACTTTTAACCCTTTTAACTTCCTAACAAAAAAACTTTTTTAAGCTATTTTATATGATATGACTCTCTGATTTAAGGGTATAAAAATTAAAAGTTTGAAAATTGCGAAATTTTCAAAATTTTCTCCAAATTTCCATTTTGTCCATTTTTTTACCACTTTCATAAAGTACAATATGCCACAAGAAAACATTCTCAGAATCACCAGGACCAATTAAAGCATTCTAGAGTTATGACCTCATAAAGTGAGACTGGTCAGAATAGAAAATATTGGCCGGGACACAAAGGCAAAAAAAGGCTCTAGCGTGAAAGGGTTAAGAATATGAAATACAGTATATTGCTACCATTGTACATGATTATTTCAGTCAAACAATGTAATATCTTGTTTAGCCAATTAAAGCATTTTTAAAACTTTTTTCTTGGTTTCATTTTCTCTTTTTTTGTGCTATACATCTTCATTCTCTAGTCTAACATAATAATATATTAAAAGTAGAAACTAGACCATCTGATCATCCTGTTTCATTTTTTTCCTGACACAGAATGCTGAAATACTTACTTTGAAACTGGCAAACTGTCTGACAATATATCTTACTTCAATGAATTACATGATATGGCTTTTTGACTCTAGTACTCCCAGATCCCACCCAACCTTCTAAATCACTTTGTTTTTCAGCTACTGCTCGCTATGGGGCATTTAATTGAGTACTGTTTCCCCAAACGTTTTTCTGTACATGAACCATTTTATCTGATATTTTGAGCTATTTCTTCACTTGGCTTATGTGGAATGTCATAACCACAGTAGAATTATTTTTAGAGAAAAAAATGTCTTTAAATACTGTGGGATTTATATACTTGCAGTAGTCTGTCCTGTACAGTGTCCTATAAGTTATGTGGCACCAATGGGGACAATTGAACCAACTTTTACACAATTTAGTTTTAACCTTTTTTCTGAGTTGTTCATTTGGGAAAACAAGCAGTTGTTAGCTTTACCTTTGCTCTGTATTATTATCTATTTGCTCATCAGAGAAAGTAATTTCATCAGGGTGCCAAAACTTTTTGTATACTACTATGACAGTTTTTTAAACACACTTCAAACTGTAAATTGATAAAATGAAGCATCTTAGGTATGTTCACTTAGGTTTATCAGTTTTAATTCTGACATTCACAGTAAACCTCTACTTAAGCAAGTCATAAAATTGAATCTCTGAAATTTGGTATTTATCAAAAATTGTATACAAATATTAAGCGATGGCTTTATCACATATTTTGTGTATACTGTGATAATGCTCTCCCTGTGAAAATAGAGGTGTCATAAAAGAAACTGAACTCTGTTTCATTGGCTAACTTGCCTATACTATATTTGCAACTGGTAAAATAAAATAATAATGGCACATTTTCTTAACATTAAAGGGAATCTGTCACCCATTTTTAGTGATATCATGTAAAGACTAGATGTGTGCCCGATGCTATCGCATCGGGAGGGCAGTAACATCACGATGGGGGCAGTTCTGTGGCGCAGGGGGTGGCGGCCCACCCACTTCCGTGCAGTCACAACCGGCAGGAATGATGGTGTTTTGGGGTCTGTGCTGGAGATGGTGTGCAGCGCCACCAGAGGGTGGCCGCACCCAATCTCCAGCACAGGCCGCAAGCCGTGGTCTTTCCAGCCAGCTATGACTGCACGGAGGTAGGTGGGTGGGCAGGTAGCGGCGGGATCTGGTCAGAGAGTGGGTCCTGGCGGGGGTACGGCGGCGGCATCCCTCTCATTACTCCTTTCTCATTACACCCTCTCATTATACCCCCTTTATTTCACCCCTCTCATTATACCCCCTCGTTACACCCCTTTCACAGCCTCATGATCGCAGCGGCGGCCTGGGTCCGAGCGGCGGCTGGGATCCAAGCGGTGGCTGGGATCCAAGCAGTGGTCGGGATCCCAGCGGCGGTCTGGATCGCAGCGGCAGCCTGGATCCGAGCGGCAGCTGGGAACCCAGGGGCGGTTGGGATCACAGTGGTGGCCTTGATCCGAGCGGCGGTTGGGATCACAGCGGTGGCCTGTATCCGAGCGGCATCACTTGGGTGTACCAAAATGGTGGTCAGCGTGCTTCTGGTGCGGCACAGCGGATTGTGGGATTCGGGGAAATCCAGACAGAAGTGGATGACAGACATTTAAGGCAATTATATATATAGATATCACCCAATTGTGCATCCCATAAGGATTCTATTAGGACTTTTGATTCCCCCTGACCTGCATCTTTGATGCATAAATACCTTTTTTATCTTGGTGGAGATGTATGGAAATTGCTGCGGTCCGGTCCGATGGGCGGGGCTTATTTGCCTTCTCCCCCCTCCTTGGCTTGCTGAACGTAATTTTCATCTGTCAATATGACAGATGCCGTAGTTTTCCGTGCTTGTGCATTGAAAAGGCCTCCTGCGCTTGCGCAGTATGCTTTGCCCAATTGTGGGCAGAGCATATAATCGGTACTGCGCATGAGCCAGTATTTTTCAGCGTGGTCTATGCCCCGGGATTCTTCACATGCAGGACACACTTCCGGGGCATAGACCGCCCTGAAAAATACCGGCGCATTATATGCTTTGCTCACAGACCGGACCGCGGCGATTACCATACATCTCCTCCAAGATAAAAAAGGTATTTATGCATCAAAGGTGCGGGGTCGAGGGGAATCAAAAGTCCTTATAGAATCCTTATGGGATGCACAGTTGGATGATATCTTTACAAGATATCACTAAAATGAGTGACAGATTCCCTTTAAGGTCCTGATTTAATAAGGTATTTAAACCCAAAATTTTGAGATTGCATCAAAATTTTGCAACATTTTGATTTATCAGCCAACTCAAATTGTGTGTAGCTAGGGAAGCATATAGGGCATGGCAATCACCGCTGTCTAATTGATGGTCAGTTATGGTGTACGTTAGACCAGAAACCTTAGTCCAAAGTCAAACTGGAGAAAAATTTCTTCAGCCCCAGCCTGTTAGGAATCTGTGTCCTGCCATACATATGCAGAGATCCAGATCCTCACATTTGTCTCCAGAGGCTAAGTCCTTTCAGCCAGCTTCTGAGCATGCTCATGGAATGAGCTCCCATTGGAGTTCAGGAGTCAGGTGCTCAGGTCCTGCTCCTGATTCCATTGGTTCAACTCAGGGCTCTGGAGATTTCTGGCAGGTCCCGTACACTATAAAAAGTGCGCATGGCCGCTATGCCATGCCCTAGTATTTTCTATATTTGCTGCTGTGTGCTTGGTGATGGATGCTTGGTCTGGTGAATGAGTTATTATGAAACCCCTTCCCTCTGATATTACGTTTGTGTGAGTGATTGTGTACAGCCAGTATTGCGCTAGCGCCAGCGCGCTCAAGCATCACCTGTTGCAGCAGTCAGCGTCCTGCATTTGTGCCTGCAGTCATTTTGGTGTTCGCAGTTGCGACGCCGTGCACACGTCCTACAACGGTAAGTCCACTTGGGTGTAGTGACGTCTTTTAACTACTCCGATTAGTGACTACCGTACGTGTGCCGCTGAGTATCTGAGAAGATTACTCAGACTCAGCGTTTTTGTATTTATGTTATTTGTGCAGCTCTGTGAGTCCTAACAGAGCTTGCTTTAGTGCACTAGGTGCAGTTCAACCCTGTGCACACTACCGCTGTAGTGCTCTGCTTCCCTTAGCAGCGGTTTTGCCATCTGCCGCACGGTGGACCCCGAGTGGCGAAGGCACTTTATTTATTTATTTTTTTAGTGCCTTCCACCACTCATAACATAATACTAGCGCCAGGGTCTGGCTAAGAGATGGCAGATCAGCAACAGCTGTTACAGCTTGTGCGTCAGCTCAAGACTCGTCTTGCTACCCTGGAGAGGTCTCTCGCAGCTGCGCAGGCTACAGATGCTGCCGTCCAGGCACTCACGGATGCGGTAGGGCGTATGTCCATGTCCACCCTTGTGCCGACAGTTAGCCGCCTCCCGTTGCCCGATAAATATGCTGGGGATGGCGCCTCCTGTAGGGGTTTTATCAGCCAGTGCTCGATACACCTAGAGCTGCTGGCAGCGCAATTCCCTACGGAGCAGGCTAAGGTAGCTTTTGTTATCTCCGTACTGTCGGGCAAGGCGCTGGAATGGGCTACGCCTCTGTGGCAGCGTGGCGACCCCGAGATTCGGACCGTTGCTAACCTGCTAACTGCCATCAGGCAAGTTTTTCTCAGTCCTCGGGTCACGCATGATACGTCCCTGCAGTTACTCGCCCTTACTCAGGGTCACTCTTGGTCAGCCAGTACGCCGTCCATTTTTGGACACTGGCGTCCGAGTTGGAATGGTCCGACAAGGCCCTAATCCCCGTTTTTTGGCGAGGTCTAGCGGAGCATGTGAAAGATGCTCTCTCAACTAGAGAGATGCCCAACAGCTTGGAGGAGCTAATCTCAGTCTCCTCACGTATCGACCTCCGTTTTTCGGAGCGCGGTATGGAGTGGGCTCGCTCCAAGCGCAAATCCGTTTTGGCTCCCAAATTTTTCGCTCCCCTTGAGCTAGACGAGCCAGAGGTTCTACCTCCTGAGCCCATGGAGGTGTCTCGTACCAACGTTAATCCAGACTCTGAACAAGAATCCATCTGCGGTTGTCATCATGTTGGTGCGGTTTCTCCGGAAGCCGGCTCCCCGCAAAGGTTAGAGTCTGGACCGGTTATCGAGACCTTTGTTCCTCCTCATCTTAGGGCTCAGGTGCTCGCCAGGGCGCATGAGCCTAACACGCACCACCATCGGGGCTATATGCAGGTCTCAAAACTATTGGCTGGTGCGTATTGGTGGCCCCATAGAGCTCGGGACATAAAAAAATTTATTCAGGCTTGCACCTTATGTGCTCAGCCTAACCCTCCTAGGCAGAGGGTGGTGACATCTGCCGACACGCGGCGGCGTGCCTCTGTCACTCCGGCTCCTACTATCTCCCAAGTGTCCCTCTTGAAACCTGGTGACCTTGATTCCTCTGATGCCTTCCAGGTGTCTCGGGTTACTGTATCTCCTACCGGGACACCAAGCTCGCCCTTGGATGAGTTTGAGCCCTATGCCACCGTAGGGCACAGGGTATTCGCCCTGAAGGCTCAGGGAGGAAGGGGCCTTGGGGGGGTAATGTTAGGAATCTGTGTCCTGCCATACATATGCAGAGATCCAGATCCTCACATTTGTCTCTAGAGGCTAAGTCCTTTCAGCCAGCTTCTGAGCATGCTCATGGAATGAGCTCCCATTGGAGTTCAGGAGTCAGGTGCTCAGGTCCTGCTCCTGATTCCATTGGTTCAACTCAGGGCTCTGGAGATTTCTGGCAGGTCCCGTACGCTATAAAAAGTGCGCATGGCCGCTATGCCATGCACTAGTATTTTCTATACTTGCTGTGTGCTTGGTGATGGATGCTTGGTCTGGTAAATGACTTATTATGAAACCCCTTCCCTCTGATATTACGTTTGTGTGAGTGATTGGGTACAGCCAGTATTGCGCTAGCGCCAGCGCGCTCAAGCATCACCTGTTGCAGCAGTCAGCGTCCTGCATTTGCGCCTGCAGTCATTTTAGCGTTCGCAGTTGCGACGCTGTGCACACGTCCTACAAGGGTAAGTCCACTCGGGTGTAGTGACGTCTTTTAACTACTCCGATTATTGACTACCGTACGTGTGCCGCTGAGTATCTGAGAAGGTTACTCAGACTCAGCGTTTTTGTATTTATGTTATTTGTGCAGCTCTGTGAGTCCTAACAGAGCTTGCTTTAGTGCACTGGGTGCAGTTCAACCCTGTGCACACTACCGCTGTAGTGCTCTGCCTCCCTTAGCAGCGGTTTTGCCATCTGCCGCACGGTGGACCCCGAGTGGCGAAGGCACTGTAATTATTTATTTTTTTAGTGCCTTCCGCCACTCATAACACAGCCAGATTATCCAACAGACGAATCTGGCATGCTTTGACCTGTTAAAGGGGTTGTCCAGGCTTTTCACATAATCTCAGTGCATATCTGGGCTGCAGAATGAAGACAATAAGTAATTTACCTTCTGTCACTAGTTTGCAGGGTTTTCTATATATCAGTTTCTTGCTTCTGAGCAGAACATCCAAGGGGGGGTGTTCTGGCATTGAAATGAGAACTGGTTGTTTCCTCCTACTCTACTACGATTTTCGCTCCTCACTAGAGTTTCACTTTCCATAGATCACTGTTCAGTGTGTGTCTGGGGGAGGAACAGCTGGGTGGTTATGCTCTCTGCACTGAGGCTGCTAGAGGGGGAGGATTTGTTACTGTGTGAGGAGGGCTTGTTCATGTGGACAGGGAGGGCCTGTTGCTATGGAGGGTGGGGTTGTTGCTATAGAGGGCAGGTTTTTAGTAGAGTAGGAGGAAATGACCAGTTCTCATTTCAATGCCAGAACACCCCCCCCTTGGACGTTCTGCTCAGAAGCAAGAGACTGATATCTAGAAAACCTTGCAAACTGGTGACAGAAGGTAAATTACTTATTGTCATCATTCTGCAGCCCAGATATGCACTGAGATTATGTGAAAAGCCCAGACAACCCCTTTAAACATTTAACAGCAACAGCATCCTCATCATGCCGATTCTGTAAAAGGCAGGTGTGGAGCAAAGAGCTATTGTCTCTCTGCTTCATCCCATTGTCCATCAGGACACACACTGAGAATAGGCCTGCATTGTGCCATCATACTTGGTATAGCAGTGCATCATATTGGGTATAATGGATGTGGGGCATAATATATTGTAAGCTGTGTATATATTGACTTATGTGTTACTCTTTAGTGTATGATATTGTTTTGTACATTGCCCTCTGAATTGTAAAGGGCTGCAGAATAAGTTGGCACTATGGAAATAAAAATAAATATTGTTATTAATATGTACAGAGAGCTGTTGGGCAATTATTCTGTGCATGAGAGAGTGTACTGTGGGGCATCATACTGCGTATAGGTGGCTGTGGTGGTCATCTTACTGTATGGGGAGCTGTGACGGCTATTATGTTGTGTATGGGAGGCTGCGGTGGCCATAATGGTGCTGTGGGGGATTGTTGTTATAGAGTAGCACAGTGGCACTGGGGTATTATTGATAAGGAATAACTTTTCTGGTTCCCAAGAATGATGGCAAAACTCTTCTAGAGATTAAAGACAAATTCATTGTAGCCACAAGTGCTCTAATCAATGATAGAACAGAACTGCCTCCATTATGTTAGGGGCCATTTCTTATAGCAAATTACAGTAGGATGTACAAGTAGAAGGGACATAGTAAGATTATTGCATAACCAATCATATTACATTACAGACAATTATCAAATAATCTATACATATCAGGTGGTTACTAGTGATGAGCGCGCATTAGTGATGAGCGAGCACCAAAATGCTCGGGTGCTCGTTGCTCGGGTCGAGCAAATTGGAATGCTCGGGTACTCGGACAAAACAACGACCCCTGGGGGTCCTTTTAAGGTCTAAATACCTCTGAAAATGATATAAACACTGCTCAAATGACATGAGAACATCATGGCAAATGCCCCTGGAAGCATTTCTGACTCCTAGGCCACATCTGTACACAATGTTGTCAGAGTTTCATGCCATTTTTACAGGCGCACCAAAAAACATACAAAAACAAAAGAAAAATGGATTTTGCTGGGAAATATGTATAGGAACATCCTTTCCAGGTTAATGACTTGTATATAAGGCAAAATAATTAACCCAAAACAAAAATGTTCCTCCACCACTTGGGCTATGTTCACACGCCGCGTTTTTGATGCGTTTTTCAACTTTAGAATTGCTTTCAACCAATACAAATGCATTCACTGGGAAATGTCATTGTAACATTTAACAACCCTAGCTGGTCATGTGGTGTGTGACACATAAGCAGGCACATCTTGTTTCATTTATGAAGGCGGGACTCAAAGTCACAAAGCCTATTTTTAGAGGACTATCAGACGGCATTAATATTCTTTAAGGGCCATTATTAAACAGTGGGTCTCCTATACTGTTATTGCCTATGCAATGAGGGATGGGCTGCCAAAAATTATGACGCACCCCAAAACCCCTTTCATGAGAGGTACAGGAGGGCTTCCTGAAAAAATGTTGCATTGACTGCAAGGCCTGCCCTGCTACCAAGTCATATGCACCGCAATAAGCCTTTGAACCGATGTACTGGATGGCCATCTGAAAATCCACTTCACATTATGCATTTTGTACTCCCATTCTACTTTCTTATGCATTGGCAGCAAGGCCTGCCCTGCTGCCAAGTCATATGCACCCCAATAAGCTTTTAAACCCACATACTGGATGGGCACAGGAAAATCCACTTCACATTATTCCTTTTGTACTCCCATTCTGTTTTCCCTTCTCCATGACAGCACCGCACATGAGAGAAGGCATCTGCCCCCAGGAACAGGAAACCTGCAGCAGAGAAAAAAGAAGAGGGTGGCATCTCTCTCCTCAGTTTTAGGTTTCCTGTTCCTGCGGGTGGATGCCTGCGGTAGGCCTATGCACCTTCCAGGGGGATGCCCCTCTGATGTGTCCGGTCAGGAGGCCGAGGTCTGGGCAGGGGGAAAGGACAGCTAGACGCGGTCGTGCGCGCCAGTAACCCCAGCCGAGGGGGTCTGTCAGTGCCGCGCTCATCCCCCTCTGCTGGACTCCCCGGCGGCCGCTCCTGGCAGGAGGTTGGGCCGGGAGGAGGTGTGCCCATCACGACGCTGGTGCCGACTGAATGGGGGACGACTTCCGGTCGCACCAGAAGTGGCGTCACACGCCGGGGGAAGCCGATGTGCTGGACACTTCCGAGAGGGAGCTGATCCAGGAGCATGCACACCGCTCTCCCATATAAAGAAACGGGACGCACTCACGCGACGGCAGCAGCTGGAAGCATGGTGGACCCCGCAACTGAAGTGCGCATGTCATGATCCAGCGTGGATCTGACAGTTTAAATGGATAAGTGAACTTTTTTCCTTTGGTTAGGTGCCAAAGTGATGTGATTGCCCCCGGTGGCCATTAGAATAATTGCACGTGATGTTTCATTCTGGGTTGCATGGTGGTGGTGAGTGGTATCGCACCTTAGTTTTAGGGTTAATGTGCACGCAATTACAAATCAGGTGTTAGGCTCTATAAAAGGGAGCCAGGTGGGTTCAATCACTGTTGGTGATATTGATTGTGTGTTAGTCTTTCACAAGGAAGCCTGGGTGAATGAAGGAGCTGAACATGAGTTCTGTGCAGCCCAGCCAGAGGGGACGAGTGGCAGCTAGGTGGTCTGCAAGAAGGGCTGGCATGGCATGGTGGAGTCACAGTTTATGGTGTTTGCAGGAAGTGCTTGCATGGCTTGGTGGAGTGACGACTATGGAGAGAGTTGCACTCAGCATGCGGGATTGGTTGCTTAGAGCTGGACTCAATCATGTTTGACTTTTTGGGCAGGAGCTGAACTCATCTTTGGGACTCTGTTACTGGACAGCTGCAATTGGTGGTGGACTCTGCTCCAAGGCTGCACTATGGTGAAGGATCCAGTGATAGTGATGGATACGGGTGGAGGAGAAGATGCACACAAGTGGTGGGCTCTGTTGCTAGGAGCGTACACAACAGAGCAAAGCTAAGTGGTGTTCCCCCTGCTTTGGCATTTTTCCTCATGTGTGTTTTAGTGCAGTGGTGGGATTAGTTTCCGCACCGACCAATTCCCTAGTGAGGGTTTAGGTCAGGGCAAGCTAGGGTTTTTAGGTTCCTGTTGCGCGCCCGGTGCGGAGCCGGAATAGGGAACGTTAGTAGTGCAGGGACACTGGCTCAGGGGAGCTCAGGTGGTCTCCACTTCCCTATTCCCTATCGCAGGGCCCACCATTGTTAATGTTTCCCCTTTATTATTTAAATTTGCCTTACTGGAGGCGGGGTTTCCAGACGACTACTTTATGTATAACGTGTAATACCCAAATTCGCCAGTTGGAGGCGGCCTATCCAGTTTCACGTCTTTTATTATTTAAATTCGCCCCACTGGAGGCGGTGTATCCAAAGTCTCGTGTGTCATGGGTTCGCCTTGCGGTACTCGCTGCATACAGACACACGTGATCGTGACAGTGCACACCAGAAGGTCCAGAGGCTGCCGTGGTACCCGAGGGGTGGGTGAGTGACTTTGTAAGGCAAAACTGTGTGGGTAATGACACCTTTTATGTCATGTCTCCCCCTAGGCAAAAAAGGCCACCTCCAAAGAAAAAAACAAATTATGTGCTTTGTGCAAGAAAAATCTCACTAAAACATATACGACAAGCGACTCTGTCGCTCATGTATTAGGAAAACAACGGCTGAAGGATCACCCTCCCTACTCCAGAATATAAGAAACATCATCCGGGATGATGTCACAACACTATAAAGGAGCAGTTAAAAACTGCGCTCAGCTCCGTCAAATACACCTCACCCCACCCCCTGCAGAGTCCCAAACAGATGACAGCTCAGATGAAGAGCTGAGGGAGTTAGGGTCCTCTGGTTAGTCCGACCTGGACTCCTCGGATGAGGAGGAAGGTCACCCTTATTTTCTATCCGAGGACATCGGAAAATTACTTAAACTGGTTAGATCTACCATGGGGCTGGAAACGCCTAAAGAGCTGCGTACAGTACAGGACTCTATGTTCAGTAATTTAGAAGTAAAGAAACATAGAGTTTTTCCCTTCCGTGACAATTTGCTAAATTTAATAAAAAGGATTGGAAAAAGCCCAACAAAAAGATATCCATACCACAAGCACTTATACGGAAATACCCGTTTGATGAAGAGGTATGTGAAAAATGAGAAAAAGCTCCTAGACTGGATGCTGCTATCGCCAGTACCTCCAGAGGGATAGACCTGCCATTTGAAGATATGGACGCCTTAAAGGACCCCCTCAATAAAAAAACGGATGCTTTTTTAAAATCTGCCAGGGAGCCCTTGGCATGGTCATTTAAACCTGGGGTAGCCGCCACTTGCACAGCACGTGATATGGTCAAGTGGTTAGAAGAACTCGGTGACCAGATAAAAAATAAATGCCCAAGGGAATGGCTGCTGGAAGCAATACCTTCCCTTCAGAAAGCAGCAGGATTCCTGGCAGATGCCGCAGTGTACTCCGTCCGAGGTGCCGCCCGTGCATGCGCCCTTACTAACTCAGGTCGCAGAGCACTATGGCTAAAAAATTGGGCTGCAGATTTCCAGTCTAAGGTCAAGCTCTGTGCTGTCCCATGTGCGGGACAATACCTCTTCGGAAAGGCGCTAGACGAAATCTTAGAGAAAGCGTCAGATAAAAAGAAACGGCTCCCACCACCCCCCGTCTCTAGGAGCCGTTGGGGTGACGCCCGCTCGTCTTTTCGTGGGGCAGGGAAAAAAGGGGGCTGGGGCCGCTCGGACGATAGATCCATACAGAGAGACAGGAAGGAAAAGGGGTTCCTCATTAGTAAAACAATCCCAAAGGCAGCCACCAAACACCAATGACGCCAGGTTGGCGGTGGGGAAGACTTCGGTTTTTTCATCACCAGTGGACAGCTTTACCCACCTCAGAATGGGTAATCAATTTATTAGTCTGCAACTAAGCTTTTGCAGCTCCCCACCACAACGAATAAAAATGACACATGTCGCCAAAAAGAACCATGCCACGTTAGAGAGGGAAGTTCAGCTCCTCATACAAAAGGAGGTGTTAATAAAAGTACCACACCACCAAATAGGAAGGGGATTTTACTGCACCCTGCTCCTCACACCAAAGCTGGACGGCTCCCTGAGAACAATATTCAACTTAAGAGCATTGAACCAGTATATCCAAGTGGAGAGCTTCAAGATGGACTCTCTAAAATCGGCAATAAGGCTACTCGACCCAGGCTGCTACATGGCAGTATAGATCTGACCGATGCTTACTACCATGTGCGCATATGGGAAGAATATCAGCAATACCTGACATTTTTCATTCTGTGCTTTGTTTGTGTTTCAATCAATGGGTGGTGTGCACATTGTCCTACAGACTTGTTCACATTTGTGCATTTCACATGTGTTTTTATCCAGTTTTTTTTGTGCTTATGCATGATTTGAGAGACCCCACCCATCTCTTGTGTGACATGCACAAAAGGAGCTGTCTCACGCCACAAGCCCATACAGGTAAGCGCCTGTCTTAATCCTGCTCATTTAGACACTGTTCACATGTTCAGGTTTTAAATATATTAGATAGGGACTGCTTCAATAGGGGTTACCTTGACGTGGTGGAGCAGCTTGGCAAACATTTTTCTGCAAAAAAAGTATCGACTAAATACCCTGTATTTGTTGTCATCTTTTTATCAGCACTTGCTGACTACTATTATATGTCTTACTGCAAGGTATTTTTGCACATTTTTCATTCTGTGCTTTGTTTGTGTTTCAATCAGTGGGTGGTGTGAACATTGTCCTACAGACTTGCTCACATTTGTGCATTTCACATGTGTTTTTATCCAGTTTTTTTCGTGCTTATGCATGATTTGAGAGACCCCACCCCTCTCTAGTGTGACATGCACAAAAGGAGCTGTCTCACGCCACGAGCCCATACAGGTAAGCACCTGTCTTAATCCTGCTCATTTAGAGCAGGATTCACATGTTCAGGTTTTAAATATATTAGATAGGGACTGCTTCAATAGGGGTTACGTTGACGTGGAGGAGCAGCTTGGCATACATTTTTTTGCAAAAAAAATATCGACTAAATACCCTGTATTTGTTGTCATCTTTTTATCAGCACTTGCTGACTACTATTATATGTCTTACTGCAAGGTATTTTTGCACATTTTTCATTCTGTGCTTTGTTTGTGCTTCAATCAGTTGGTGGTGTGAACATTGTCCTACAGACTTGTTCACAGTTGTGCATTTCACATGTGTTTTTATCCAGTTTTTTTCGTGCTTATGCATGATTTGAGAGACCCCACCCTTCTCTTGTGTGACAAGCACAAAAGGCGCTGTCTCACGCCATGAGCCAATACAGGTAAGCGCCTGTCTTAATCCTGCTCATTTAGACACTGTTCACATGTTCAGGTTTTAAATATATTAGATAGGGACTGCTTCAATAGCGGTTACGTTGACGTGGTTTAGCAGCTTGGCAAACATTTTTTTGCAAAAAAAGTATCGACTAAATACCCTGTATTTGCTGCCATCTTTTTATCAGCACTTGCTGACTACTATTATATGTCTTACTGCAAGGTATTTTTGCACATTTTTGATTCTGTGCTTTGTTTGTGTTTCAATCAGTGGGTGGTGTGAACATTGTCCTACAGACTTGTTCACATTTGTGCATTTCACATGTGTTTTTATCCATTTTTTTTTCGTGCTTATGCATGATTTGAGAGACCCCACCCCTCTCTTGTGTGACAAGCACAAAAGGAGCTGTCTCACGCCACGAGCCCATACAAGTAAGCGCCTGTCTTAATCCTGCTCATTTAGACACTGTTCACATGTTCAGGTTTTAAATATATTAGATAGGGACTGCTTCAATAGGGGTTACCTTTACGTGGTGGAGCAGCTTGGCATACATTTTTTAGCAAAAAAAGTATCGACTAAATACCCTGTATTTGTTGTCATCTTTTTATCAGCACTTGCTGACTACTATTATATGTCTTACTGCAAGGTATTTTTTGCACATTTTTCATTCTGTGCTTTGTTTGTGTTTCAATCAGTGGTTGGTGTGAACATTGTCCTACAGACTTGTTCACATTTGTGCATTTCACATGTGTTTTTATTCAGCTGGGAATTTCGCCTAGCTTAGGCATTTCCCCCGATTCTGCTAATCCCAATAGTCCTGAAAAAGATTCGGAAAGACAAGGCACGAGTAATCCTTATCGCGCCCTTCTGGCCAAAAAGGGCATGGTTCACATGGCTCAGACGCATGTCTATCTCGGTCCCATGGATCCTCCCGGATATCCCGAATCTCCTACACCAGGGCCCAGTACTACATCCTAAAGTGCACAGACTCCATCTCACCGCATGGAACTTGAGAGAGGACTCCTTTTGGCTAAAGAATTCTCAGGCCCCTTGGTGACTACCCTGCTCGCTAGCAGGAAAGAGGTAACCTCAGTCAAGTATCAATCTGGGAAAGGTTCCTGGGGTTCTCAGGCCGACAATTATCTGAAACGATCCAGGAAGTTCCAATAAAGGAAATCCTGGAATGCCTCCAAAAGGGGCTAGAAAGAAGGTTGTACATGAGCACCCTGAAGGTGCAAGTATCTGCCCTGGGTGCATTGTTTGACCAAAAACTTTCCGATCACCCCTGGGTCTATTGGTTCATTCGAGCCTCCTTCACAACCAGACACTCGAAATTACTGCCTAAGGTAGCTCCCTGGGATCTAAATTTAGTATTAAATGCCCTAACATCTCCTCCCTTCAAGCCTATTACTTACATTTCGGTAAAGGCATTAACATTGAAAACAGTACTCCTGCTTGCCCTGACGTCAGCTCAACGTGTCTGCGAGCTGCAAGCTATCTCTGTAAAACCCCCATATACTACCTTTCTGGATGACAGAGTAATCATAAAAACTGACCCGACCTTCGTGCCGAAGGTCAATTCCAAATTTCACAGGGACCAGGAGATAATTTTGCCCTCGTTTTGTGCCAACCCAAAATCCCAGGGAGAGTAAACCTTTCATTGCTTGGATGTTAGACGTTGCCTACTCTAATATATAGAGGTCTCAAAATCATGGCAACAGTCTTCAGCTCTTTTTGTCTCCTTCCAGGGGACAAACAGGGGGAAAAAGGCTTCAACATCAACCATAGCACGATGGCTACGCATGGCTATTTCACTGGCTTATTCTTCCTCAGGTCAGACTCCCCCACTGGGTGTAACGGCTCACTCTGCAAGGGCCAAAGCCACATCCTGGGCCGAAAGGGCTAATGCATCTGTAGAACAGATTTGTAAAGCAGCAGTATGGTCTTCACCCACCACTTTTTGCCGTCATTATAGGCTAGATCTTGGGCTCTCAAATCTTGCCTTTGGGAGAAAGGTGTTATCTGCTGTTGTCACATCCTAGGAGTCTCTTCTATTTCTTCCTCTCATGTGCGGTACTGTCATGGGGAAGGGAAAAAAAGATAATTACTTACCGGTAATTTGATTTTTCAGAGCCATGACAGCACCGCATTGATTCTCGCCCTATCTTGGTGATGGTTGTGTGATGCACAAATATATGTATATATTGTCATGATCCAAGGTGGATCTGACAAGTAAATGGACAAAGTGAACTTTTTTTCCTTTGGCTTGTTGCCAAAGTGGTGTGATTGCCCCCCGTGGCCATTAGAATTATTACACGTGGTGTTGTTCATTCTAAGTTGCCCTGGTGGTGGTGAGCGGTAGTGCACTTTAGTTTCTTTGGTTTAATGTGCATGTAATTATAAATCATTTGTGAGGCTCTATAAAAGAGTCAGGTGTGTTCAATCACTGTGGGTGATATTGTGAGTTAGTTATTCTCAAGGAAGCCTGGGTGAAAGAAGGAGCTGAGTGAGAGTCCTGGGCAGCCCAGCCAGAGGGGTTGAGTCAGCTATGGAGTCTGCATGGAGGGCTGGCATGGCGTGGGGGAGTCGCAGTTTATGGTGTCAGCAGGAGGTGCTTGCATGGTTTGGAGTGGCAACGATGGTGTGAGTTGCACTCAGCATGCTGGACATGGTTGCTGAAAACTGGACTCAAGCATGCTGGACTTTTTGGCAGAAGCTGGACTCATCTTTGGGACTCTGTTTACTGGGCAGCTGCAACTGGTTGTGGACTCTGCTCCAATGCTGCGCTATGGTGATGGATCCGGTTATGGTGATGGATCCAGGTGGAGGAGAAGATTCATGCAGGTGGTGGGCTCTGTTGCTAGGAGCGTACGCAACAGAGCAAAGCTAAGAGGTGTTTCCCATGTTTTGTCATCTTTCCTCATGTGTGTTTAGTGCAGTAGTGGGATTAGTTTCTGCACTGACCAATTCCCTAGTGAGGGTTTAGGGTCAGGGCGAGTCAGGGTTTTAAGGTTCCTGTGCGTCGCCCGGTGTGGAACCGACATAGGGAACATTAGGAGTGCAGGGACTCAGGCTCAGGGGAGTGCAGGAGGTCTCCACGTCCCTATTCCCTATCGCAGGGCCCACCATTGTTAATGTTACCCAGGTTCCCCTTTATTTTTTAAATTTGCCTTACTGGAGGCAGGGTTTCCAGACTATTGTATAAAAACGTGTAATACCTAAATTCGCCAGTTGGAGGCGGTGTATCCAGCTGCACATGTTATTATTTAAATTCGCCCAACTGGAGGCGGTGTATCCAGGGTCACGTGTGTCATGGGTTCGCCCTGCGGTACTCGCTGCATCCAGACACACGTGATCATGACATATATATGAGGAAAATATATATAGAATATATAAAATATCAAAGAAAGTGGATAATAGTGACTTAATTAAAATAAAAAATACATGTCAACTAATAAGGCAGTTACCTTGCATACTCTGAAACAAACTGAGGAGGGAGGTGCCGCCCCCTTCTTTTATCTCTGCTGCAGGTTTCCTGTTCCTGGGGGCAGATGCCTTCTCGCATCTGCAGTGCTGTCATGGCTCTGGAAAATCAAATTACCGGTAAGTAATTATCATTTTTCTTATACATTGACAGCAAGGCCTGCCCTGCTGCCAAGTCATATGCACCCCAATAAGCCTTTGAACCCAGGTACTGGATGGGTCCAGGAAAATCCACTTCACATTATTCATTTTGTACTCCCATTCTGTTTTGTTATGGATTGACTGCAAGGCCTGCCCTGCTACCAAGTCATATGCACCCCAATAAACCTTTGAACCCACATACTAGATGGGCCCAGGAAAATCCACTTCACTTTATTCATTATGTAACATAGTAACATAGTTATTAAGGTTGAAGGGAGACTTTAAGTCCATCTAGTTCAACCCCTATCCTATCCTAACTTGTTGATCCAGAGGAAGGCAAAAAAAAACCAAGTGGCAAACAGTAAGCTTCACATTGGGGAAAAAAATTCCTTCCCGACTCCACATATGGCAATCAGACTAGCTCCCTGGATCAACGCAATATTAAGGAAACTAGTGTATATACGCTGTAATATTATACTTTTCAAGAAAGGCATCCAGTCCCTTCTTAAATTTTAGTAGGGAATCACTCATTACAACATCATATGGCAGAGTTCCATAGTCTCAATGCTCTTACAGTAAAGAATCCGCGTCTGTGAGTATGCTTAAACCTTTTTCCTCCAGACGTAGAGGATGCCCTCTTGTCCCTGTCACAGGTCTAAGAGTAAAAAGATCATTAGAAAGGTCTTGGTATTGTCCCCGCATATATTTATACATTGTAATGAGATCACCCCTAAGCCTTCGATTCTCCAAACTAAATAACCCCAAGTGTAATAACCTGTCTTGTTATTGTAGACCCCCTAGTTCCCTAATAACCTTGGTCGCTCTTCTCTGCACCCGCTCCAGTTCAGCTATGTCTTTCTTATACACCGGAGACCAGAACTGTACACAGTATTCTAAGTGTGGTCGCACTAGTGACTTATATAGAGGTAAAATTATGTTCTCCTCATGAGCATCTATGTCTCTTTTAATGCATCCCATTATTTTATTTGCCTTTGCAGCAGCTGCCTGACACTGGCCACTAAATGTGAGTTTGTCGTCCACCCATACACCCAGGTCTTTTTCAGTGACTGTTTTGCCCAGTGTTTTACAGTTAAGCACATAATTATACATCTTGTTCGTTCTACCCAAGTGCATGACCTTACATTTATCCCCATTAAAGCTCATTTGCCATTTATCAGCCCAAGCTTCTAGTTTACATAAATCCTCCTGTAATATAAAATTGTCCTCCTCTGTATTGATTACCCTGCAGAGTTTAGTGTCATCTGCAAATATTGAAATTCTACTCTCTATGCCCCCTACAAGGTCATTAATAAATATGTTAAAAAGAAGCGGGCCCAAAACTGACCCCTGTGGTACCCCACTGCTAACCGTGACCCAGTCCGAGTGTGCTCCATTAATAACCACCCTTTGTTTCCTATCCCTGAGCCAGCTCTTAACCCACCTACACATATTTTCCCCTATCCCCATTGTTCTCATTTTATGTATCAACCTTTTGTGTGGCACCGTATCAAAAGCTTTTGAAAAGTCCATGTACACCACGTCCACTGCATTCCCTTGGTCCAGTCCGGAACTCACCTCTTCATAAAATCTTATCAGATTAGTCTGACAGGAACGGTCCCTTGTAAACCCATGTTGATATTGGGTCATAAGGTTATTCTTCTCCAGATACTCCAGTATAGTATCTCTTAGAAAACCCTCCAGGATTTTACCCACAGTTGAGGTTAAACTTACTGGCCTATAATTTCCAAGTTCAGTTTTTGTCCCCTTTTTGAATATTGGCACCACATTTGCTATACGCCAGTCCTGTGGTACAGACCCTGTTATTATGGAATCTTTAAAGATTAAAAATAATGGTCTATCTATGACTGTGCTTAATTCCTGCAGTACTCGGGGGTGTATCCCATCCGGGCCTGGGGATTTGTCAATTTTAGTGATTTTTAGATGCCGCCGTACTTCCTGCTGAGTTAAGCAGGTGACATTTAAAGGAGAATTTTTATCCCTGATCATGTTATCTGTCATGGGATTTTCTTGGGTAAATACTGTTGAAAAAAAAGTCATTTAGCATTTTGGCTTTTTCCTCATCCTCATCCACCATTTCACCCAGAATATTTTTAAGGGGGCCAACACTATCATTTTTTAGTTTCTTACTATTTATGTAGTTAAAGAATATTTTGGGATTATTTTTACTTTCTCTGGCAATGAGTCTCTGTCTCAATCTTTGCTGTTTTGATTTGCTTTTTTCAGAATTTATTTAATTTTCTGTATTTATTTAATGCCTCCTCACTACCTACTTGCTTTAATTCTCTAAATGCTTTATTTTTTATCTCTTATTGCACCCCTTACAGCTCTATTTAGCCATAGTGGTTTCCTCCTATTTCTAGCATGTTTATTCAGATACGGTATATATTGTGCACAGGTCCTATTCAGGGTGCTGATAAACGTCTCCCATTTTCTTTGTGTATTTTTATGTCTCAGGATATCGTCCCAGTTAATTGCACCAAGATCATCTCTCATCCGTTGGAAATTTGCCTTCCTGAAGTTTAGTGTCCTTTTAACCCCTCTACTACACATCTTATTAAAGGATACATGAAAACTTATTAATTTGTGATCACTATTACCCAAGTGACCCTCAACCCTTACATTTGATATGCAGTCTGGCCTGTTGGTTAATATTAGGTCTAGCAGTGCCCCCCCTCTTGTTGGGTCCTGAACCAGTTGTGAAAGGTAATTGTCTCTCATAGTTGTCAAAAACCTATCACCTGGAACTGCAGGTTTCGGTTCCCCAATGTAGTTCAGGGTAGTTGAAGTCACCCATAATAATGACTTCTCCTTGAGTCGCAGCTTCATCTATTTGCTTTATGAGAATATTCTCTGTTGCTTCCATTATTTTTGGAGACTTATAACAAACCCCTATCAGTAATTTACTATTTTTCCCCCCTCCCCTTATCTCTACCCACAGGGACTCTACATTTTCACTAGATTCATATATATTATCGCGAAGGATGGTTTTTAAGGATGATTTTACATATAAGCACACACCTCCCCCTCGCTTATTTGTTCGGTCATTTCTGAACAGAATTTAGCCCTGTAAATTAACCGCCCAGTCGTGGCTCTCGTCCAGCCATGTCTCAGATATCCCCACCATGTCATAATTATGTTCCAACAACATTAACTCCAATTCCTCCATTTTGTTGGCGAGGCTTCTGGCATTAGTATACATACACTTTATGTATCTCTCTGTACCTCTATTCTTTCTTAAATTATTAACTGTTCTAACCCCACCCCCCATGCCACCCCCACCCCCAATGTCATTATTTGCGCCCAGGTCTCTATCTGCACTGTCTTCCCCTCCTATAAAAGGAATACCCTCCCCACCGTCCCTAGTTTAAACACTCCTCCAACCTTCTAGCCATTTTCTCCCCCAGCACAGCTACACCCTCCCCATTGAGGTGCAGCCCGTCCCTAGCGTAGAACCTGCAGCCAACTGAGAAGTTGGCCCAGTTCTGCAGGAACCCAAACCGCTCCTTCCTACACCAATTCCTGAGCCACTTATTAACCTCCCTAATCTCCCGTTGTCTCTCTGGTGTGGCACGTGGTACAGGAAGTATTTCCGAAAATACCACCTTGGAGGTCCTTGCTTTAAGCTTACAGCCTAATTCCCTGAAATCATCTTTAAGGACCTTCCACCTAACTCTAACTTTGTCATTTGTGCCAATGTGCACCATGACCGCTGGATCCTCACCAGCCCCTCCCATTCTGTTTTCTTATGGATTGACTTCAAGGCCTGCCCTGCTACCAAGTCATATGCACCCCAGTAATCCTTTGAACCCACATACTAGATGGGCCCAGGAAAATCTACTTCACATTATTAATTTTGTACTCCCATACTCTTTTCTTATGCATTGACAGCAAGGCCTGCCCTGTTGCCAAGTCATATGCTCCCCAATAAGCCTTTGAACCCACATACTGGATCGGCATAGGAAAATCCACTTCACATTATTCATTTTGCACTCCCATACTCTTTTCTTATGCATTGGCAGCAAGGCCTGCCCTGCTGCCAAGTCATCTACACCCCAATATGCCTTTGAAACCAGGTACTGGATGCGCACAGGAAAATCCACTTCACAGTATCATTTTGTTCTCACATTCTGTTTTCTTATGGATTGACAGCAAAGCCTGCCCTGCTGCCAAGTCATATATGTGATGGTCACATGTGACTGGACACACCACCTCCAGCAGGGTGAATTTATATGACACAAGCGACCCTGGATACACCGCCTCCAGTAGGGCTAATTTAAATAATAAAACGTGCAGCCGGATACACCGCCTCCAGCAGGGCGAATTTAAATAATAAAGGGAAAAACCAGGGAAACCGATACAATGGAGGGCCCTGCGATAGGGAACAGGGACGTGGAGACCTCCTGCACTCCCCTGAGTCAGTGTCTCTACACTCCTGACAGTTCCCTATGCAGGTTCCGCACCTGGCGACGATCAGGATACATAAAACCCTAGCTGGCCCTGCACCTAGCCCTTTCTAGTGAAATGGACGGTGCAGAAACTAATCCCACCACTGCACTGAAATACACAAAAGGAAAGGTACAAACAGGGATAACACCACTTAGCTCTGCTCTGTTGCTCTTGCTCCCAGAAGCAGAGTCCAACACCAGAATGCAGCTTTCCTCCTGAATAGCTGCTCCTTCACCCAGCTTTGTCAGAGCTGCAAGGAACTCCTCTCTATGTCACCTTCCACACCAGGACTCTGACTGAGCTGTCAGGACCTCTCTCTAGCTCCTTCCTCCATCAAGGATGGTTGGAATGACCAATATCACCAACAGTGATTGCAAGAACAAGACACTCCTATATAGTTAAGTCAGAGCAGTCACACCTGTTAGTGATAATCACGTGCACTAAACTAAAGTAACCAGAGTGCAATGGCCCTAACGGCCACCGGGGGCAAAACTAGAACTGAAATCACACAGTGCAATGACGCTAATGACCACTGGGGGCAAAAACTAACTTTAAGCACACAGCTTAAGGAAAAAAAAAGGTTACTAGTGCTTTTATCTGTCATAATCCAGCATGGATCATAACAATATACACCCCAATAAGCATTTGAACCCAGGTACTGGATGTGCCCGGGAAAATCCACTTCACAGTATTCATTTTGTACTTCCATTCTATTTTCTTAAGGATTGACTACAAGGCCTGCCTGCCACCAAGTCATATGCACCCCAATAACCACAATCCCTCCTTGGAAGATACATGTAGGAGGGCCTCTTAACAAAAAATGTTACATTAAAAAAGAGCAGGTCTCCTAGACTTGTAATGCCCATACACTAAGTGCATGGGCTGGCAAACATTTCCCCCTGGGGGAGTAAAATTGTTAAAAATATTTTATGGGCATCATAGAAACCCTTGCTAAAAATTTGACTGGCTGCAGCAGCACAGAACCTGTTAACTCTGATGATCTAGTGGTGGAGAATGAGGACACATAATGATAAATCATACTGAAATCAAACAAATAAATTAAAAATGTGAATCCACCTATGAAAGAAAATAACAAAAGGGAGGGGCAAACACAGGTTCATAGATATGAAGCCAGAATGTGTTCAACGAGATATGTTTGTCTCTAGCAACAGCTCAGAGACAGGGATATAAATAAAAATATAATATAATAGGATTTCACTATTTTTATATTGGAAAGGTATTCAGTAGGTCATAAAAAGATGTTCCACAGATAGGAAAAATGGAAAATATAATAATAAATTTTTATGAGATTCCCCCTTGGTAGAGTAACATTTGTTTTAGTTTCAAATTAGTAACGGGCATAATAAAAACACCCTTGCCAAAAATTGGACTGCCTGTAGCATCACAGAACACGTTAACCATGGTCATCTAGTGGCGGATGAGGAGGAGGCATTGATGAAGGCCTCAGTAAAACCTAGGCCCAATGTAAAGGAGCAGGTCTCCTAGACTTGTAATGCCCATATATGCAGTGCATGGGCTGACAAACAGTTCCCCATGGGTGGTACAAATTTTTAAAACCTATACTATGGTCATCATAGACTCCCTTGCCATAAATTGGACAGCCTGTAGCAGCACAGAACACGCTAACCTTGGTCATCTAGTGGCAGACAAGGAGGAGACAATGATGTAGGCCTCAGTAAAATCTAGGTCCAATGTAAAGGAGCGTGTCTCCTAGACTTGCAAAGCCTAAACATGCAGTGCATGGGCTGACAAACATTTCCCCATGAGGGGTACACATTTTTGAAAAGTATACTATGGGCATAATAGA
Organism: Dendrobates tinctorius; assembly: GCF_039654945.1. Lineage (NCBI taxonomy): Eukaryota > Metazoa > Chordata > Amphibia > Anura > Dendrobatidae > Dendrobates > Dendrobates tinctorius. The sequence continues at coordinate 13,644,693 of NW_027361776.1, forward strand.
CACCGTTGCCAAAAATTGGACTGAATTTGGCAGCACAGAAGATGTTAACTCTGGTGATCTACTGGCAGAGAATGAGGAGACATTGATGAAGGCCTCAGTAAAACCTAGGCCCAATGTAAAGGAGCTGGCCTCTTATACTTGGAATGCCTATACATGCAGTGCATAGGCTGACAAACACCCTTGCCAAAAAATTGAATGCCTGTAGCAGCCCAGAACACATTAACCCTGGTGATCTAGTGGTGGAGAATGAGGGCACATAATGATAAATCATATTGAAATCAAACAAATAAATAAAAAATGTGAATCCACCTATGAAAGAAAATAACAAAAGGGAGGGGTGAACACAGGTTCATAGATATGAAACCAGAACGTGTTCAAGGAGATATGTTTGTCCCTAGCAACAGCTCAGAGACAGGGATATAAATAAAAATTTAGTGACTTTTGCTTCATGGAATACGATGACACTGGTGTTCTACTGGTTGTGGATGATGAAGATGAGGATAAGGAGGATAACACCAAACAGACCCAATAAGGAAGCCGATAACCATGTGGGATTGTGAAGAGGTGCCTGAGAATACACCTCCACAAAGAAAGCAAAAATTATTTTGAGGTTATGTTTTGATGTTTTCATTTGGTGGTGTACAGAAGTCTTGGCCATTCCAGCCCTTGTTCATTTTTATAAGAGTCAGCCTGTCAGCATTGTCAGTTAACAGGCGGATGTGCTTATCTGTTATAATTCCTCCAGCGGCACTGAAAACTCGCTCTGACAGAACACTAGCGGCAGGGCAGGCCAGGACCTCAAAGGCATAGAAAGCAAGCTCATGCCATGTGTCCAGCTTGGATACCCAATGATAAAAAGTCACAGAGGTATCCCGGAGGATGTTTGTATGATCTGCAAGGTACTTCTTCACCATCTTCCCAAACATTGCACTTCTTGTGACACCACCCCTTGCCTCTGTGGCAGCACAATATAAGGGTCAGAGAAAACTGTCCCAGAACTTTGCCATTGTTCCTCTGCCTGAGCTGGATTGGACTTCTGTCTCTCTCGCTTGGACTCCTTGGCTGTACAACAAATTCTGACGTCTGCTGCCAGCGTTCTCACATCGGAGTTTTTTTAGTAGTTCTGCTACAAGGGCCTTCTGGTAGAGCAACATTTTTGTACACCTCTCTGCCTCTTTAAGAAGAGATTGAAAGTTTTCCTTGTAGCGTGGGTCTAGAAGTGTCATCAGCCAGTAATGAGTGTCCCTGAAAATGTTTATAATACGAGGGTCACAGGAAATGCAGCACAACATAGTCAGCCATGATTGCCAGACTACTAACAGGCAAGACTTCCATGTCCTCACCAACAGGACGACTGACCGTGGTGTCCTAATCATCATCATCATCTTCCTCCTCCCTGTCCTCAGGCCATGCCCACTGAACAGACTGTATGACAGCTATGCTTGTATTACTATTTATAGGACATGAAAGTAGCTCCTATTCTTCCTCCTCCTCCTCATTGTCTACCAATCCACGTTGCGAAAACATGAGGCTGGGCAGAGAGTAATCACCCTGTATGGTTCCTTCCTCCATGTCCTCATGCTCTGCCTGCAATGCATCATCTTTAATTGTGAGCAGAGAGGTTTTCAGAATGCTGAGCAGTGGGATGGTGACGCTAATGATGGCGTCATCGTCGCTCACCATCTTGGTGCAGTCCTCAAAGTTCAGGAGGATGGTAAATATGTCTGACATCCATGTCCACGCCTGAGGTCTTATGTGTGGAGTCACAACTGAATATCGACGGCCTTGTTGATGCTGGCAGTCAACAACTGCCCTCTTCTGCTCACAAATCATTTCCAACATATGCAGTGTAGAGTTCCAACGCGTGGGGACATAACACACTAGCTGGTGAGCTGGAAGATGCAAACGTTACTGAAGTCCAGCAAGTGCGGCTGAAGATGTAGCTGACTTTCTAAAATTGGCTGACAGACAACGTACTTTCACTAGCAGATCCGGCAGCTCCGAGTATCTTTTGAGAAAACGTTTAACCACGAGGTTCAGCACATGAGCCAGGCAAGGTATGTGTGTGAGCTCACCTTACCTAAGAGCCGCCACCAGGTTCCAGCCATTATCACAGATGACCATGCCTGGCTGTAGGTTCTGTGGTGTCAGCCAAATATCTGACTGCTCTTTCAGCACTGTCGACAACTCTTCTGCATTGTGCGGTTTGTCACCTATGCAGATTAGCTTCAACATAGCTTGTTGCCGCTTGGCTGAGACACTGCTGCAGTGCTTCCAGCTTCAGACTGATGTGTTCATTTCAGAGATGGAGGCTGAAGAAGAGGAGGAGGAGGAGAAGGATGAGGTGCAGGAGCTGTAGACTGTGAAGGCAACCCTGATTGACGTATGGCCCGCAATCCTCGGCGTGGGGAGGATGTGTTCCAACGCAAGGTCCGACAGGGTCCCGGCTTCCACTTTATTAACCCAGTGTGCCGTCAGTGAGATGTACCGTCCCTGCCCACATGTCCGTGGTTAGGTGGACTTTCCCAATAACAGTGTTGTTGAGGGCTTAGAATCATAGAATCATAGAATCATAGAATCGTAGAGTTGGAAGGGACCTCCTGGGCCATCTGGTCCAACCCCCTGCTCAAAGCAGGATTCGCTAAATCATCCCAGTTAGATGTCTGTCCAGCCTCTGTTTGAAGACTTCCATTGAAGGAGAACTCACCACTTCTCGTGGCAGCCTGTTCCACTCATTGATCACTCTAACTGTCAAAAAGTTTTTTCTAATATCTAATCTGTGTCTCCTCCCATTCAGCTTCATCCCATTGCTTCTAGTCTTTCCTTGTGCAAATGAGAATAAAGTTGATCCTTCTACAATGTGACAGCCCTTTAGATATTTGTAGACAGCTATTAAGTCTCCTCTCAGTCTTCTCTTTTGCAAACTAAACATTCCCAAATCCTGCAACCTTTCCTCATAAGACAGGGTTTGCAGACCGGTCACCATTCTGGTCGCTCTTTTCTGAACTTGCTCCAGTTTGTTGATGTCTTTTTTAAAATGGCTTGGGTAATGTTGTGGGACACATGCTGGTGTAATGCAGGTGGGTCGCCCTCCCTGGGCTGTAGGGTACTCGGTACCGGGCCGGTGTCAGGGGGATGTGTCACAGCAGCAGTGACCCGGTCCGTGGCCCTGGGCGCCCAAGTAATCAGGGGTGTTGAATGGTGGTTGTAGTTAATGGAATAGTTCGTGACGCCACCTGTGGTGTTCGACAAGTGGGATATTGGGCCGACGCTGCATGCAGATCTTCTGGGGCTGGTGGTGTGTTGCAGCCAAGATGGTGAAGCTCCCCACAGGTGGAGCTGTAGCCCAAGGGCAGTGTAGATGTAGGGACAGAGGAGAGGTGCAGGCGATGTAGAAGCTGATACCCAGATGTAGTGGTACAGGATGTGTTGGCGCAGGAATAATTGGAGGACACCAGGGCGTGTAGTTCCAAAGCTTTACTCACAGTCTGTAGCACACACAGATGTCTGCCTCTGTGCTGTGTCCTCCGGGTCATGGACTCAGTCAACATCCAGATCAAATGGAATGCTCCCTTCCAACACTCCGCCGACATGTGCCTTTCTGAATGTCTCCTCTTATAGCGCCTTAAAGTGTGAAGTACTCCTAGTACTGAGTTAAACTGGAGTGCCTCCTGACAGATGTTCCCAAGATCTTTACTTGTACGGCAGACAGCTGTAGCCTGCTTCGGGGACTCCTCTCTCCTGAGTCCCGGCTCACTATTCATGTTGCTGTTGTGCCCCCAAGTCTTAGATGGGAGTAGTGCATTTACAGCCTACTACTCCACCGGTGTCTGCTGCAGGACCTTCAGCATCCATACAAACTCGGGGACCGGGCCCCGGCCTTGCGCTTAGAACTTCTAGGCAGGGTTGTCCTCTAACCCACGTCCTCTCTGTTCCCTTTTACTCCTTCGTTCTGTACTAATCCCTCTCTCTCATAGAAGATCAGGTTTCAGTCCAATGTTTTCCTCCTTCATTCCTTTCCTGTGCCAGCTGGCTCAGATCACTGAGGCAGCTGCAGCACTCCTTCTTCCATCCCTCTTCCAGGGATCCTCACTCCTCTCTGAGTGACTCTCTCTCTCTTCTGGCTGATTGACTGACTACCTAAACCTTCCCGCCCTTTATGTATTCTAAACTCCACCCGCCTCCCAGCACGTTTCGTGTTCCAAGCAGGGAGCCACCAAATGTGCTCTGCTACACTCCAAGCAGGGAGCCGCAATGTGGCTTTGCTGAACTACCATGTTGTGTGGGATGCGAGTGTTGGAGCCTGGGTGGTGGGGTACCACACCTCAAGAGGAGGTGCAGTACCTCTGTGGCAACTGAATCCTCAGGGGCGCCACACAGGTACGGCACAATGGAAGATATAGTGGCGACTGGGGACCGAGTTCCTTGGGAAGGCCACCGCCATCAGGTTCCGAAAAGCTTCCATCTCAATGACCCTAAAAGACAACATTTTGAGCGCAAGCAGACGAGAAATGTGTGAATTAAGTACTGTGGCCTGTGGAACATTGGCTGCATATTTCTGCTTGCGTTCCAGTGACTGGGGTATAAAAAACTGGAGGCTGGGCTGGGACAAGGACGTGGATGGGCTTGATGATGGTGCTGGTTGACTGTGGGCAACAACACGTGCAGTGCCCGAGGCATCTTCACAGGTACTGTGAACATGGAATTGGCTTGCATGCGAAACAGTGGAAGAAGGAGTGTTGTCATCTGTTGACTGTGTTTCTGGAGCCTGGGGTTCGGCCCACAAAGTCGAGTGCTTTGCTGCCATGTGCCTAATCATGCTGGTGGTGGTTAGGCTGGTAGTTTTGCTACCCCTACTGATGCGGGCATGGCAAGTTCTGCAAATGGCCTGTTTGGGGTTATCAGCAGAGTCTTTAAAAAATAACCAGACTTGGGAAGATCTAACCGAAGGAATGGCCACTTCTGTCCAGTTGGTGTTACAGGGAACGGATGCACGCCTCCTGTCTGCAGCCACCACACTGCTTCCTCCTGCTTGTTGGTGTGATATGTCTCCTTCCCCATGTGTGCTGCTTTCCTCGCTCTGCATGTCCTCCTGCCAGGTTGGGTCAGTCACTATGTCATCCATCACCTCATCTTCCACATCCGCACCCTGCTCCTCCTCCTGACTTTCTGGCAATTGTGTCTCATCATTATCCACCTCAGGTGACCATAGCTGCTCAAAGATTTGTGCATCGCTACATGGAATATCATCTTGCCCCACTTCAAGTGGAGCGTGCGAGAGGCACGAATCTCCAAATGGATAACTGAACAGCTCTTCAGAGTGTCCGAGTGTGGGATCAGTTGTCTCAGGGCACTCGGCATGGTGGGCGGAAGGAGGATCAGAGTGAGTAATACAAGTCCACAGTCACGGCTACTCAGACTTGACCGTGTGGAAGGTGTGGTGGTGGTGGTGGCTAAGTGACTGGAAGCATTATACGCTATCCAACCAACAACCGTTTCACACTGCCCTGGATTCAGTAGTGGTGTGGTGCTGTCCCCTAGAAACTGGGATAGGAAGGTCAAGCGTGCAGATGTGGGTCTTTGCTGTTGCCCACTTTCTGCTTAGCCATGGTCTTGTACTCTGCATGAACCATGAGCATCACGTCCACTGCCCCTTGCCTTGCCCATTTTAAATAGACTACTGAAATATTTCAAAACCTCAATACCAATGGATTTCTTGAGAAAAATTAGATGTGATAAGCATGCCTGCAAAGCAAACAATTTTCTACCACAGATACACCAGGCCTCAGCCTGAGATAACAGACTGTATTCATTTTGTAGTATTTTTTGGATACAAAAGACTGCTGGATATAGCGACTGTGACAGCCAGGCCAATAAAAGGAAACCAACGTAAACTGGCCCAAATTTCATTACGCACATTGGCACGAAGGTACCGCACCAAAAAATGGGTAGCTTCTTTCATTTTTTTTTTTTTGCCTAAATACTGTTTTATTGAAGCAAAACTAACAGCCAGGCAAAAAAGAGATAAAAGCCATAAACTGGGCAAAATTTCACTACGCACAGATAAGACCTGGCACAAAGATACTTCATGAAAAAATGGGTGGCCTTTTTAATTTTTTTTGGCCTAAATACTGCTTTATTGAAGCAAAGCTAAACAGCCAGGCAAAAAAGAGAAAAAAGCCATAAACTGGCCAAAATTTCACCACGCACAGATAATAGCTGGCACGAAGATACCGCACCAAAAAATGCGTGGCCTTTTTTGGCCTAAAAAACTGCTTTATTGAAGCAAAACTAACAGCCAGGCAAAAAAGAGAAAAAAGCCATAAACTGGCCAAAACTTCAGCACGAACATACAGTATATGCAGGGCCGTATTTGCCAGTAGGCACTGGAGGGCCGGTGCCTGGGGCGCTGTGGTGCAGGAGGGCGGCACCAAGACATGTAAGAGAATGGTTTTTTTTTATAACCTCCCATCCGTTAGACAATCCAGGAAATCTGTGGTCTTTTCGGAGGGGGGGAGGGTCTGGGTCAGGAGGGGGCGGGGGCGCATCTCCATATTGTGCACGAGCAGCATCATGGGGGGGGGCTGGGAAGGACAGCGTGCACACACATGGCTGCAGCCTTGCCGGCTTCAGCAATGTGCTCGCAGTGGTGAGAGGGGGCAGCTCCTGGCACACAAGAGGAGGAGGGTGCGTTACTTACCTAAATCGCATGCATCCTCCTCCTCTCCTGTGTACAGATCTGTCTCCATGTCCGATCAGCCAGGAGGGGGAGGAGCAGCAGTGTGCAGAGGATCAGCATGGGACAGCAGGACAAGATGAGAGGCATCTGCCTTTTGTGCACACTGCCCTGCGCATTCCAGGTAAGCTCTCCAGGGGCCCATCTCAGCTTCTCATTGCTGTGCTGAGCTAGGTGGGGGGATTGCATTTTAGAAATGATGAATTAATATGGCAGGTTAAAATGTGTTTTTTCCTATGCGTGTCAGCGTGCATGTGTGCTTTCCCATAGGTGTGAGCGTGCATGTGTATTTTCCCGTATGGGAGTGTGCATGTGTACTTATTTTCCAATATGTGCATGTGTGAGTGTGCATGTGTGATTTCCTGTGTGTGAGTGTGCATGTGTGATTTCCCATGTGTGAGCGTGCGTGTGTGATTTCCCGTGTGTGAGTGTGCATGTGTGTTTTTCCTGTCTTTGATCATCTTGTGTGTGTCTTTTGCAGTGCAGGTGATCGTGCATGTCATGTGTGTGTCTTCTCTAATGTGTGTGAGCGTGTATGTGTGTTTTTATATATTTATATATGTGTGTGTTCGCAGCCCATAATTTCACTTTCAAATACCACATATGTAATTTGTGTGTGTGTATATACATATCTATATATATTATATCAGTCCCAGCGTACCCCAGTGCGGTGGATGCACGTCAGCCCCGGCGTTTCCTATGTGACATAAACTGCATAACTAAAGTGTCCGTGTGATCAGGATTGTGCACAGTAAACTACAGACAGTGTCAGGTCAGCGCCATTATACTGATTAGGCCGGGGTCACACTAGAAATGAATACAAATGAGTGCTATGTGATGTGATTAAGCATCGCATAGTCCTCGGATCAGCATTCATCTATGGGGCAGCTTCCATCACCGTTTTTTTCCTCTGCTGTATTCTACGTGTGAGTGAAATCGGAGCATGCAGCGATTGTCACGAGTCTCGGCACACTCGCACCCATATAAGTCTATGAGTAAGACAACGCACATCACTTGGATATCATCCGAATCCAGCAATGGAGAATAAGGAGATATTAATTGCATATCGCATTAAATGCCATACGCTAGTCTGACCCCGGCCTAACACTGATACCTGGAGATGAAATTCGTCTTGTGCTTGTTGTGTAATTTTTATTTTCAGTTAAAGCGAACCTGACAGCAGTTTTGGCTGATGTAATATGCAGTCACCTTTCAGGGCTCATCTACAGCATTCTATAATTCAGTACTTTGCTGTGCCCTCAGCAGGGCAGAGAAGTACGCCTGCGCAGGAGTGCGATGCCGGGGAGCCTGTGAAATAAGCAGGAGGGCGGCGATCATAAGAAGATGGGAGGCACTGGACTCGCACCTGCGACACCCATCCGACCGGACCGCCCCCCGGGTGAGTATAATAAAACTTATTTTTCTTATCTTTCAGGTCAGACCGGGGGCTTATCTACAGCATTATAGAATGCTACAGATAAGCCCTGAAAGGCGGTGGCTGTATCTTATATTGGCCAAAACATGTGACAGGTTCACTTTAATGATATGCCCGTGCTCCGGGGCGGCCTGTAGGAGGTCTTTATGTGGTGCTTAGGTTTTCATCAGTATGGCTTCAGCTTTTGTCTGGTCACTGAATCCTCACTGCCTCCTATTTTACGTACTGAATGTTATATATATATATATATATATATATATATATATATATGTATATATATATCTCCGACAGCTGCACAGGTGCCGGCAGCGCCATCTTCGAGGAGCTGTCGGATCACCTTTATATACAGTGTCAGTATAGCTGCTACTGCGCAAATGGGGCCGGCGTGTATAATAAAATATATATATATATACTAGATGGTGGCCCGATTCTAACGGATCGGGTATTCTAGAACATATATGCAGTTTATTTTTGAAGATTTAATAATAATGCACCCCCCAATCCTAATATGAATGGTTCTCTCACCCCCAATCCTGATTTGTATGGTTCTCTCACCCCCAAACCTGATATGCATGCTACCCCTCAACCCCCTGTCCTGGTATGCATGGTGCCTTGACCCCCCAATCCTAGAATGCATGGTCCTCTCACCCCCCCAATCCTGGCATGCATGGTCCTCTCACCTCTCTTTCCTGGTATGCATGGTCCACTTACCCCCCTTTCGTGGTATGCATGGTCCCCGCACCACCCAATCCTGGTATGCATGGTCCTCTCACCCCCCAATCCTGGTATGCATGGTCCCCTCACCCCCCTATCCTGGTATGCATGGTCCCCTCACCCCCCTTTCTTGGTATGCATGGTCCCCTCACCCCCTTTTGCTGGTATCCATGGTCCTCTCACACCCCAATCCTGGCATGTATGCTCACCGTCACCCCCTTTCCTGGTATGTATGGTCCCCTCACCCCCCAAATCCTGGTATGCATGGTATCCTCACCCCCTTTTACAGAGTAAATCAGCCTTAAATAGATGTCATGTGCACGGACTCAGTGTGTGACGTCTGTAAGGGGCGCAACCACGAAAAGTGCCTAGGGCAGCATGAAGGCCAAATACGGCCCTGAGTATATGATATATGCAATGCTCTATATATACACATACAGTGCCTGCAGGCCTTGCACTGATGTGTATACAGCAACATACACTCTCCTGCCGGCCTAACACTGGAAACTATATACTGCATAATTAGTCCTTACAAGGACTGTTGGTTTAGCTGGATGTGAGTATTTAGGATGGTAGACCCCACACTAAATGAGAAATGCCCAAATCTGACCCTATCAAGGCAGCAGCTCACCCTACACTCTCTAAATCCGGAGCTGAATGCGGCGAGCATGGTGACGTTCGGTCCCTTACACCCCTGATGATGCAGTGCGGCCAGCCAATCACTGCACGACCACAAGAAAGATGGCTGCGGCATTTCATGGTCTGGCAGACAATCCCTGCACCATGATTGGGTCTTTAAAATCCACTAAAATTGCTGGGTGGAGACACGAGTTCCCACCGAGTAATCCCGAAAATACTCAGTGGTCGCCGAGTACACCGAGCACGTTCGCTCATCACTACTCAAAATTAACAAAAATGAGAAGAATAAATGACCTTGTAGTTTTAATCAGGAGTGTTAGTATTTTTTCTAAATGGATGGCTAAAGGTAAAAAAATGAGTTGGTTGAGGCAACAATCGGGCAAGCAGTAGGATTTTGTAAATTCTTGCAGATAGAGTGTGATAGGGTTAGATTTATATAAGTAATCATAAGGTTTTTGTTTTAGGGTAGATATTGATATAGATATTGATCAAGTAAAGATGAGCGACTTTGCCTTTTTTCGGGTCGAGTCGGGTTTCGTGAAAGCCGACTTTCTTAAAAGTCGGGTAGTACGAAATCGGACGACTATAGGGAAAAGTCAGGGTCTGACTGAAGCACGAAACCCAATGCAAGTCAATGGGGAAGCAAAGCCGGCAGGAAGTGGAGGACAGGAAACACACCTACAGTGCCCATTTCAATGCCAAAAACATCAACTCTTATAACTGAAGCTTGTCAACCTTAATTTACTTCCTGATAATAGTTATGCATTGAAAACTGGAGGTTATTTGGCTAAAGTTGTGGGGGGGTTGGGCTGGCTCCACGTCTTTGTGTGCCCTGGGCCAAAGAGTGTCAGTGCACCCCTTTAACACATACCACAACTCAGGATGCTCCGATACACCACAGAAATATAGGTATAGTACAATGACACATACTTCACTGCTTACATGACATGACTGATCTATTTTAAATTGTACAATAGCGCAAAAACAGGACAGTGTATTACTCCATTCAGTGTTATGGCCACCACATTGTGCGCCATACAGAATAATGAGCCCCATATATTTCTCCATACCAAATAATTAGTCACATATAATGTTCCATACAGTATATGATGAGCTCCACATAATACTACAGTATATGTTGGTCCCCATGGATGATGCTCCACTGTCTTATGGGCCCAAATAATGATCCATATATAATAGGCACCATTTCTAATGCTCCAGTGTATAATGGGCCTCGTCAATGCTGCTCCAGTGTCTGATGTCTCCCATTTGGAATGCTCCAGTATATGATGGGCCAAATGGATGATGCTCCAGTGTATGATGGGCCCCATATCTCATTCTCCAGTGTTTATTGCTCCCCAAAAAATGCTCCCAACAGTTAAAAAAATTAAATACCTCTCCTCACTGGGCACTGCTGTACTCTGGACTCCTCAGCATTGCCATCTTCAAGCTCTCTGCACTTGTACTGTTTTGGTAGAGGGCATACAGACATGATGTCAACGCGCTCTGTAACCTGAATGTCACTGTCAGGAAACACGGAAGAAGGCACGGCGGTGGAGCAGGGAGAGGTAAGTATTGCAAGTGCTGTAGCCCTGAGCAAGCATGGGGGGCCCACTTGTGGGCGACAGCACTGGCACAGATTCCCTCATATTACGACGGTATGTCTGACGGCGAGTGGGCTCTCCCACTGGCAGAGACACTTTTGCATGCTATGAGGGGCACTGTGCCACTGCCGTCACCCACGAGTAGGACCCCCCTACCTGCTCAGGGAACCGGCACTTTTATCTGCACCTTCCTTAGTGTCACCGTGTAAGGTGGTATAGTATGCGGGAAGGGGCACCTGAGTTTCATCAGTGTCACATTCTGGCTCTTTAGAGTGCGAGAGGAATGTAGTGCTGTGGGTGAGTGTACCAGCGGAATCATCAAGCAGTGGCTGTGCATCAGTGCACTCCATCTCCGATTCATGTTGTACTGGGGAATTCAGGATTTCACTTGATAAAACAGGCATGGCATGTGAAAAGAGCTCCATGGAGTAATTTGAATTGTGGGCTGCCGCATCCTGCACTTTGGGTGGGGGTGAAGGAGACAAGGAAAGGGGTGGTTCCTTACCAGAAGCATGCACTGACGACTCAGTGCTTGCATTTTTGTAAACTTCAGAAGAGGAGGTGATAGAGCTGGAGTCTGTTTCGGCAATGTAAGTCAAAACCAGTTCCTGATGCTCTGGCTTTAAAAGCAGTTTACCTACTCTCATAAAAGGGAGCTTTAAAGACCTTCTTGTGCCAGATGATGACGCAGGCTCAACACCTCCTGCCTTAGCTGCTATTGTGCTTTTGGCCCTACCAGCAGATGCACCACCACCATTAGTACCAGCTGGCCCCCCACGTTTGCGGCCTCTTCCACCATACTTAATAATTTTTGTGAAAATGGACTCAAAATGCAAGCAGTTATATGGTAATGTATCAGAAGCGGACAGCTATATACAGTCTAGGGATAATTGTAAACCTCCGTATATATTTCATGAGTCAGACACAGACGGTCACAGGCTCAGTATGGATTAGACAATAATATAAAAATTTGCAAAAGGGTACAGTATCACTAGATACAAGGTATATATAATATAGTTTAAACATACTGAATATCCGTTTACATTTCAGGAGGCAAACACAGATGCTCCCAGGCCCAGTATGGATCCGACAACAATATAGAAAGTTGAGAAAGGGTACTATGGTGCCCCTGAGGGTACGGTCGCCACAGGGTACTGCACCTCATCCAAAGGTGTGGTATTCCACCCTCAGGTAAGGAGGGATCACCACTCAGGACTCCTAACCCTGCACTCAATACACATACTAGTTAGTCAGGGCATCTGGGTGTACCCGATGGGAGGATAGCCTCATACCAGATTGACTAGGAAAGGGTGTTGGGGGTTAGTGTGGAAGGTAGGTACAGTGGGAGGAGCTTAGGTAGTGGAGTGATTGTGGCAACCCAATGAGAGAGAGCAAGGTGACAGTTGGTGGGTGTAGCTAGTCTGAGGTAAATGGATCTTTCTAGAGAGTTGTCAGTCGGTGACAGGACAGAGTAAGAGCAGGATTGCTAAGAGAGGGCTGAGGGTCAGAGAAGAGAGAAACATCTTGTCCAAGCTCCTAGACTGGAAGGAAGGGTTGGGGCACGGGAAATGCAATAAGCCACCTGTGAAGCCCGTTTCTGGAGAAGGAAGGACCAGGCCTCATTCGAGAAGGTGGCTCCTGAAGGTAGTGGAGAAATACAGGGCTCCGCTAGAAAGACGGAGGCTGAGGTAACTTTAAGTGTCGCAGCCGCATTCAATACTCAAAAAGGCAGCAGTTGGAATAAAGGACCCTGGGGTCTGACCCACGTCGCCCAGTGTGATCCGTGGCTGCCGGCTTGGGACACTGTTTGCGAAGGCGCACAGCAAGAAGGAGGGAGAGATCAGCGCAGAGACACGGCCTAGAAAGGATACACAAGGAGGAGTCTTGAACAGGTGTTCCTGATCTACCTTGGAGTTTGCCGGACCCCTCCCTCAGAGGACACAGTACCAAGCGGGTCATCTTGTGCACAAAACTTTTGAGGAAAAACTCAGAAACTGCACCCAACTGTGTCCTTGGTGTCTTTTACAACTCGCCCGCTACACACGCTACACTCACCATCACCGTCAACGGCTCACAAGCACCATCTCAACTGCCCTGGGATACAGCTGTGCCCATGGAGAGCTTCATCATCTTGTCTGCTTTAACACCGTCCCAGAGGATATGCATTGCAGCATAGGCTACCCTAGCTGAGTACCATCGGTGGCGTCACGATCCCCCTTTTCCAAATTAATTATCATACCATCTTCCTACTCATCTGAACTGTCATCTTCTTTATTGGACACTCAGGGCCACAGACCGGGTCCCAATCACCACTGTGACATACTTCCCCCTTAAAAGAGCCTGAAAGGCCCGGTACTGAGCAACCCCCGGCCCTGCGTGGCGTATCATTTTAACACCAGATACCAGGGATATATAGTATAGTTTCAACATTCTAAATCTACATATATGCTTCAGGAGGCAAACACAGACACTGTCATGGCCAGTATGGATTCGACAACAATCTAATAAGTAGAAAGAGGGTACAGTATCACCAGATACAAGGTATATATAGTATAGTTTCAACATTCAAAATCTCCATATTTATTTCAGGAGGCAGACACAGACGCTCTGAGGCCCAGTATGGATTACACAACAATATAAAAAGCAGCAATAGGGGAATGGATCCCAAGCATAAAGCTGTATACAGAGTTGGGGTCATTTTGTGATCTACATATATATTTCTAGAGTAACACACCCTCTCACAGGCTCAGTATGGATCACATCACAATATAAAAAGAATATCCGCAAGAAATAATCACACATGTGGGACAATGTTCCAGGTGTCAATGATGCACTTAGAGTGTTGGGTGGAGGATGACTTTCGGGCACAAAGGGTTCTGGATCAACAGATACAAGGTATATATAGTATACTTAAAATTTAAAAAATCTCCGTATGTATTTCAGGAGGCAGACACAGATGCTCACAGGCTCAGTATGGAATAGACATTAATGTAAAAAGTTGAAAAAGGGTACAGTATCACCAGATACAAGGTATAAATAGTTTAAACATTCAAAATCTCCGTAGACATTTCAGGAGGCAGACACAGATGATCTCAGTCCCAGTATGCATTAGACAAGAATATAAAAAGGAGAAAAAGGGTACTATTTCACCAGATACAAGGTAGATATAGTATTGTTTAAACATTGTAAATCTCCCTATTTATTTCAGGAGGCAGACACAGACGCTCTCAGGGTCAGTATGGATTACACAATATAAAAAGCAGTAAAAGGATAATGGATCAGAAGTGTACAGCTGTATACAGTGCAGGGGGCATTGCAAATCTCAGTATATATTTCCAGAGTCAGAAACAGGCTGTCACTGGCTCACTATGGATTAGACCACAATATAAAAAGCATAAAATGGGTAAGGTATCACAAGTGTACAGCTGTATATGGTGTTGGGGTAATCTTAAATCTACAAATATATTTCTGGAGTTACAGACAGACGTTCACAGGCCTGGCTCAAGATGTAGACTGCCCAGCCATGACTCGATGCAAGTAGTCGGCCAGTACCTCTGCGGTGTGTCTGCTGTTGTTATGGAAATATATATGTATTTCATATAGATCTCACTTGCCTGCTATAGGCTATATACTCATGTACTCTTATATATGCTATATACTGCTATATACTCATATATACTGCACACAGATACATATTAACAGTTTGAACCTTATAACTAGTTGGTGGAAATAACCTGCTACCCAGTCATCTCATTGTCTTGTGATTTGAGAAATATCTAGCAGACATAGGGAATGAGGAACTTAGGCCAGGTGGTCCGGCCGATATTGGAGACTTGCTGACAAGTGCAAGACTCCGGACAGTAAATCACATGGTGTCTAAATAAACCCAGGTCGGACACCCATATATGTTCATGCATTTAAACTGACCAATTAGCTAAGAAGTAAAGCCTTTATGTTAATGAGTAACCACTCCTTTATACGAACTGATAAAAGACCATATATGAATAAAGTTTCCAGGGTTCTGCTGGAATGAGTTGTTGCTAACTACGTGTAGCTTCCTCTTTTCCTTTGAGCGCTCAATAAGACTCTGTCTAATCAGGACAGGCCACAGTACGCACAGGGGTAAATCTACCCAAATCAAAAATAAATCCACAACAAGTGGCGCCCAGCGAGGCCGTGGACGAAAACGCACCGGGATCCTGCTGACCGGAGGTGCCGGCCAAGGTCTTGGCTCATGGGAACGGAGATTTGCGCAACTTCATAAGTAAGGTAAGAAAATCTAGTTATCTTACCTGAATGTTCCCTGTGCCCAGTCCGGGTCAGCAACTCTAGCCGGTCAGTGTGGTCACCAAACCCAGGTAGTGTTGAAAAGTCCACGAGGAAATCCAAACCCTGGGATAAGCTAAGTGTCTACTGTGATCCTGTGTGTCTAAGATCCGGGTGGGAGAGTTGGTGGGAAATTGTGACAGACTTGTGTTTATGGTTGATGGTAGACGGATAACGGGGAAGTTTGACCCACTCAGATAGGTCCTCACAAATACACCTGGACACAGGGGGAGGACAGGTGAAGCTTTGCCCAGGACAGGTGGTGGGGGCCTTACGGAGATATCACGAGGCAAATCTCACATCAAGCTATCACAACAAACACCCGTGCACAGGAAGGGACAACAGCGCCCACGCCAGGCCATGCGGTGGTGTTAGCTTAGGGGAGATATTGCGAGCCAAACCACTTGACAGGTTGCCACCAACACACCTGGTCACAGAGAAGGACAGGAGAAGCCGGCCCAGGCATCAGGTGGCGGCAACATAGTGGGAGTTATCACATTACTGATACTGACTAGCCAGCCAGGATGTCCGGTACAGCGTGTTAACATTCCCGGGTCACCAGCGCAGTGCACCCAGTGTGGTTGGCAGTTATCGGTTACCAGCAGCTGTTTCACATACGCGTCACAAAACAAGGGCTTTCGATCTCTCTCCCCGGACGTCTATATGTGAATTTATTGCAGGTTTCCGCAAAGATCTGAAGCAGAAAGAGTTTTGTTTTTTTTATTGTAAACTTCCTCTTTTGCCTGCAGGGTGTGCCCCTGATATATATATATATATATATATATATATATTTTTTTTTTTTCATATTGTTATATTTTGTACTCTGCTTTTCCCTATTTTATGTTTTATTTTGCATTTTTGCTAGTTACTGCAGGGTTAGAAGGTTTGGGAAAGCTGAGTGTGTATAGCTCTGAGTCTGTGGGCACTTCACCCATCACCCCCCCCCAATACATTGTTCTCAGATTTTGCAGAGACACAGGCATAAAAAGAGGAAGTTGAGTGTGCCTGCATTCTGAATTAACACTTTTTTTTATTGTTGGAGTCTATATTAATTTTTTAGATTTTTATTTTTATTTTTGCAGCGTTTTACCAAGGTTTAACAACTTTTGTGTTTTTTCTTTCTTCTTTTTTCCCTCCATTTTTCCATATATTTGGTTTTTGGCCTTTCTGAGTGGATTCTTTTTCAAAGTTTATATACGTTATGACCTTATCAACGTTTTGGTTTATTATCCTTTTAAAATCTTTAAAAAATTTTTCCTTTTTCCTTTTTTATCTCTTTTAATTTTTCTTCCAAGTTTTTCTTCCACGGTTTTTGTGACAGGTTTAGTTTTCACTTCTTTCTTTCAGTTTTGTTATAAAGAGAATTTTTTACCTGCGTTGGGTTATTCACTAAATATTCTTGTTTGTTCTCTTTTAAGCAGGTCAAAAGGGATTGCAAAGTGTTTAAAGTGTTAATCACCTTTTTCAGTTTCAAAACAGACATAGTACGTGTTTTTTTTCCTTAAGCTGTAGCATGACATGATGTATTGAAAGAAAAGGGAAGTAGCTAGTAATTGCCGTCTATATTTCTTAAAGTGGCAGAGGAATTTAACGCCGCAGACGGTGATAGCAGATAGTGTGAACAAGAAAGGATTGTTTTTGTTTTTTTTTGTTTTTCTTTTTGTTTTACGTGTAGGAAAAGTGTTTCCAGCGGCATGCTAATCTGAGCCGGCTGAGAAGGACCACAGGTCCAAGAATGCCTTCTGTAACGGACAATAAGGGGAAGCCATCCGCTCCCCCTCCCATCTCCACTCTTCCCTCAATCTCAGCTATTCTCCCAACCTCCTCCCCTCTCATCTATTTCTCCTCCTATACCTCGTCCTCCCTCATCATCTCGACTTCTCCCTCCTCTATCTTCTTCACCTCCGCCTATCTCTCCTCCTATCCCTCATCCCCCTCCTCCTTCTCTCTCTCCTATCTCTCATCCCCCTCCTCTTTCCTCTCCCTCCTCTTTGTCTTTGCCATCCCCTCCTCTTCTGTCTCCTCCCCACTCTCCTTCACTATCTCTCATTTCTCCTCCTATTCCAAACCTCTCCTCCACCCTTCCCCCTCTTCCTTTTTCTCACCCATCTCTCAGTTCATCCTCACCTGCTGGCCTAGTGCCAGATCCAGACAATGAAGTGTCCCTAGTTCCACAGGGGACTCTCTCTAAAGAGACAGTTATGTCACCGGGAGAAGAAAGTGAATCACTCCCCACACATGACAACACAGGTGCCCTCCCGATACAACAGATAGCAGAAGGGAAGTGTGGGCCATCAGACACTGCACCTGCTAACTCTGAGACTGAAGATCCTATGTGCCAAACGGAGCTGCAGTCTCAGAAGGGGGGAAGTACACACACACACAGAAAGACAATCACACAGTGGCACAGTTCCTCCTCTGATGAACATGAAGAGGAGATTATGCTGCATAGTACTAGGGGCAGATAGAGCCAGAACTCTTACACTATGTGCCCCTCACCCCTAGTCAGGTGTTCAGTATTCTAAAATCATGAAGGAATACTTCAAGCTTCCATCAGAATTAGATGTGCATTCCTGGGAATCAGGATCAAAGCTAATTGAACAGCTTAGAGAGTGGGCCAATGCCAGACAAGCAATCAGCCTGCATAACATGAGCCAAGCCGAGACAGAGTCTGTAGACGAGTTTCATGGCAGAATGAGGCAAGTATTCCAAATTTTAGGCTTCACTATTCATGATCAGATACACGGACAGATGTTGGCAGAGGCCTTTGTGCACAGACTAAGAGAACCAATCAAGAAACTGCTGATAGTGGCCAGGCCTGAGTACAGGACAATAGCAGTAGATGTCCTGCTTACAGTAGCCAGAAGAATTGAGTCCCTCCCAGGAGTACGGAGGACAGGCCCTCCCGTGATGGCCACTGACGTGGAGGAGCAACCACCCTGCAGAGACAGAAGACCTGTCAGGCGTTTCAACTGTGGGAACTCTGGCCATTTCCAGAACCAGTGCACAGCACCCCGGCAACCCAGGACATCCCGCAGAGGAGTAGGCCAAGAAAGAAACACAGAAGACAATGAAGAACCCTGTCCATAGGACAGAGGCAAACCAGGTCTGCCAGACGTCACGCCCCTGACATGTGAAACCCCGTCAGCGGACCCAATACCTCAAATCACTGGGGGTTGTCATATCTTTGCTTGCGGACACTGGTGCAGTCAGAATTGAAAATCCCCGACCCCACCAGTCTATCAGAACACTCTGTGTCTTGTATGGGGATTAAAGGTCAAGACAGACGTTCCCCAGCTTGCAAGCCCCTAAGCATGAGGACACTGCCAGGACACTCCATCCTGTTCCAGTTTACGGTGGAGACATGCCCACCCCACCTGATGAGCGCAGACCTACTGCAGAAACTGAAGGTGACCAAAGTATCCCATGAAGATGTGACCTTGACCTCCTCTCCACCCCAGGCCCAGGAAGAATTAATCATGCTGGTGGCCCTACAAGAGCCTCGCTCGAATAACCGATGCAAGCCTACCCAAGGAGGTGCTGGACATAGCACCCAGAAGCCTATGGCCCAAGGGAGACTTCAAGTTGCGCCAGTGTGGGTGTCACTCAAGTCTACAACCCCGGACGCTCCGGAGGCCCAGCATCGGCAGCTCATCACCCAGAGCTAAACTGCCTCTGACCAACTGGAGGTCTGAGTGGAACTGCTGTTCAAGAAACGGCCTAAGAACTTTGGCATGGGCCAGGAAAACTCTCAACCCAGAGGGACCACACCCGCTTCGTGAAATGGCTGCACTGCTTCCGGTTCCAGCGCCAGAGGATCATCTTGGACAAGATTCTGAAGGTGCTCCCTGAAGTTAATCCAGGCCCTGGACCAGAAGACAGCCACTCAGCTCCTCAAATTGGTTAACAAGATGCTGACCTGGAATCAAGCTGGGTGAAAGGAACTGCTGCTGGCTGGTAAAGAAGATGCCCCAGCAAAAAGACCCCCCTGTGAGAGCAAGAAAGCTCAGCTGAATGTCACCTCTGACGAAAAATAAGGACCCCAGCAAACGGTTTGGTTTCCTGCCAGCCCTCTGCCAGAAGATGGGAGTCACTCACGGCACTGTGAAGAGCAAGGCCAGATTGAGCCGCCTCACCCACGGGAATCATCATGCGGTCCCAGCTTCTCTCGATCAAGAGGAAGACTGTGAAAGGAGAACCAGATCAGATTGAATGGTGCATAACCTGAGGACTGTGAGCGAAGCAACTGTGTTTGAAACCCCAGTTGTGCCAGATCTGCACACTCTGCTGACAAATGCGCCAGCCACAGCAACGGTGCTCACGGCAATGGATCTGCCCGAAGCTTCCCTCAATGTTCCCCCTCACCTGGCGACCAGTTCCTGAAAATGCAGAACAAATGGACAGTGAGGCCCAAGAGGGCCCGGAACAGCCTTTCACAGCTCGCCAGAGCATTGCCCTCCGTCCCCACCAACTGGATTGCGGAGCATGCGGAAGTCATCAACACCGCTACCCGCACAGCGTTTTCCATGCCTCCTCTACACTGCCTGACGGAGCAGCAACGTAAGTTCTGCAAAAACAGAGTCCAGTGGTGTCAAAAGCAAGTTCCTGAAGACACCGTATCGCCCACTAGACGAAACACTTGACAGATGACCGGAGGGCCGCGGAGGAGAAGATGGCTCCCTCAACAACTCCGAAGATGCAGTCCTTCCTTAGTCTAGTCTCATACTGCAGAACTTGGATCCCTGGTGCTCCAGGCTTAATGCAGCCTCTGTACAATTGCATCAACGCATTGCAACCTTCATCTCGTACAGGAAACTGAAAGACTTCATAGCCTCTGCACCAACTCTACGCCTCCCTGACTACGAGAAGCCATCCCGTCCTGACCAAAACGGAAAAAGAAGGACCAAGATGGAGAAGGTCATGCTACTGGCCAGGCTTAAAACAGACCCACGGAGGAAAACCAGAGGCCTCTAGACTACCTCTCAGCTGGCATGGATACAGTTGCAAGGGGGGGGCCCTCCTGCATGAAAGCAATACCCTCAGCACACGCCCTCCTGACAAGGCTGCTCTCCACCACTCTCAGTGCTGTCAGCCATTACCTGTCTCTACTCCCACTCCCAAGGGGGGATGCGGATACGGACCCTCAGATGAAAAATCTGCAAGATACCGTACATGGCTCCAGTCTTGCAAATGATGAAGGAAAGTTCCACACGGGATGTGCAGCGACCAGCAATCAAGACATTCTATGGTCCAGAAGGTTGTCAGCCCAAGAGCCCAAGAAGCGGAGCTGATAAAGCTGACGAAAGACCTGCCAGATTGCGAAGAACAAAAACTTCCAGGTACTCGCATGACATGGCACCTGACTTCGGACCCATCTGGGCTGCAAGAAACTTCATCACAGCAAGCGGATCGACCGTGAAGCACCATGGAGCCATCAGAGACCTGCTGGACGCTCTTCAACTACTAAAAGTGGTGGCAGTGCTGAAGGCCAAGGCACACGGAAAACTGAACACAGTAGAGACACGGAGCATCAACAGCAGACGTGGCAGCCAAAGAAGCAGCCAGAGGAAGACAATATGGAGAATGGGAGAGGTCGCAGAGCCGGACGGCTACTACATGACGACTGAAGACGAGAAAACCTGGCAAACAGAAGTCAATGGGAAAACCGTTGAAGATGCCATCTCTGAATTGGACAGAAGTGCTTCCTCCTCCTCCACCAGCCAACAAGCTGAATCACTTCCAGGACGAAGACTCTGACGTTGATATGAATTCTGAGGCAGAAGAATGGTGCCTACCTTTCCAGAAAGGACATATTTGATGGAGAACATTCCAGAAGATTGTCCTCCACCACCCTCTCGTGGGGAAGCTTCTTCTCCAGCACAGTCCTACGGTCAGCAGTCCACGGCAACACTTACCCCGTCCCCCCGAGACGAGCTGCATGAGTCCGAAGGCATCCCAAGGCTACAACAGTTTGACCTTCCCCCTCATCCCCGGAGAATACCGGCTGGACCTGTACCAATGCAAAGAGTCCCAAGTCCTCCTCTGACACAGTCTAACCCGAGTCTTCATACAGAGGGAGGCGCGGACATAGACGGAACCTCAGCTAAAATCCCACCATCAGCTCAGAGAATGTCAATTACCACAACCCAGTCACTAAACCTGACAAGATGACTTCCTGAAACCTGTACAAGAAGTAACAGGATCAGACTCGGAAGGAGGAGAAGGAGAGCTGGATGCTGAAGGCCAAAAGCACTGGACTCCAAGAAACCGTCTACATAAAAACGTCTACCTCAAGACAGGCCTAGTCTACCTCAAATCGTCTACCCCAAACCGTCTACCTCAAACCGTCTACCTCAAACCGTCTACCTCAAGACAGACCCAGTCTATCTCAAAGTGTGTACCCTACGGTGGTTCAATGGGCACATGGCCCCCACACAGAATTGAAGACACAGATGAATGACCTGATTGGACTCAACTCACACCTAAACAGCGAAGATTCCTAGCAGCTGTTCGGCCACCGACAAATTTAACATCGGACAAGCGGGAAAACTTCCCCCACATCATCTGGCCTGAAGACTTCCCAGTAAGGAACCAGTTGGCGAAGACTACTGCAAAGAAGCTACTCTCAAAAATAGTGTGCAGATATGGGGTTTCCAATAGCAAGTGATCAGGGACCCGCATACACAGCAAACCTAACACAAAAGACCTGATCAGCAATAGGGTCAGACTTAGGCCTACACACTACTCACCATCCCACACCATAGACTAGGTGGGACACTTAAGAGCAGCATGCTAAAAAATTTGCCCAAGAGACAGACAAACCCTGGCATTAGACACTCCCATAGGCTCAGAAAAAGCTGTCACCAATATGAAACTTTATTTGCGTAAAAAACCCAGTTTAGGGGTATTCTTTACTTAGCAGTTGACTATGCAATATGATACTTTGTCTGCATGTGTAATTGAATTTATCAAGAATCTTGCTAATGTCCATTCTCGAGTTTTCTCCTTCATTGCCAGGTCCAGATTCGGTGCCTGATATGCACGCCCTGAAGTCAGGAGACTGCTGAGTGTTGGTGGAAAAAGTCTGTAAAAAGAAGCACTCGATCCCAGATCCGATGGCACTTCTCCAAGTGCTGACGCCACCGACCTGGAGGGAAAACCCCGGCTTGATCCACGCATCGCATTGCAGGAAAAGGCCTTCATACCAGAAGATACACCTGAGCTGGAATGATGCTGTGGATGACCTCCCTGACTGAATAAATTACCTACCTGACGGAGAATACACATGCACTGACTGCATAGACTGCTAACTAAGAGACTTTGATTACATTGCACCACGCCCCCTTTAGGGACAGATCTCCTGACCGCCCATTTGCGAAAGTCTGTACAGAGGAGGATGTATGCACTAGGAATATGTCAGTCCACTGGCAGCATAAAAGAGTTGCA
Source organism: Dendrobates tinctorius (assembly GCF_039654945.1). Lineage (NCBI taxonomy): Eukaryota > Metazoa > Chordata > Amphibia > Anura > Dendrobatidae > Dendrobates > Dendrobates tinctorius. The sequence goes on from NW_027361776.1 coordinate 13,667,593, forward strand.
GCGCTTTGGGCCAGGAGCAGGGTTTTAGGGCAAGTGATATCTAAGGGGGGATTGTTATGGAAATATATCTGTATTTCATATAGATCTCACTTGCCTGCTATAGGCTATATACTCATGTACTCCAATATAGGCTATATACTGCTATATACTCATATATACTGCACACAGATACATATTCACAGTTTGAACCTTATAACTAGTTGGTGGAAATAACCTGCTACCCAGTCATCTCATTGTCTTGTGATTTGAGAAATATCTAGCAGACATAGGGAATGAGGAACTTAGGCCAGGTGGTCCGGCCGATATTGGAGACTTGCTGACAAGTGCAAGACTCCGGACAGTAAATCACGTGGTGTCTAAATAACCCCAGGTCGGACACCCATATATGTTCATGCATTTAAACTGACCAATTAGCTAAGAAGTAAAGCCTTTATGTTAATGAGTAACCACTCCTTTATACGAACTAATAAAAGACCATATATGAATAAAGTTTCCAGGGTTCTGCTGGAATGAGTTGTTAACTACGTGTAGCTTCCTCTTTTCCTTTGAGCGCTCAATAAGACTGTCTAATCAGGACAGGCCACAGTACGCACAGGGGTAAATCTACCCAAATCAAAAATAAATCCACAACACTGTCACCCAAAGACATCATTTTTAAAACAGCCTGCTGCCACTTACCACTAGCTGTTCGATAGTGGGACACCTTGTGTGCAGCACTGACAGATGTGGATGGAGTGCTCGTGCGACTGCGCTCTGTCGATGAGCTTTCGCTTCTGGAGGAGGAGGGTCGAACGCCTACAGCCAACTGTTTCCTATACCGTGGGCTAGGCAGCACTGGTCCACCGCCGCTGTCCCCTGTGGATCCTGCATCCACCACATTAACCCAGTGCGCAGTGATGGACATGTAACGGCCCTGGCCATGCCTACTGGACCATGCATCTGTTGTGAGGTATACCTTTCCACTCACTGATTGTTTTAGTGCATGGATAATGTGTTCTTTCACATGCTGGTGGAGGGCAGGGATGGCTTTTCGAGAAAAGTGCCGACTGGGTAGGTCATAGCATGGGACAGCATCAGCCATGAGCTCTCGGAAAGCTTTACTTTCAACCAAACGGAAGGGCATCATCTCTAATGAGATCAATTTGGCGATGTAGGTGTTCAGAGCCAGTGTACACGGATGAGAGGATGAGTACTTTCTTGTCCTATTGAGAGTGTCTGGTAGGGTGAGCTGGACTTGAGAGCTGCATATGGGGGAACAAGCGCTGGACCGGACGAACTGAGAAGGGGTTGGTGATGGTGAGGGTGTTGATGGCCTAGATTCAATGTTTCCTCGTGAAAATATTGTGATTCCCTGACTGCTTTGGCCTCAACATTTCTTGATGGTGGTGTGCTTAGCGGTGGCCTTACAGTGAGGGAAGCGATGGAACGTTGCCGGCTACCTTCAGTCGGAGCAGGTGCACATGTGCTATCTGAGGTTTTGTCGTCCGTCCACGCTTGCAAGTGCATGTTGGTTAAATGTCTAAGCATGCAACTGATATTCAAATTTCTTAGATTTTTCCCTTTGCTAAAGGTCCTTTGGCACTTCTTACAGATAACCTTTCCATCATCAGTAGGATTTTGTTCAAAAAAGTGCCACACTGCACTCATCCTACTATGGTACAAATTTTCAGGGCTTGAATGCTGTGCTAATTTGACCATCTGGCCAAGCTGTCCTGCGACTCTTTTAGTTTTCTTACCAAGTTTTTTGACAGCTACGGGCCTGATGGATAACCGCTGCTGCGATGATGATGCCTGCTGCGGATCCTTCTCCTGTTCTGAGCTATTTTCACCGGCACCCTCTTCCCCAATGGATGCCAATCCAGATCAACAACTGGGTCATCCATGACCTTGTCTTCAATGTCATCTGCACATTCCTCTGTACCTTCCTCTGTGTCACCGTGTAAGGTGGTATAGTATGCGGGAGGGGCACATGAGTTTCATCATAGTCTGATTCGGGCTCAGTAGACTGTGAGGGCAATGTAGTGCTGTGAGTGAATGTACCAGCATAATCATCTAGCAGTGGCTGTGCATGAGTGCACTCCATGTCAGATTCATCTTGGACTGGGGAATTCAGGATTTGACTTGATAACCCAGGCATGGTATGTGAAAAGAGCTCCATGTAGTAATCTGAAGTGTGTGCTGCAGCATCCTTCACTTTTGGTGTGGGTGAAGGACACAAGGAAAGGTGTTGTTCCAGACCATAAACCTGCATTGACGACTCTGTGTTTGCAGTTGTTGTAACTTCAGAAGAGGAGGCAATAGAGCTGGAGGCTGTTTCGGCAATGTAAACCAAAACCTGTTCCTGATGCTCAGGCTTTAAAAGCGGTTCACCTACTCCCAGAAAAGGGAAACTTAAAGGCCTTCTTGTGCCAGACGATGACACAGGCTCAACACCTCCTGCTTTAGCTGCTATTGTGCTTTTCCCAGAACCAGCTGATGCACCACCACCACCATCAGTACCAACTGCGCCCCCCTTCCACCATACTTGCCCATGTTTGGAAAAATGTGCCAAAAATACCAGCAGAGAAATGGTACTGTATGACGAGCGTACAGCTGTCTAAGGTGTATGTAAAAAGTGAAATCTCCGTATATATTTTGTGAGTCACACACGCTCACCCAGTATGTATTTCACCGTAATCAAACAAGCATATAAACGGTACTGTATCAGAAGTGTACAGCTGTATACGTTGTTGGTGAAAATGTCAATCTCCGTATATGTATTTACGGAGTGTCACACATGCTGACTCTGTGTTTATGTGACCGTAATAAGAACACCAGATATCCGATACTGTTTGAGAATCGGACAGCAGTCAATACGGTGTATGGAGAAAAGGAAATGTCCGTATATGTATTTACGGAGTGTCACACGCACACATGCTGACTCTGTGTAGATGTGACCGTAATAAGAACACCAGATATCCGATACTGTTTGAGAATCAGACAGCTCAATACGGTGTATGGAGAAATGGAAATGTCCATATATGTAGTTATGGAGTGTCACACACACACGCTGACTCTATGTAGATGTGACCGTAATAAGAACACCAGATATCCGATACTGTTTGAGAATCGGACAGCAGTCAATACGGTGTATGGAGAAAAGGAAATGTCCGTACATGTATCCTACTACCAGCCAGTACACGGTAGTGTGTGAGGAGCGTACAGCTCTATACGGTGTGTGAAAAAATTTACGCTCAGTGTCTACTGTGCAGAAAAAAAGGAATAAAAGGATTTTTGCTTTTAAAAAAGCAGTCTGCACAGCAGTGTGCAAACAGCAATGCAGCTATCAGGGAGCCTATAAGGAAGCCTAATCACCAACAGAGCTGCTGCACAAAAAAGTGTGAAAAAATGAATGCTTAGTAACTGTGCAGAGAAAAGGAATAAAAATATTTTTACTTTTAAAAAAGCACTCTGCACAGCAGTGTGCAAACAGCAATGCAGCTATCAGGGAGCCTTATAAGGCAGCCTAATAACCAACAGAGCTGCTGCACACAAATATATTTCCCCTGTCCCTGCACACTATACTGTTGTGTTGTACAGTGACATTCGCTATCAGCAGAAGCAATTTTTTTTTTGCCTGCCTAAACACTCTCCCTATTGAGAACAAGCAGCAGCAACCTCCCCCTATGCTAAGATCGGCAGAAGTAAGATGGCTGTCGGCGGTCACGGCCTTATATAGGCACTGTGACGCCACACAAAGCCAGCCAATCACTTGAATGCCCTTCTCTAACATAGTGGGGGCCGCTGACTACGTAATCGCATTGCCCACACTGTGCGTCATTGATGATTGGCTGAGAAAAGGCGCTGGAAGGATTGTGGGAAACGTGACTTTGGCCGACCTCACGCTATGGTCGGGTTTCGAGTGGCGAAACCCGACTTTAGCCAACGTCGGCGGATTCTGAATTTGGCCGACCCGTTTCGCTCAACTCTATGATCAAGGTCATCATGATTTTTTTTAGTGATAGCTGTAATAGGATTGCTGGAAATAGGAGTGTAAAAGTGGCTGCAGGCTGCAGGCTTGTGCCCCAAGCTTAGTCAAATCCTTTTCCGGAAATATAAGGTTAGGTTGTATAGATATATGTCCTAAAAGTCAGCAACTGCAAAATGCCGCAGTATTGGTGTGGCATGTATGTATACAGTGCCTTGCGAAAGTATTCAGCCCCCTGGAACTTTTCAACTTTTTCCCACATATCATGCTTCAAACATAAAGATACCAAATGTAGATTTTTGGTGAAGAATCAACAAAAAGTGGAACACAATTGTGAAGTTGAACGAAATGTATTGGTTATTTTAATTTTTTGTGGAGAAATTCAAAAACTGAAAAGTGGGGCGTGGAATATTATTTGGCCCCTTTAACTTAATACTTTGTTGTGCCACCTTTTGCTGCGATTACAGCTGCAAGTCACTTGGGGTATGAGACTGAAATTCTTGCCCATTCTTCCTTGGCAAACAGCTCTAGCTCAGTGAGGTTGGATGGAGATCGTTTGTTAACAGCAGGTTCCAGCCCTTTCCACAGATTCTCGATTAGATTTAGGTCTGGACATTAACTTGGACATTCTAAAACCTGGATACGTTTATTTGTGAACGATTCCATTTTAGATTTTGCTTTATGTTTGGGATCATTGTCTTGTTGGAAGACAAATCTCCGTCCCAGTCTCAGGTCTTTTGCAGACTCCAACAGGTTTTCTTCAAGAATGGTCCTGTATTTGGCTCCATCCATTTTCCCATCAATTTTAACCATCTTCCCTGTCCCTTCTGAAGAAAAGCAGGCCCAAACCACGATGCTACAACCACCATGTTTGACAGTGGGGATGGTGTGTTCAGGGTGATGAGCTATGTTGCCTTTACGCCAAACATATCGTTTGGCATTGTTGCCAAAAAGTTGGATTTTGGTTTCATCTGACCAGAGCACCTTCTTCCACATGTTTGGTGTGTCTCCCAGGTGGCTTGTTGCAAACTTTAAACAACACTTTTTATGGATATCTTTGAGAAATGGCTTTCTTCTTGCCACTCTTCCATAAAGGCAAGATTTATGCAATGTACAACTGATTGTTGCCATATGGACAGACTGTCCCACCTCAGCTGTAGATCTCTGCAGTTCATCCAGAGTGATCATGGGCCTCTTGGCTGCATCTCTAATCAGTCTTCTTTTTTGAGATGAAAGTTTATAGGGACGGCCGGGTCTTGGTCGATTTGCGGTGGTATGATACTCCTTCCATTTCAATATGATCGCTTGCACAGTGCTCCTTGGGATGTTTAAAGTTTTTGAAATCATTTTGTATCCAAATCCGGCTTTAAACTTCTCCACAACAGTATCATGGACCTTCCTGTTGTGTTCCATGGTCTTCATGATGCTCTCTGTGCTTCAAACAGAACCCTGAGACTATCACAGAGCAGGTGCATTTATACGGAGACTTGATTACACACAGGTGGATTATATTTATCATCATTAGTCATTTAGGACAACATTGGATCATTCAGAGATCCACAATGAACTTCTGGAGTGAGTTTGCTGCACTGAAAGTTTAGCGGCCGAATAATATTGCACGCCCCACTTTTCAGTTTTTGAATTTCCACAAAAATGTTAACTAACCAATAATTTTCATTCAACTTCACAATTGTGTTCCACTTGTTGTTGATTCTTCACCAAAAATCTACATTTGGTATTTTTATGCTTGAAGCATGATATGTGGGAAAAGGTTGAAAAGTTCCAGGGGGCCGAATACTTTCGCAAGGCACTGTACATAGTTTGATTAGAAAAACAGGTTTAAAAACAAAAAGTAGTTTATGATATGTACACTTTGTGAGTTGCAGACAATTGCCTGTATTTTGGTTAATTTCTTTTGAATTTTTTAGCTTAATTTGCCTTATAGTAAACGGTTTGCACATGACGTGCAAAACCTCAGTGCAGTCAATTGTAACAAGCACACTTTCTCTTAGTTTAGATTTTTTCCTAAATAAATAACATGTTGCTATCTGCTTCCTGGCACATAAAGTATGAAAAAGCATGCATATTCAAAAAAAATGCACTGGTTCTGGCACTGCTACTGGCACATCTATCTACGTTTCCCTATCAGTTCAACCTCCATAATATTTGAAAACTTTTAGACTAATCTTCTTCTTTGCTGCAATTGTACAGCACACTTCCTTTGAAGTAGTTATCCTATGTTTAAAGCCTTTCTCGCATTATCTCTATTTCAGAAACACTTTAAAAATGGCTGCTGCAGTCTTGGCCTTGACTTTTATGCAGTCTGATAGCACCTTTCTTGAAGCCATGTGAACCCGCTCTGGCTTATGCAAGCTCTTGCTTTCTGTAAATGAACATTTTTGGGGTGATTTAAGCAAATAAAGTCACAAATTGTTAAAATTCAATGGGACCATCACATTTTCTATGATTTAACAAGCATTCAATTCAATCATCTCTAACTGCTTCCTTTGCATACATCCATACAATAAGTCATTGCGGAAACAGCCATATCCAACTAAAGTAGTCATTTCCAAGATTATCAAAGTTTAGAGTCTCCATTACTGCAACAATATTTTAATTTAAAAATGTACCTAAAAAACCCCACAGAAATAGATAACTAGATAGAGAGCTAGAGGAAATATAATTTGATTTTACCTAAAATATTGAATTAAGATTTATACATATGGTGAATGCCATCAATTTTCTAAAAGACAGTTTATTTTCATGACAAAGTGTATAATGGATTGGCTTCCTCTGACAGATAGGTGCTTCCTTTTTCATGCACTTAGCTACGGAGTTTCCAAACAATAGTTTGCTATGCCTCCTCATGACTTTGTCAAACTTAAAAGCTCAGAGACTTCCTGCCCACCTCTTATGACATACTGATTACAGAGAATAATGTTTAAAACAAAATGTTCCATGTTATTATGCTGTCTGTCACATCTGAATAACCCATAGTCAAGTTTTCTACACTGTAAATTCAAAGTTATTTATTAAAGTGAGACTAATGCTTCTCATCAAGCTCTGGTTTTGTTACAGACGGTTTGCTAGTATTCAGTGTCCTTTAACTAAAATATTTCTGAGGTGTTAATTGTACAGATAGAATAATAACCATATTATAATAATGAAAGCATTATTGAATCCAAAGTGTATGCATTTTTCATGTACAGATGTTTCAATTGCTACAATAACAGGCATAGTATGTGAGCATTGTATTTGCACACAGTGGGGAAAATAAGCATTTGATACACTGTCAATTTTGCAGGTTTTCTCACTTACAGAGAATGGAGAGGTCTGTAATTTTTATCATAGGTAAACTTCAACTGTGAGATAGAATCTTAAAATAAATCCAGAAAATCACAATGTATGATTTTTACATACACAAATACTCGCGTATAAGCCAAGATTTTCAGCCCATTATTTTGGACTGAAAGTCCCCCTCTCAGCTTATACATGAGTCATATATGCCAGGGGGTCGGTGGGGGAGGGGGAGCGGGGGTGTTAGATCATATTGACCCCCCCTGATGCATCTCTGCAGCCCGCTTGCTTGTTCCACGGTCTCAGGCTCCTTCCTTCAGCTGTCATGTGGTGGCGCTCATTAAAGTCATAGATATGCACATATTCATGACTTTAATGAGTGGTACCACGTGACCGCTGAAGGAAGGAAGGGAGACGGTGGAGAAGCGGGGCTGCAGAGACCACGCCAGGAGGGGGTAAGTATATGCAATATTCACCTGTCCCTGGTCCATCGCTGCTCGCCGCTGTCTGCCGCATCCTCTGTCAGTGACATTCAGACAGCAGAGGGCGCGATGACGTAGTCAGTGTGTGCCCTCTGCTGAACGTTACTGCAGAGGACCCCACAAACAGCGTCGAGCAGCGATGGACCCGGGACAGGTGAATATCGCAGGTGCCAGGTCCTGAGCTAGGGGCAACAGTGGCACCTGTCCCCCATAGCGCCCCAGTGTCTCCGCCTTCTCAGGACCCAGCACCTTGCCCCCAGCGATGAGAGGTGAGTATGTCATTTTTTTATATGCAGCACAGCGGCAGCAGCATATGGGGGCATAATGTATGGAGCATCTTATGAGGGCATAATCTATGGAGCACCTTATGGGGCATATTCTATGGCGCATCTTATGAGGGCATAATCTATGGAGCATCTTATGCAGGCATAATCTATGGAGCATCTAATGGGGGCATAATCCATGGAGCATTTTATGGAGGCATAATCTATGGTGCATCTTATGGGGGCATAATCTATGGAGCACCTTATGGGGAATTTTATGGGGGCATAATCCATGGAGCCTCTTATGGGGGCATAATCTAAGGAGCATGTTATGGGGCATAATCTATGGAGCATCTTATGGGGGCATAATCTATGGAGTATTTTATGGGGGCATAATCTATAGAACATCTTATGGGGCATTATATGGGGTATATTTTGTATGGAGCATCTTATGGGGCCATTATTAACCTTTGTGCAGCATTATATCGGGTATATTTTGTATGGAGCATCTTATGGGGCAATCATTAACCTTTATGGGGCATTATATGGGGCATAGTGTGTATGGAGCATTTTATGGGGCCCATCATGAACTGTATGGGCCCCTGATTCAATATGGATATTCCAAAACTTTTAACCTACTGATGTCTCAATTCATTTTACTTTTATTGGTATCTATTTTTATTTTGGAAATTTACCAGTAGCTGCTGCATTTTCCACCCTAGGCTTATACGCGAGTCAATAAGTTTTCCAAGTTTTTTTGTGGCAAAATTAGGGGAGTCGGCTTATATACGGGTCGGCTTATACACGAGTATATACAGTAATTAATTTGCATTTTTTTGCATGAAATAAGCAATGGTTAGAAATAGCATCGCTATATTGTTTTGTCACTGTAACAAATCCATCTGAGGTGGGCAAACTATCCTGTGATACTATTCCTGCAAATTCTTTTAAGTAGGGAAATATTATGCGCCTTTTACAGTACACCAGTTGTGTGTCGAAAGCATACAGCAAAACTTTGTTGGCTAGCAATTGCATCGCTATATTGCTCCTGCACTGTAACAGGTCCATTTGAGGTGGGCACATTTTCCTGCTATACTAATCCTCCAAAGTTTTCTCAACAGGGAATGATAATGATTACAGTGTCTGAGGTTGTAGGCCTGCTTCCGGAGCACAACAAACACACACATAATGTCGACCCTTCCTTGTGTAGCCCATTCACTATCTCCATCTATCCCTCAGTCCTTCAAGATGACTGGACAATCATTGTAAATACATCACTGTAAACACACACCTGTACTCTTTTTCTCCCCCACCTCATTGTAAATTGTAAGCTCTCACGAGCAGGGTCGTCTTATTTTGCTTTAATTATTGTATTGTTAATGTTGTTACTTATGACTTGTGTTTTGAAACTGTTAAACTGCAAAGCACTGAGGAATATGTTGGCACTTTATAAATAAAGATTATTATCATTATAAATACGTTTTTTGGTTGCCGCAACATTGCATTAAAATGCAATAACGGGCGATCAAAAGATCATTTCTGCACATAAATGGTATCCTTAAAACGTCAGCTTGGAGTGCAAAAAATAAGCCCTCACCCAACCTGAGATCATGAAAAATGAGACGCTGCGGGTATTGGAAAATAGGGGGTTTTTTTTAGCAAACATTTAAATGTTTTCTCACCACTTAGATAAAAAAAAGAACCTAGACATATTTGGTATTTATGAACTGGTAATGACCTGGAGAAACATAATGGCAGGTCAGTTTTAGCATTTAGCGAACCTAGCAAAAAAGCCAAACAAAAAACAAGTGTGGGATTGCACTTTTTTTGCAATTTCACCGCACTTGGAATTTGTTTCCCATTTTTCAGTATTTGACATGCTAAAGCCAATGATTTCATTCAAAAGTACAACTCATGCTGTAAAAAATTAGCCCTCACACGGCCATATTGACAGAAAAATAAAAAAGTTATGGCTCTGGGAAGAAGGGGAGCGAAAAACCTAAAACCGAAAAAACTCTGGTCACTAAAGGGTTAATTCATGCTCATTAAATATTTTTTGGTTGTCTAATTGAGTCAGTGGAGTATTGTACTTAGGAGGTTATTCCTAAAACGGTAGGGTCACACAGCAGTTTTCTCTTCATCTGAAAAAAAATTCAAATATGCTAATCGGACTATGATCAAAGTTTGATCAGAATGGGATTTTTTTTCTTGAGATGGAGAAAAAAAGCTTTTGTGCCTTCTCCATTGAGTCAGTCTGTGAAAACTGTCTCATGTCTTCCTAGTACATTCCGATGTTTTCCATTGACCCATAGCCTTGTGCTGCTGATTTTGATCCAACACTCATAAAAATTAGACATTTCAAAGGTTTTTTCAGTAGATCTCAGGAAAAAATTGGACATTTGTGGAGACCCATAGCATGACCTGGGTATGAGAACTATCCATCAACAATCTGACAAAATCAGTCATCTGCAAGAGCACAAATAGTAATTCCCTAGCTACAGTAAGCCGATATGTTACTGACTGCTGAGGGTTCCATCACTGGTACCCACAATCACCCAAAGAATGGAGCTTTGAAACCTGGTATTCCGGCTCTGCAGAGCTCCAATTTGAATACAGTGGAGGTGTGTGTGCTTGACCTTTCCTCCTTTCATTGTCTATAGTGCTGCTTGAGAAAGCCAAGCACAGTTTTGTATTCAAAATAGGTCTATGTCAGAGCCTAGTTTCTGGGTTCCAAATTCCATTTTCAATCAATTTCCATGATCTAATTCCATTCACATGATCTCTTAAAGTCCCAGTAATCAGTGAGTTATCCACTAACATTGGGGTACTGTATAACTTACTATTTTGCAAATAACTATTTCACTTTTTTGGTCTAAGGTGGTTCTTCCCAAACTCCAGTCATCATGGCCCCCAAGATGTTATGTTTTCAGGATTCCCTTACCATTGTGCAGATGATGGAACTATTATTAAGGCATTATAAATTGCCACAGGTTCTCTCACCTGACAAATACTGGGGAAATCCTTAAAAAAAGTGTAGGGCACCATGATGACAGGGTTGGGAAACACTGATATAGGGTAATAATATTTTATTGTCCTTTTAGCTATTAATCCTTGCATCACTTTTGTAGTTGCCCTTTATATGCTAAAAATTAATTTAAAACAAATACAATCTATTCAACTAATGACAGGTTTTCCCAATAAGAGGTTAACTGTTATTGGAGACCACAAATCCGGGAGTACCGCGAAATAGGGTGAACAAATAAAATAATAATTCCTAAAAAGACAGGTAATTAAAGAAAAGAAATCTAAGGCGTCAATATAAAATATTACTTTTTTATAGCTTTTAAAATAAAAGCTGATTGTGCTTTATTGGTAAGATGTCCAAGTTTTGGTTTTTAAGTGCTACCTCTCTGTCCTGAAAGACCCTGAAGAGTCTTTAAAGATGCTTCTGCTTTGTGAGATGTATTTCTGATGCTACTACCTATTCATGATCTATTCACACAAAGAAATGGAGAAAAAGTCCAAAATATATTAGAAACGTAAGAAATTTATTATACATACAAATAGTACTGACAATTATAAACAACATCTACAATGAAGGAATCGGGTAATATCAGCTGCTTATTGTCCTGTCCATATAATACCAAGTAAAAAAGAGCCAAGTGCTTCATGTAATGATGGGCCATAAAACCGGGACACAAGTGTAGGGAAAAACCCAGGTGCGCATCCTGAGAGACAACCCCGTTATCCCGTGCTAAAGTGCTTACCCATCGTATGCTCCAGGACAAGTGCCGCGCCGCCACCGACGCGTGTTTAGCCTCTTTCTCAAGGTGCAGCTGATATTACCCGATTCCTTCATTGTAGATGTTGTTTATAATTGTCAGTACTATTTGTATGTATAATAAATTTCTTACGTTTCTAATATATTTTGGACTTTTACTCCATTTCTTTGTGTGAATATGTTATGTGGGAGTGTCCATCATCGATCCCCTCTGAGTCATAATTTTACAAATGGTGACTCGCCTGGGGTACATTTCAAATTGTTCCATATGGTATTGTTTTATACCTATTCATGATATAAGCATTTTAAGAAGATCTGATATAATTTGTGGTATTATTAAGGTGTTGAAGTATATTGATGATCTTTTAAAATTTTATGCCGGATTATTAAAGTGCTGATTCATGCATTTCCAAAGGTGCACAATGTATACTCATTACAAGTAGCACACTACAAATGTATTTGTTACCTATTCCATATTTTTTTCTGTTCTCTTAGCTATTTATACCTGTCATTATATTTCCTTTTTATGATTGATTTTTGAATAATAAAGAGCTATTGATTACATACAACTAAAATGGTAAAAAAAATATTAATTTTAATACATGTACAAATAAAGAAAGAACAAAGTGTAAATGATCATTATTGCAGAAAATGAGTCTGCCTAGTATTTCCATTATTTTCCTGATTACCTTATTCATTTACGACAAGAAGCAGCAATGTTTGGAAATATTTCCTACTGAAAGAGCATTTCAGTAATTACCATATAACAACATGTATACAATACAGCCAGCTCATTATTTGCTTTTCAAAATTAGAATCAAGAACAGAAAACCTAATGAGCACTATTCTTCTTAAGAATTTAGAAATGCATTGAAGAAGAATATTTCCAAGTTAGAGGTTAAGCCTAATTTAGAAAAAAAGGAAAAACAAAACAATGCAAATGTTCAATAACGAACAATTTTATCTTTAACCTTTACTTATTTGAAGAACATCACAATCCCAATGTTTCATTGAGTGACAATTACAGCAGTATGCCAAGCAATGAAGCTGAGGCACACCTGTAAGCTGGATTGATTTTCCTTGTCGTCTCTGCAGAACAATATTTTCATGTAAGCAATAGCTGACAAGCTTGGACCCGATTGACTGGCTGCATTGTAATTAAAAGTACTGAAAATATAAAAGATTGATCTGCAAATGGGAGAGTGATATGGTAAAGCAGTTTATGAGAGACATGGAACAAAATATTTTCGACTTTGATAGGCACATTGTTATCAGCACAAGCATATTGTGATAGATCTCTTCAACCTGGATGAGATTATCTGAAAACCTATCAAAATATTTACCATCCAAGTCCCTTCGACTTCTACTATTTTTTATAATGCTGAGTGCTAATTCCAGAAATGAGGTAATGTCTTTGGTAGCATATGATGTGTCAATTAGCATTACCACATTTGCTTCATAAATCTGTCAGAAATGTTTTCTCACATAAAACTTGGGGGGAGGGATCCATGTGACAATGCAAAAAAAGCAACTACTTACTCACTTACTCATGTAGTGTAGAGGATACTTCTCTAATTTTGTTCTTCATCCATTTGCAGGATATAAAGCTGTAGCACATCACCATGTTACATTTAATCTCATTTCATCACTTTTTGGTCTACTACTCACACTATATGACCACTTTACATTTATGGAGCTTAACTATCTTAATCATGCAAGCTACAGATTTGAAAAGGTTGTTTCTGTGCAAGTTAAATTCAGTAAAAATTTATGCAAGAAATTATTTTTAACATAAACTGTATTTTATAGCATCGGGACTTGTATTATTATTGTACTCAGCTAATTGTCATTTTTGCTAAATGATTTTTGTTGTCTCCTCATTATGAAGTTACTGTATACTGTATACCACCTTAAAAAGAAATAATCATAGCTCCACTTAAAATCTTCATATCTCAGAGTCAAAAATGGTTACAATTTGTTTTAGAGTTCTAATTTACTATGAACTTAGTTTTTTGCTGTAATTTTTTTTCGGGTATTAAACAGAAATGTGCACACCGCTTAAAGAAATGGTCTGAAACTAGCATTTATTTAGCCACATGCCGGGGCGGGGCTGCTAGCAGGGTTTTAGGGTTTTCTTCTTACAATGCACACTGACAGTGCACTCCCTTGCCAGCTTGTCACTTCTCATCAGAGCAGATAAGGGAGCACACTATGACTATCCATTAAGAAGTATAGTGCATAGTATGAAGGGAGCTCATACGGAGCATATGTCAGAATTAACAACCAATGCATGCTCATTAGAGCAGAGGACTAGGCCAGCTCGAATAATGACGATCACAAAATAAGTCCTATTTCCCATTTATTTATTTCTCCTCTGATATGATCTATCATACCACAGGAGAAAGAAATGGGGTCCCGCCGAGATCTGCCAGCCTACACCTGGCAACAATAGAAGATTTTTATTGGTTCAGCGTGATCACTGTGATAAACCCTATCACAGTGAATAAAATAAAAAAAGTAATTCAAACCCCCATTTATTACCCCCTTACTTAAGTAAAATAATAAAAAAAAATCCATTTTTCCATTATTGTTAGGGTTGGGGCTAGGGTTAGGTTTAGAGCTAGAGTTAGGGTTGGGACTAGGGTTAAGGTTGAGGCTAGGGTTAGGGTTGGGGCTAGGGATGGGTTAGAGCTAGGGTTGGGGCTAGGGTTAGGGTTGTGTTGGGGTTATTGTTGTAGTTACAGTTGTAGAGTTGGGGTTATGGTTGTGGTGTGGGAGTTATGGTTGTGGTGCTAGGATTAGGGTTGTTTTGGGGATACGGTTGTGTTAGGGTTATGGTTGGGGTAATGGTGGTGTTGGAGTTGGGGTTAGGGTTGTGGTTAAGGTTAGGGTTGAGATTAGGGGTAGGGTTGGGATTACGGTCAGGGGTAGGGTTGTGTTAGGGCTCGAGTCAGAATTAGGGGTTTCCACTGTTCAGGTACATTTGGGTCTCCAAATGTGAAAATAAAAGTTTGGGTCTGAAGTAAATCTTTTGTGAAAAGAGTAACATTTCATTTTTTCCTTCCACATTGCTTTAGTTCTCATGAAGCACCTGAAGTGTTAGTAAACTTCTTGAATGTGGTTTTGAGCAAATTGAGCATTGCAGTTTTTAGAATTGTGTCAATTTTGAGCATTTTCTGTCATATTGACCTCCCAAATTCACTTTGAATGTAAGGTGGTCCCTAAAATTTGTAAATTTTGTTGGAAAAATGAGAAATCGCTGGTCAATTTTAATCCTTATAACATCCTAACAAAAAAAAATGTTTCCAAAATTGTGCTGATTTTGTGTTATATGACTCTCTGATTTAAGGGCACAAAGATTAAAATTTGAAAATTGCAAAATTTTCAAGATATTTTCCAAATTTGTTTTTTTTTCATAAATAAACGCAAGTCATATCAAAGAAATTTTACCATGAACATGAAGTACAATATGTCACGAAAAAACATTCTCAGAATAAGCGGGATTTGTTGAAGTGTTCTAGAATTGTTGAAGTGTTCTATAACCTCATGAAGTGACAGTGGTCAGAATTGTAAAAATTGACTTGGCTATTAAGTAAAAAATTGGCTCTGTCACTAAGGGGTTAAAACAACAATAACAAAAAGGCACAATTTGAAGCTACATACATGTCTCCAGATTTTTATTCTACAGGTGTTTTCTATATAGAAATATTAGTTTTCTTTCAAGATAGAAAATGCATCTTTAAAACATTTCTAATGACATCAAAAGAAACATAAATGTCGTTCAACAGAATTTCACAGGAGAAAATCTTGATAGAACACAGTCAAGTCTTTGTCAGAACTTTATGCACTTACCTGAGAATGAGCCAATAAATGAATTGGTTTTGACAATAGATTCAGTTATTGCTTTGCTGGCTGCCTGACAAAGATTTTGTTTCAGACCAAGACTGCTTTCAAGCAAATTAGATGCAATTGAATTTTTCAAATTGCTGATAAATTGCTGTTTTGTTCACACACCAGGTTTCCTTCTATTCATATATCTTGTGCTTATAAAATGCACGATAAAGTGACAAAGTTAGTAAAAAAAACAACTTAAAGGAACATTAACAATTATATTCCACTATATATTTATCCAAAAATTATTTCAGCTCTATTAAAAGTTTTGATTTAGAGATGATTAAACAGTTTGACATTCAAATTTGATGTTTTAAGTACGGTATATGTCGCAAATTCTGACTCAAAGCAAGCAAATAATTACAAAGATTTTTTGTTCATCAAATCTTCCAAAAATAACTACTTTTTAAAAAAGCAGAAATAGGCTGGCATTTTTTAAAGCTGAAAAATATATGACATAAATAAAAGCTAAATTGATATTTGCTAATAAAATAGTGTGATCATTTTAACCCCTTAGTGACCGGGCTAATTTTTTGAAAAGTCACTTTATGTGATAATAACTCTGGAATGCATCAACATATCGCATTGCCTTTGAGAAAGTTTTTTCATGACATATTGTACTTTATGATAATGGTAAATTTATGTTGATATTTTCTGCATTTATTTATAAAAATATCAGAAATTTTACAAAAATTTCAAAAAATGTGCAGTTTTTGAACTTTGATTATCGCTTTAAGACAGTTATATCACACAAAAATATTAATGACGAACATTTACCTCATGTCTGCTTTACATCAGCACCATTTGTAAAATGTTTTATTTTGTTAGAATTTTAGAAGGTTTAAAAATTTAGCAGTAATTTTTATTTTTTTCAAGGAAATTTACAAAACTTTTTTTAGGGACCTATTAAGTTTTTAAGTAACTTTAGGTGACTTATATATTGGAAACCTCCAAAAGTGATACCATTTTAAAAACAGTTCCCCTCAACGTATGCAACATTGCTTTCATGTAGTTTATTAAACCCTCCATCAGGAACAATATTCGCACTAACTCGTAATGGAACAATGTGCCTGTAAAGCGCAGGCTAGAAAAATGCCTAGAATATCTAATTTTCTCAATTTCAGTGATCTAAAAGTGATCAGAGACCTTCATAGGGATGTAATAAAAGAGACTACACATTATCAGGTGCAAACCAAACCCATTTACTCAACATAAAAGTAATAACTTTGATATACACAAATTTCAAAAGTCCTGAGAGTACACTTTCATTTGTAAGAAAATCTGCCTTATTTATATGAAATATCCATAAATCTTTCTCTATCCATTCATAAAACAAGCTAAATAAACAATAGTAATGACTAAAAACATTACATACCAACCTTATAAAGTGTGATGTGTTCGGGAACAATGAGCCTGAGAAGCCAGCACAGCTATATCTTCCTTCCTGAAGCTCTGCAGACCAACTGTGGTATCAGGTTTCACACAGCAGCTAGAGCCAGGAGACTATCTAGAGGGAGGGGGTTTCCGGAAAATCTGGTGAAAAGGGAGAAATCAAAGTAGAAGAGCTGCGCCTGTCAGATCCATTGTTCCTGACGGAGGGTTTTTAACTCTTCAGGTGCTTTTCAGGAATTAATGCAAAACGGCATAGCAGGAATGAAGATGTTTATTTTTGCCATCTAAATGTCGCTAACTTCTGAACTGACCGCCATAGCCGTGAGACTCTAAGGCCGTTATTTGGCCATGAATTGCCATGGCTAACATCAGGACCACACAATCAAGATCTCAGGGTGCAAATGAGGTTAAAGAAGGAGCCCCCACACTCTGTTAACTATCTAGATGCTGTAGTCATTATTAACAGCAACATTTAGGGGTTTAATAACTATAGTTGCTACCAACATTGATGGCGGCTGAGTCAGCACATAGTCAGCTATGGTGTACAGCCAAAAGCTGTTGGATTGTTAGGCATCGAGTTTTCCCCACTGCACAGGAGAAATCTCAAGCCATATCCTCTGCGGTCTCCCATTCTTCTGCAGCCGCAGAGGATCCTGCTCAGCACAGATGTCGGTCCCATCATCTTGCTCAGGCTAATGCTATGCGTCTGGTTACTGCTGCTGCCCCAGGCTCAGCTATAGCATCCTGCATTAGTCAGCGGTGAGCAGACGCTCCTGGGACTAAGTCCTGCTTTTCTCCATCTGAGCATGCCCATGAGACAACCGCTCATTGGTGGTCAGAGGTCACATGCTCAGGTCCTCAAGCAGCTCGGATTAGGCCATCAGGAAGGTCCCAGAAGGCTGCGGTTATAAAAGGATTGCACGGCCGTATGGTAGTAGTGACAACGTAGAGTGTGTGTTGTATGCAAGTATGAATGTCTCTGATGACTTACTCATTATGAAATCCCTACCCTTGGTATGCATTTGCTTGGTAGTGCAGGTAGGAGGCAGAGTCAGGGCCTAGCTTCCATGCCATGTAGTGGCTTTGCCTGTATGCCACTGTGCACTTGGTCTGCACTCCACAGTAGCCAGCGTCGATTAGTGGTGTTTGAAGGTGTAACGCCATGTGCCTAGTGGGTGTAGAGAGGCTCTTACCCTGCATCTTTGGGGCAGAGTCTTGTGACCTTACACTAGTGCTGACTCAGCTGTGCCCTTTGACAGTTAACAGGATACGGCATCTGTGTTATGCGGTACCGTGGCTCTGTGAAGCAACAGAACCCATCGCTATTACATACTGGGTGGCGTTTAACCCACGTGTATCATGTGCTATACCCCCATTTAGTGTCCGCCATTACCGAGCAGTAGTTAACATCCCTGCACGGTGGATCCCGGGCTGCAAACGCACTTATTACCATCTTTTATTATTTGGTGTGTTCTGTCAGTCCTAACATGGATTGCCACCCTTGGGAGGATGCTAGTCTCTTATATCGCAGGTCAGGAAAAAGATGTACTGGTGGTCACTAAGGGGTAAATTCACTTGACAATTCAATATATAAACATATTGATGTTAAACCAAAATCTACCTTTAACCCCGTGCTATGTATAGGCCCTTATCCAGAACCTTTTTCCACTTTTGTCATTAAGTTTAAAAAAATTGACAGGGAATTCTCCAAACATGAAAGGTAACTTAATTATAGATAGAAAATTACAATAAGAAGACTACGAGAAAATTTTAATTTGAAAATCAGAAATTGTGATAAAAGGGGGTTCTTCAAGAAAGGCAAGATTATCTATTTTTAACCCATGAAATATTATCAAATTAACACTATTACAACCAATATTAGGAGATTTCTTCCAAAGAATACAAACAGGAATTTAACCCCTCAGTGGCCGAGCTAATATTGACTATAATAACCAGGATACATTTTTGAAATATGACCAATGTCACTCTATGTGTTAATAACTCTGGAACTCTTGTTCATGTTGTACTTCATGTACATGTTGTACTTCATGATAGTGGTAAAATTTGCTTGATATGACTTGTGTTTTTTTGCGAAAATATCGCAATTTTAGCAACAATTTTGAAAAAAGAAAATACAATTTTCAAACTTTCAATCTTTGTATCCTTAAACCAATTAAGTCATGCTGTGCAAAATTATTAATAATAACATTTCTCATATGTCTACTTTACATCTGCATAATTTTTCAAATGTCTTTTTTCCTTAAGATGCTAGAAGGGTTAAAAGTTTAGCAGCAATTTCTCATTTATCCAACAAACTTACAAAACCTGTTGCTTTAAGGACCTATTCAGATTTCAATGGACCTGGAGGGGCCAATAAATTGTAAACTCCCAAAAGTGATACCATTTTAAAAACCACACCCCTCAAATACATCAAACCTGTTGTCAGGAAGTTTTTTTAACCCTTCATGTGCTATACAAGAATCAATGAAAAGTGGAATGAGAAAGAAATTGTTAGGGTCGGCGGAACGCACCAGATATAAATAATAGGAGGTGCGTTCGCCGCCCGGGGTCCACCGTGCGGTAGGTGACAAGACCGCTGCTGAGTAATGGCGGATGCACCGAAAGGTGAGGTACTGCGCTCGGGTTAACGTCACCCGAACGCTAAGTACGGCTCTGTTCACACACAGAGTCGCTAAAACAACAGAGTTGTATGAGGACGCTGGCCCTGTTTACTTCACAGGATACCCAGCGAATGACGCTGCAACCGCAGATGCCAAGAACGCTGCAACCGCAGCGCGGCAATAACTATCGCTGCTGAGCGACGGCGCCGGAACGACCGAGCACCGTCGGACGCTAGTGTGTCATGCAGGAGGCACAGTGGCGTGTAGCTGGCCACACCCTGGAGCTGACTACCCAACAATCTGTCACCATTTGTAATAACCGAGGGAAGGGGTTTCAAATGAGTCAGTCACCAGTCCATGCATCCATCACCATACACACACAGCATAATATGCTACATTAGCGCATGGCCGAGCCGCCATGCGGGCTTTTTATAGCCATGCGCTTCCGGGACCTTCCAGTACTATAGGAAGGACCAATCAGATCCGACATAGGACCTGCACATGTGACCCCTGCTCTCCACTGAGAGGACAAGTTGTGGGCATGCCTAGTAGCACGACATGAGGACTTAGCCTCGGGAGCAGTTCCCTGCAAAGCAGGCTGCGTCACCATTGCTGCACCAGAGGTGGCAGCAACATCCAGGCTCACAGAACGAGTCAGAGGGAGATGCCTGGCCAGCCGAGATTGCTGAGCAGGAGTCCGAGCGGTCGGAGAGGAATGGGAGACCGCAGGATGTCTGGCTCTGGATTCCCGCTGTGCAGTGACAGGAATCCGGCACCTAACATTACCCCCCCCCCTAGGGCCCCATCCCCTCTGAGCCTCACTGCGCTCAAAAGCCGCGATCAGGAGCGGTGCGTGAATGTTTTCCACCGGCTCCCAGGTCCGAGCCTCGGGACCATGACCCTTCCAGTCCACCAAATAAAATTTTTTGCCACGGACAAACTTGCGCCCCACGATGGCATTAACCTCAAACTCGTCAGACGATAAGTCTGATGACCCGGCAGATGGCTCGGAAAACCGGGCCATGTGAACTGGTTTGAGGAGGGACACATGGAACACGTCCGAGATGGCCAAATGTGGGGGAAGAGCCAGACGGTAGACCACCGAGCTAAGTCGCTCAAGGACCTTGAATGGGCCAATGTATCGTGGCGCGAACTTGGGCGACTCAACCCGCAGTTTAATGTTTCGGGTAGAGAGCCATACCATGTCGCCAGGGGAGAAGCTTGGAGCAGGACGTCGGTGTGCGTCAGCGGAGATCCTCATTCTCTCCTTGGAAGCTCAGATAGCATCCTGGGTGCGATCCCAAATGTCACGTGCCTCCACCACCCAGTCTGCCACCCTGGAGTCGGTTTAAGACACGGGCATGGGCACAGGAACGCGCGGATGCTGACCGTAATTTAGGAGGAATGGGGTTTGACCGGTAGAGTCGGCCACAGCATTGTTCAACGCGAACTCTGCCCACGGCAGCAAGGATGCCCAGTCGTCCTGCCTGGCTGAGACAAAATGTCGAAGATATGTTATCAAGGTCTGGTTGGCTCTCTCTAACAAACCCATTCGTCTCGGGATGATAGGCCGAGGAGAGATTCAGCTCAATGCTGAGTAGAGAACAGAGCCCTCTCCAAAACCGGGACGCAAACTGAGGACCTCGGTCACTGACAATCTTGTCCGGCATGCCGTGCAGGCGGAAAACGTGCTTGATGAACAAGACTGCCAGGCCCCGCGCTGATGGTAACTGGGAGAGAGGTACCAGGTGCACCATCTTAGAGAAATGGTCGGTGACAACCCAAATGACCGTGCTGCCGCTGGACTTGGGTAGCCCCACCACAAAGTCCATACCGACCATCTCCCAGGGCCTGTCTGCTATCGGCAGAGGGAAAAGAAGCCCAGCGGGCCGCTGCCGAGAGGACCTATTCCGGGCGCAAGAGACGCATGCCTCAATATAGTCCTTGACGTCACAGGCCATATGTGGCACCAGTACGTCCTCGCCAAAAGGTCGGAGGTCCGTTTTGTCCCAAAATGTCCACCCACTCTGGACGAGTGAGCCCAAGAGAGGACCTCCGGTCGCAGACGGGCAGGGACAAATGTCTTGCCCGGAGGCACAGACTCAAGGGCAACCGGAGCCACAGTCCTCAGGCTTTCAGATGGGACGATCAGCCGAGGCTCCTCCTCCTCTTCCTCCGATGACACCACGGAGCGGGAGAGAGCATCGGCCCGGACGTTCTTCTCCCCGGAGAGAAAGTGGAGGGTGAAATGGAACTGGGAAAAGAACAAGGACCATCTAGCCTGGCGAGAGTTTAGCCGCTGGGCTGTTTGTAAATACACCAAGTTTTTGTGGTCGGTGAACACCTGGAAAGGGTGACGAGCCCCCTCAAGGAGGTGTCTCCACTCCGAGAAGGCCAACTTCATCGCTAGCAACTCCCTGTCCCCGATGGCATAATTCCTCTCTGCTGGTGTGAAGGTCTTGGAGAAAAAGAAGCATGGATGCTTCCGACCTTGCGTGTCCTTCTGGAACAGGACTGCTCCAGCACCGACGGAAGAGGCATCCACTTCCAGAATGAAGGGCTTGTCTACATTGGGGCGATGTAGAATGGGAACGCTAGCGAAATGGGACTTAATGGTGGAGAAGGCCTTGGAGACCGGTTCCGACCACAACTTGGGATTTGCACCCTTCTTGGTGAGGGCTACCAAGGGTGCTACCAAAGTCGAGAAGTGGGGAATGAATTGGCGATAATAATTTATGAACCCCATAAAGCGCTGCACCGCTTTGAGAGAATGAGGTTCCTGCCAATCCATCACCGCCTGTAGCTTGGCAGGATCCATGGCCAATCCCTGGGCCGAGATGATATAGCCCAGGAAAGGCAAGGACTCCTGCTCAAACACACACTTCTCCAACTTGGCATAGAGGGAGTTCGCCCGCAGGCGATCGAAAACTTTGCAAACTTCTCTCCGGTGGGAGTCAATATCTGGAGAGTAGATGAGGATATCATCCAGATAGACTACAACCGAGGTGGTAAGCATATCCTGGAAGATATCGTTCACAAAGTCCTGGAAGACGGCCGGGGCATTACAGAGCCCGAAGGGCATCACCAGGTATTCATAGTGCCCGTCCCTGGTGTTAAATGCCGTCTTCCATTCATCCCCATCACGGATGCGAATCAGGTTGTAAGCCCCCCGCAGATCAAGTTTGGAAAATACCCTCGCTCCTCGTAGCCTATCAAACAGTTCTGATATCAGGGGCAGTGGATATTTATTCTTAACGGTGATGGCGTTAAGACCCCTGTAATCAATGCAAGGACGTAGTTCCCCACTCTTCTTCTGGACGAAGAAGAATCCCACCCCCGCTGGTGACACTGACTTCCTAATGAATCCTCTTGCCAGATTCTCCCTGATGTACTGAGACATGACCTCAGTCTCCGGGAGAGATAGGGGATTGACTCGACCCCGGGGAGGCTCAGCACCAGGCAAGAGGTCAATAGGACAGTCATAGGGGCGATGCGGTGGAAGGGTTTCCACCGCCTTTTTGGAGAACACGTCTGCATACTGCCGATAGTGTTTGGGGAGCGAGGAGAGATCAGCGGGAACCTCGGTGGAGGCAACCTGAACGCACTCCCTCAGACATCTACCCTCACATGACTTACTCCACCCAATAATCCTCCCTGAGGACCACTCTATATGGGGGGAGTGATACCGCAGCCAGGGAACCCCTAGAAGTACCTGGTCAATACCCTCGGGCATGACGAGGAGGGATATCGTCTCCTGATGAGACGGAGCCACAGAGAGTACCAAGGGGACGGTCTGGTGAGTTATCTGCGAGGGTAGAGTGGTGCCGTTTACCACTCTGACGGTGACTGGTGTAGACATCATAACCAGAGGTATAGCGTGCCGTTGGGCGAAGGCTGACGACATAAAATTGCCCTCCGCCCCAGAATCCACGCAAACCTCCACCGCCAGAGTGGAAGAATTAAACCCAAGAGTCCCCTTAAAGGACAGCTTGGAGGAAAATGTCGCTGGCTTTAGTGCGCCGCCTCCTACGGCCACTAGGCGCGAGGGTTCTCCCTGCTGCTGTGGGCACCGGTTGGCGAGGTGACTGGCCTGCCTACAAATATGACAGCTCACAGGAGCTCGAGCGGACCGGAGTCTAGATCCCTCACGGGAAGCCCCCTGACGCTCGGACGCCCGATCAGGGAATTCCAGAGGTCTAGAAAAACAAGGTGCCAACCTAAACCTCTGCCTACACTGGTCCCGTTCCAACCTTCGCTCGATGAAGCGAAGATCGATTCGGGTGGAGACAGAGATAAGCTCCTCCAGTGTAGCGGGAATCTCCCTGGTGGCCAGAGCGTCCCTCACATGGCCAGCCAAACATCTCCAGAACGCCGGAATGAGAACCTTATCTGGCCACTCTAATTCTGAGGCCAGCGTCCGGAACTGGATGGCGAAGTGACTGACCATGGACGAGCCCTGTGACAGTGCCAGCAGCTGGAGCGCGGTGTCATGGGTGACTCGTGGTCCCAGGAAGACCTGTTTCAGAGTGTCTAAGAACCGCGAAGCACCCTGCACCACATGATCACCACGCTCCCACAGCGGTGTGGCCCACTCCAAAGCCCTGCCCGACAGAAGGGAAATAATAAATCCCACTTTAGCCCGCTCGGAGGGGAATCGGGCAGCCAGCAGCTCCAGCTGTATAGAGCACTGGCTTACGAAACCCCTACAAGCTGCACTATCACCCGAGAACTTTTCGGGCAGCGGGAGGTGGGACAAAGTCGGGGCAGGGATGGCAGTGGTCACACGGGAAACAGCCTCTGTGGCTGCCTGAACAGCGACTGCAGCAACATCCGCAGCTGAGGCTGAACGCTCGAGAGCCGCCAACCTGCCCTGCAGCTGCCGGATGTGCTGCAGCAGTCGCTGTTCATCCGCCATTACTAGCCAGACCCTGGCGCTAGTGTAATGTTAGGGTCGGCGGAACGCACCAGATATAAATAATAGGAGGTGAGTTCGCCGCCCGGGGTCCACCGTGCGGTAGGTGACAAGACTGCTGCTGAGTAATGGCGGATGCACCGAAAGGTGAGGTACTGCGCTCGGGTTAACGTCACCCGAACGCTAAGTACGGCTCTGTTCACACACAAAGTCGCTAAAACAACAGAGTTGTATGAGGACGCTGGCCCTGTTTACTTCACAGGATACCCAGCGAATGACGCTGCAACCGCAGACGCCAAGAACGCTGCAACCGCAGTGCGGCAATAACTATCACTGCTGAGCGACGGCGCCGGAACAACCGAGCACCGTCGGACGCTAGTGTGTCGTGCAGGAGGCACAGTGGTGTGTAGCTGGCCACAACCTGTAGCTGACTACCCAACAATCTGTCACCATTCGTAATAACCGAGGGAAGGGGTTTCAAATGAGTCAGTCACCAGTCCATGCATCCATCACCATACACACACAGCATAATATGCTACACTAGCGCATGGCTGAGCCGCCATGCGGGCTTTTTATAGCCATGCGCTTCCGGGACCTTCCAGTTCTATAGGAAGGACCAATCAGATCCGACATAGGACCTGCACATGTGACCCCTGCTCTCCACTGAGAGGACAAGTTGTGGGCATGCCTAGTAGCACGGCATGAGGACTTAGCCTCGGCAGCAGTTCCCTGCAAAGCAGGCTGCGTCACCATTGCTACACCAGAGGTGGCAGCAACATACAGGCTCACAGAATGAGTCAGAGGGAGATCCCTGGCCAGCAGAAAGTGCTGAGCAGGAGTCCGAGCGGTCGGAGAGGAATGGGAGACCGCAGGATGTCTGGCTCTGGATTCCCGCTGTGCAGTGCCAGGAATCCGGCGCCTAACAGAAATACATTTAAATTTTACCTTTAAAATATTGCTATAGCCTCTATTTTTTCACTTTTGCAAGAGATCACACCACAGTTTGTTGCCCACTTTCTTTTCATCAGATGTAGTCATAAAGTTCTCTTCGGACAAATGGCAGGTCTCACAACAGAAGGAGCATATTTGAATTTTGAAACACAAATTGGCTGAGATAGATTGTTGGTGACGTGCCCCATTTGCAGGGCCCCTAAGTTGGCTAAATAGTAGAAACAGTAGAAACCCCCTACAAATGACCCCATTCTAGAAAATACAGAGTTTTATCCAGGGGTATAGTCAGGATTTTGAACCCAAAGGTATTACACAGATCTAAATAACATTAGGTCATCATATTAAATATGTCATTAATGTTCAGCTCAGGTGCTCACTACTCGCGTTTGCATCGAATGCTTGGTTATGCACTGAGTATCATGGTTGTGCAAGTGACATGCTTGAGTCTCTGTCACATATGTTTCGCGGCTGTTAGACAAAAAAAATGCAGTGATTGCCTATTTATGGCAGGTGTAATCCACATGTTGTTTGGGTGTCTAACTGCCGCAAAACATGTGGGGTGGGGACTCGAAAATGTCGTTCAAGCACCCACACTACTCTGTGTAAACCCAAGCACCCGATGAAAACTTGAGTAGCGATCAATTGCACTCAACTCTGGCTGCCAAATCTACACAATTTTTATATTTTTAACTTATGAAAAAACCTTGAGCCCAACCGTAAGCCCAGCCTTAAACCCAACCCTAAGCCCAATTCTAAGCCCAACTTTAAGCCTTACCCAAAACCCAACCCTATCCCTGAGCTCAAACCTAACCCTAAGCCCAACCTTAACCCTAACTGTAAAGAATTAAATAAAAATTATAAAATGAAAAAAATTAATCTGACTTAGGGGAAGACATGGAGATGAGAAGATTATTGGGCTTTTGACCACTGTGGTAGGGTCTATCACAGTGATCAAACGTCTAGAACTAATAGCAAAATTTCCTGCTGTTGCCGAGTGCTGACTGGCAGATCTCGGCGGGTGCACTGTGCATGCTCCTGCCATTGTTTTCATGAAGAGGGGGTGGAGGACCTTAGCAAAGAGCAAGAAGACCTGGGGGATGGCTGATGTAGAGAAGGTGGCTTGGGGACATAATTTCTGTCTCCTCTGACAGGTTATATCATGTCAGAAGACAGAGAAATAATTTTTATAGCTGAGGCTTTATTGCGTGATCGCCGTTATTCATTGAATAACGGTGATTATATGATTGTGAACCAGATGAACCATCCCTGATTGTGTTCTCCAGGGTCTCAGCTACCTACAGTATCTGAGCTAAGACCCAGGAGATTTTCGAACTCTGGGGTGCACTAAAGACTGATTCTTGATTGCCATTTTAAAACGTTGATGAGCAAATAAAGTCCCTTAGAGGCCTCCATTTTATTGCGTATCGGCGCTCATTATGAGTTTAACAAGATTGTCAAAAACACCTACAGATTCCAATATGCAAATAAAAAAAGTAAATATTTTCTTACTAATATCAGAATCCCAAATACCAGTTATTTCTAGAATTTATGCATTTAGATTTTTGACAGCCAAATTATTTCCATGGTTGAAAAAGTATAACTTTCTACCAGTTCCAATAAACACATAGAAACTCTTCCACTATAGACATCCAAGCAAAAATCTTCGGAAATCATTTTCTAGAAAATAAATGATAGAAAACACCTATATGCAGAGCATAACACATCGTGAACACACTTTCTAGATATATCCTTTACAGCAAACAAAAAACTGAGTTCTGCACGTAAGGAGATAAAAGAAACATTAGTTATTGATCATGAATGATCCTGTTTTAAGAAATACAATCAATCTACAATCAAAGCAGACCTTCAGATGAGCAGTTAATTTAGGCAAATTTTTTACAATGAAATCTCACATGTGTAAGCTCAAATTGTAAAATGTCCCAATATACTATGTAGTAAAAAGGCTTTTTTGGTTTTCAATTATCCATATTAAACAGTTCTCTACTGTATTCTTCTATTCCCAGAATGTATCAAGGATTCAGAGGTGAATATATGTGGAAGAGCTTAAAGATCAGAGAATCTAAAAGCACATTTACATTTCAAAGCCTTAGTCCAAATGGCCTCAATGAGACCATCATGCATATCTGATAAGGAAAAATTGATTTGGTGTATGGACCAAAGTTTATGTTAGGTTCTACGCAGTTAATGAAAACATATACTATGCAATTTTGTAAGATAAGCACAACCTGTGTATGTGTATAAACACATGATGAAGAAGAGAAATATTCTTAATGATAAAAACATTATTGTATTAAAGAATAGGTAAAATGCATTAAAAAAACAGGCATAGCCTCTAAAGAAGGAAAAGAACATGTCGATGAATGGTGCCAAGATATCATTTGACCACTGGTAATAATGACAAAAATGAATGAAAAGAAAAAGGAAAGTGGGCTTATTTACAGGCAATGTAAAAATATTTGATAGCAGCAAACAAGCTTATAGGTATAACATGTTGGTGCCAAAAAAAGTAATTTGGACGTAAGTGAAATGCCAATATTATACTCAAATGAATGTGTTCATTATAATAAGCAAAAGGCATCTGTTCATTATTATCATGTAATGCATGTGAATTTTTTACATTACCAGTGGTCAAAATATTTTTTGGCTCCATCTGCATGTTTTGTCCCCCTTTTGAGGTTATCCCTGTTTTTAAGGTATTTTAACTATTCTTTAATAAAATAATATTTTTTATCATTACTAGTATTTCTCTTTATCCTGTGGTTATATACATGCACAGGTTGTGTTTGATATGTATATACAGTGGTATGCACTAACTATATAGGACCAGTTGTTTAAACATACAATTTTGCAAGTCTTTTATTTTCGAGAAGTATTTTTTACTTTTCATATTTATTTTTTCTTTAATTCAGAAAAAAAATATACCCCATAAACACAAATGAAAGTGTGTATGGGATGAGATCATTTTACCCATAAATATTAGGCCAGAGTCAGACACAACGTATAAAAATACGGTCCGTTTTTTATGTACATAATAAGCAGAAATGTTATCTAAACAATGATCCGTATGTCATCCGATTGTCATGCGAGGATGCAATATTCTTTCATCTAAGCATCCGCATGACATCCGTATTGCATCCGTATGCTGAGATTTTCTCGCCGGCTTGCAAAATGGACATACAATGGATCCCAATTGTTACGAACTGGTGGAAAGCACCTAATTATAAATACGTAGCGGCTAGGTGCGTTCACAGTCTGGGATCCACCGTGCAGAGATGATAACTGCTGCTAGACAATAACGGATGGAATATGAGAGGATAGCCGAACACCGGCGGGTTAACCACTGACCCGATGTGTGTAGGAATGAACTCTGTTACTTCACAGAGCCCGCTCTTGCAGGCGTAGAGGCCATGACCTGTTATACCTCACAGGCTACGGTTATGAGAGCGCTAGTAAGGTGGCGGGAAGCTAACCCCAAAACACGGGAACAGTGCCCTACTAGGCCCAGTCGTGTAAGGAACTGCTACTGCGGTGCCAGGGGTAGTCCCGTAAGAAAAGCAGTGCCCTGTTAAGCTTCATAGGTCTCGACAAACTGTTGCTTACCGCTCTGAGTGAGTACAGCGTCTGCACAGGCGTTCACCACTAATCAGCCTAATCTTAGTGCTGGAAAGCGCACTATCTGCACATGGTGCCACTCTGATAGATGCTGCAGTACAAGCGGTATTGTGGTGCCTTGTGCTGACTGGAGCCCTCAGGCGCTAATGGACGAGAGTAGCTGAGTGCACTGCGGCGCTTGGCAGTGCCAGTACTCGGTGCTGACTCAACTCTGGAACCCTAACTTATACACAACCGAGGGAGGGAGTCTTAATGAGCCATTCACCTGTCTCAAACATCCATCATCATTTAGCAATAAGAGCAAGTCTCTATATTAGGGCATGGCTGGGAGGCCATGCAAACCTTTTATAGTTGCAGCCTTCCGGGACCTTCCTGGTGGTCCAGTCGGAGCAGCAACAGGACCTGAGCATGTGAGGTTGTCCCGTGGGCATGCTCAGTATGAGAAAAGCAGGACTTAGTCCCAGGAGCGTCTGCTTGCCGCTGACTCATGCATGGTACAATTGCTGAGCCTGGAGGAGCAAATAGACACCTAGCATTAGTCTGGCAATACGCTGGGACTGACATCTCTGCTGAGCATGCTCCTTTGTGTCCGGAGAGGAATGGGAGACCGCAGAAGGCAAGGCTTGGGCTTCCTCCTGTTCAGAGGCAGGAACCTGACGCCTAACACCAATGACAGGTTAAAACACAAATGAAAGAATAGATATATACACATAGAATACATATATACCTGTAATTGAGACACACATACAGTACAGACCAAAAGTTTGGGCACACCTCATTCAAAGAGTTTTTCTTTTTTTTATGAAAATTGTAGATTCACTCTGAAGGCATCAATACTATGAATTAATACATGTGGAATTATATAATTAACAAAAAAAAGTGTGAAACAACTGAAAATATGTCTTATATTCTAGGTTCTTCAAAGTAGCCACCTTTTGCTTTGATTACTGCTTGCACACTCTTGGCATTCTCTTGATGAGCTTCAAGAGGTAGTTACCAGAAATGGTCTTCCAACAGTCTTGAATGAGTTCTCAGAGATGCTTAGCACTTGTTGGCCCTTTTGCCTTCACTCTGTAGTCCAGCTCACCCCAAACCATCTCGATTGGGTTCAGGTCTGGTGACTGTGGAGGCCAGGTCATCTGGCGTAGCACCCCATCACTCTCCTTCTCGGTCAAATAGCCCTTGCACAGCATGGATGTGTGTTTGGGGTCATTGTCCTGTTGAAAAATAAATGATGGTCCAACTAAACGCAAACCAGATGGAATAGCATGCCGCTGCAAGATGCTGTGATACCCATGCTGGTTCAGTATGCCTTTAATTTTGAATAAATCCCCAACAGTGTCACCAGCAAAGTACCCCCACACCATCACACCTCCTCCTCCATGCTTCACGGTGGGAACCAGGCATGTAGAGTCCATCCGTTCACCTGTTCTGCGTCGCACAAAGACACGGTGGTTGGAACCAAAGATCTCAAATTTGGACTCATCAGACCAAAGCACAGATTTCCTGTGGTCTGATGTCTATTCCTTGTGTTCTTTAGCCCTCCAAGTCTCTTCTGCTTGTTGCCTGTCCTCAGCCGTGGTGTCCTAGCAGCTATTTTACCATGAAGGCCTGCTGCACAAAGTCTCCTCTTAACAGTTGTTGCAGAGATGTGTCTGCTGCTAGAACTCTGTGTGGCATTGGACTGGTCTCTAATGTGAGCTGCTGTTAACCTGCGATTTCTAAGACTGGTGACACGGATGAACTTATCCTCCGCAGCAGAGGTGACTCTTGGTGTTCCTTTCCTGGGGCGGTCCTCATGTGAGCCAGTTTCTTTGTAGCGCTTGATGGTTTTTGCCACTGCACTTGGGGACACTTTCAAAGTTTTCCCAATTTTTCGGACTGACTGACCTTCATTTCTTAAAGTAATGATGGCCACTCATTTTTCTATACTTAGCTGCTTTTGTCTTGCCATAATACAAATTCTAACAGTCTATTCAGTAGGACTATCGGCTGTGTATCCACCAGACTTCTGCACAACACAACTGATGGTCCCAAACCCATTTATAAATCAAGAAATCCCACTTATTAAACCTGACAGGGCACACCTGTGAAGTGAAAACCATTTTAGATGACTACCTCTTGAAGGTCATCAAGAGAATGCCAACGCAGTAATCAAAGCAAAAGGTGGCTACTTTGAAGAACCTAGAATATGACATATTTTCAGTTGTTTCACACTTTTTTGTTAATTATATAATTTCACATGTGTTTATTCATAGTTTTGATGCCTTCAGAGTGAATCTACAATTTTCATAGTCATGAAAATAAAGAAAATGATTAAATGAGAAGGTGTGTCCAAACTTTTGGTCTGTACTGCATATATATATTTATATTTCATAGAGTTCTACATAGCATAATAGCCGCTAAATCAATTGCTGACTTCTGTAAAATCATTACAAAATCTGACATGAAATGATACATGGTTTACATACAGTAAACCATTTCATTTAGTTTTTTTTATATGTCTTTGACTAATAATTAGATTAGGGTATGTCTGTAAAATATTGAACATGTAGGTGTTAAATTAATGGGTAATTTTGTTGTAAAAAAATTGCATTGGCTCCCGCAGAATTTTCTCAGCCAGAGAGGGAAAGCCAGTGCGTGAGGGCAAATATTAATAGCCTAGAGAGGTACCATTGTTTTTAGCCCACCCTTTCTAAAAAAAAAATCTGCCCCCAACCTCCCCAGAAAAGGCACATCTATAAGATGTGCCTTTTCTGGCACTTAGCCTCTCTATTCCCATTGCCTTTAGTGGTTGCTCATGGGTTAATAATGGGCTATTGTCACCTTGCTATTGGAAGGTGACATTAAGTGGGGTTAATAATGGAGAGGTGTCAATAAGACACCTATCCATTATTAATCCTATAGTAGTAAAGGGTTAAAAAAAGACACACACATTAATTAAAAATTATTTTAATGAAATGATCACACAAAGTTTTTGACCAAATTTATTATTCTGCTAATCCAACAGAATCCCTTGTTCTCCTGAAAAAAAATAAAATAAAAAAACAGCAATATACATACCTCTCTCCATTTAGTCGGGTCCCCTGTTGCAATCCATCACAAGGGGTTAACTAGTTTACAACAGAGAGCGATGCTAATGCTATCGGCCCCGCTGTAAACCACTGCAGAATGACTGAAATCATGCCTGCGCAGGCGCCCCGGCTGACTGGGGATGAACTAGTAAGTGTGGGAAAGTTTCTCAACTTTTTCCCAAACTGTCAGTTCACCTCCGGTCAGCCGGGGACTCCACGCAGCCCCAGTGATGTCAGCGGTAGTCAGTGAGTCACCTCGCTGCCTTTTTTTGCCACTTTCCTTTAAAAAAAATGAGGGAGAGCAGTGTCCGTTTTTATGTTTTCCAGCATAAAACTATGGTGAGAGGGAGCAAATGGGGATAGAAATGCTTGAAAAAGAATGTGGTGCACTACTGCAGATTTTGTTAAGGAGAGGGGAATTTAAAAAGAAATAATATATTAAATAAATATATAATAGTAAATCAATTCATATGAGAAGTTTAAGGTTTTACATATATTCCTAATAGTCAAATTTGATAACAGTATGCACCACTACATTATTGCTGGCTGTTATCACATCTTTCTTTCTGTGTGTGAACTTGCCAAACAAAGTAGCATTCTTAGTTACAGCTTTTTGTCATGAAAGGAAGTAGAGAAATATTTAAAATAAAAATATAATTTTATACACACATTTTACTTTCTGAATACTGTTTTACTAGTAAATTTTAGCAATTGCACGCCCCACAACAAAACAGAGGTCTGGTACCACATGTCCTTTTCTAGATGTCTACCTGCTTATCAATGTTGCATTCTTGGTTATGGATTTTTATCATTGAGGGTCAGAATAGTCATAAAAAAAGAAAATGGTCATTTTACTGTTTGTATCGTTGTTTTACTAGTCCAAATTGCCAACTGTACACCCAACTGCTATAATGTGGGCTGTTGTGGCATGTGGAAGTCAAGTACCTTCCAAGTATTCATTGTTATGCCATTCTTTTCAGATAGAATTACAATAAGCTGCTAAATAAAAATCCAAAAATAAATTATTACACTAAATTGAGACAAGTCTGTTTTTGTATTCCTGCTGTATTTAACCCATTTACCCGCAAGGGTGGTTTGCATGTTAATGACCAGGCAAATTTTTACAATTCTGACCATTGTTCATTTACGAGGTAATAACTCTGGAACACTTCCATGGATCTCGGTGATTCTGACAATGTTTTCTCATGATATATTGTACTTAATGATAGAGGTAAAATTTCTTTGATGACTTGCGTTTATTTGTGAAAAAACAGAATTTTGTCCCGAAATTTTGAAAATGTAGCAATTTTCCAAATTTGAATTTTCATGCCCTTAAAACAGAGAAATATGCCACGCAAAATAGTTAATAAATAACATTTCTCATGATGGGTCTACTTTACATCAGCACAATTTTGGAATCAAATTTTTTTTTCTTAGGAAGTTATAACTGTTTAAAGTTGCCCAGCAATTTCTCATTTTTACAGCACCATATTTTTTAGGGATCACATCACATTTGAAGTTACTGTGAGGGGTCTTTATGATAGAAAATTCACAAACGTGACACCATTCTAAAAACTGCACCCCTCAAGCTGCTCAAAACCACATTCAAGAAGTTTATTAACCCTTCACATGCCTCACAGGAATTTTTGGAATGTTTAAAAAAATGAACACAACTTTTTTTTACAAAAAATTTACTTCAGATCCAATTTATTTTATTTTACCAAGAGTAACAGGAGAAACTGGACCCCAAAAGTTGTTGTACAATTTGTCCTGAGTACACTGATACCCCATATATGCAGGTAAACCTCTGTTTGGGTGCATGGTAGAGCTCGGAATGGAAGGAGCGCCGTTTGACTTTTCAATGCAAAATTGGCTGGAATTGAGATCAGACACCATATCACTTTTAGAGAGCCCCTGATGTGCCTAAACAGTGGAAACCCCCAACAAGTGACACCATTTTGCAAAGTAGACCCCCTAAGGAACATATCTAGATGTGTGGTGAGCACTTTGAATCCCCCATGTGCTTCTCAGAAGTTTATAATGTAGAGCCGTAAAAATAAAAAATCTTTTTTTTTCACAAAAATGATCTTTTAGGCTGGTTTCACACTTGCGTTTTATCACGCAGCGCATTGTGCGCTATCGGTCGCACGCGCAATTGTCCCCTATCTTTAAAATGGTGGGCGCAGTGTCCAGCGATTGCACACGTGCCTCAGCATTTCAGTGCGCTGCGCATTTTCCAGGTATGCGATCAGACGCGCCGGACGCTACATGTTGCATTTTTTGTTCCGCCCAACGCCGTTAAAAAACCTCATGCACGCGTCAGAGCACGCAATGCACAAAAAAATAGCATTAGAGTCTATGGGGTCACTGACAGGCACTGTGTAGTGCGCATGTCAGTGCTTTGTGAGCGTGCGCAATTTCAGAGTAAACAATGTCTAGATACTTGTTTAATCCACCCCCTAAACAAGCAACATTGTTTTGGAGGAAGGTAGATAAAAGAAGGGGTCTGTAGTGTCACATCATTACTCTCCAGACAGACTGCCAGAGAAAGAGGACAAGAAAACACATCACCAACCCAGCCAGAGGCCATCCACTACTTGGGAGAACACAGCAGCTATAATGTGCGTATTGTAAAATCAATTTATGTGAGCCTGTCCTGTAAAATATATAATGTACTAATTTTTTTTTTATTTTCCCAGCATGTCTTCTGGATCCGAATATTCTCCTCCAAGGGAAGAATTGGAAGAAGCAGAGCGTGAGGTGAGTATTTTGCTGCCTTTGTGTAGGTACACCTGCCTCTACAGATGGGTAATTATTTATGTTCTTTTACAGACCTCAGCATCGGACCAGGCAAGTGAGCGGGAACAGCCGGAGTAGCGTACACAAGCCCCGGCGGTGAGGATACGCAATGTAAGTATCCATTCTACCTTTTTTTTATAATTATTTTTTCTATTCCTGTTTTTCTGTCCTGTTTTTCTCTTCTTTTTTTTTCATCTATATCATTTTCCACAAATTCCAAGATTATAAATGTATTTCTTTTCTAGGTTCCACAACGGGATGAAGACCTGTATATTGACAACGAACACCTGATCAGCCTTGTCCACGAGCATGTGCCGTTGTGGGACAGCCGTGACCAGCAGTACAAAGACATTGTGGTGACCCGGCAGCTCTGGAATGAGGTGGCCTCAGCATTGATGGAGGGCTGGGACAGTGCCTCTGCAGCTTTAACCCCTTCACCCCCAAGGGTGGTTTGCACGTTCAAGACCGGGCCAATTTTTACAATTCTGACCACTGTACATTTATGAGGTCATAACTCTGGAACGCTTCCATGGATCCCGGTGATTCTGACAGTGTTTTCTCATGACATATTGTACTTCATGCTAGTGGTAAAATTTCATTCAAATAACGGGTTTATTTGTGAGAAAAATGGAAATTTGGCGAAAATGTTGAAAATTTCGCAATTTTCCAACTTTGAATTTTTTTGCCCTTAAATCACAGAGATACGGCACACAAAAAACTTGATAACTAACATTTCCCACATGTTTACTTTACATCAGCACAATTTTGGAACCAAAATTTTTTTTTGTTAGGAAGTTATAAGGGTTAAAAGTTGACCAGCGATTTCTCATTTTTACAACACCATTTTATTTTTAGGACCACATCACATTTGAAGCCACTTTGAGGGGTCTATATGACAGAAAATACCCAAAAGTGACACCATTCTAAAAACTGCACCCCTTAAGGTGCTCAAAACCACATTCAAGAAGTTTATTAACCCTTTAGGTGTGTCACAGGAATTTTTTTGAATATTTAAAAAAAAATGAACATCTAACTTTTTTCATAAAAAAAATAATTCAGGTTCAATTTTTTTTATTTTACCAAGGGTAACAGGAGAAATTGGACTGCAAAAGTTATTGTGCAATTTGTCCTGAGTACGCAGATACCTGATATGTGGGGGGGAACGACTGTTTCGGCGCATGGCAGAGCTCAGAATGGAAGGAGCGCCGTTTGACTTTTTCAATGCAAAATTGGCTGGAATTCAGATTGGACGCCATGTCACGTTTGGAGAGTCCCTGATGTACCTAAACAGTGGAAACCCCCTACAAGTGACCCCATTTTGGAAACTAGACCCCCCCAAGGAACTTATCTAGATATGTGGTGAGAACTTTGAACCCACAAGGGCTTTACAAAAGTTTATAATGTACAGCGGTACAATTAAAAAATCATATTTTTTCCACAAAAATGATCTTTTCACCCCAATTTTTATTTTCCCAAGGGTAACAGGACCCAAAAAGTTATTGTGCAATTTGTCCTGAGTACGCTGATACCCCACATGTGGGGGTAAACCACTATTTGGGCGCATGGCAGAGCTCGGAAGGGAAGCAGCACCATGTCACGTTTGGAAAACCCCTGATGTACCAAAACAGTGGAAACCCCCCACAAATGACACCATTTTGGAAACTAGACCCCCTAAGGAACTTATCTAGATGTGTGGTGAGAACTTTGAACCCCCATGGGCTTCACAGAAGTTTATAACATAAAGCCATACAATTAAAAAATCATATTTTTTCCACAAAAATGATCTTTTCACCCTCAATTCTTATTTTTCCAAGGGTAACAGGACCCTAAAAGTTATTGTGCAATTTGTCCTGAGTACGCTGATACCCCACATGTGGGGGTAAACCACTATTTGGGCGCATGGCAGAGCTCGGAAGGGAAGCAGCGCCATTTGACGTTTTGGGCTGGAATTGAGATCGGACACCATGTCGCGTTTGGAAAAATCTCTGATGTACCAAAACAGTGGAAACCCCCCACAAATGACACCATTTTGGAAACTAGACCCCCTAAGGAACTTATCTAGATGTGTGGTGAGAACTTTGAACCCCCATGGGCTTCACAGAAGTTTATAACATAAAGCCATACAATTAAAAAATCATATTTTTTCCACAAAAATGATCTTTTCACCCTCAATTCTTATTTTTCCAAGGGTAACAGGACCCTAAAAGTTATTGTGCAATTTGTCCTGAGTACGCTGATACCCCACATGTGGGGGTAAATCACTATTTGGGCGCATGGCAGAGCTCGGAAGGGAAGCAGCGCCATTTGACGTTTTGAGCTGGAATTGAGATCGGACACCATGTCGCGTTTGGAAAACCCCTGATGTACCAAAACAGTGGAAACCCCCCACAAATGACACCATTTTGGAAACTAGACCCCCTAAGGAACTTATCTAGATGTGTGGTGAGAACTTTGAACCCCCATGGGCTTCACAGAAGTTTATAACATAAAGCCATACAATTAAACAATCATATTTTTTCCACAAAAATGATCTTTTCACCCTCAATTCTTATTTTTCCAAGGGTAACAGGACCCTAAAAGTTATTGTGCAATTTGTCCTGAGTACGCTGATACCCCACATGTGGGGGTAAACCACTATTTGGGCGCATGGCAGAGCTCGGAAGGGAAGCAGCGCCATTTGACGTTTTTGGCTGGAATTGAGATCGGACACCATGTCGCGTTTGGAAAACTCCTGATGTACCAAAACAGTGGAAACCCCCCACAAATGACACCATTTTGGAAACTAGACCCCTTAAGGAACTTACCTAGATGTGTGGTGAGAACTTTGAACCCCCATGGGCTTCACAGAAGTTTATAACATAAAGCCATACAATTAAAAAATCATATTTTTTCCACAAAAATGATCTTTTCACCCTCAATTCTTATTTTTCCAAGGGTAACAGGACCCTAAAAGTTATTGTGCAATTTGTCCTGAGTACGCTGATACCCCACATGTGGGGGTAAACCACTATTTGGGTGCATGGCAGAGCTCGGAAGGGAAGCAGCGCCATTTGACGTTTTTGGCTGGAATTGAGATCGGACACCATGTCGCGTTTGGAAAACTCCTGATGTACCAAAACAGTGGAACCCCCCACAAATGACACCATTTTGGAAACTAGACCCCCTAAGGAACTTATCTAGATGTGTGGTGAGCACTTTGACCCCCCAGTGCTTCACAGAAGTTTACAACGCCCGGGCGTGAAAATAAAAAATTCGTATTTTTTCCACAAACATGATCTTTTAGTCACCATTTTTTTATTTTCCCAAGGGTACCAGGAGAAATTGGACCCCAAAAGTTGTTGTCCAATTTGTCCTGAGTATGCTGATACCCCATATGTGGGAGAAAACTACTGTATGGGCACACGTCGGGGCTCGGAAGGGAAGTAGTGACGTTTTGGAATGCAGACTTTGATGGAATGGTCTGCGGGTGTCATGTTGCCTTTGGAGAGCCCCTAATGTACCTAAACAGTGGAAATCCCCCACAAATGACACCATTTTGTAAACTAGACCCCCCAAGGAACTTATCTAGATGGGTGGTGAGCACTTTGAACCCCCAAGGGCTTCACAGAAGTTTATAACACTCGGACGTGAAAATAAAAAAATCATTTTTTTCCACAAAAATGATATTTTTGTCCCCAATTTTTTATTTTCCTAAGGGTAACAGGAGAAATTGGACCCCAAAAATTGTTTTGCAATTTGTCCTGAGTAGGCTGATACCCTACATGTGGGGGTAAAACACTGTTTGGGCGCATAGCAGAGCTTGGAAGGGAAGGAGCACCATTTGACTTTTTCAACTCAGAATTGGCTGGAATTGAGATCAGACGCCATGTTGCATTTTGAGAGCCCCTGATGTTCCCAAACAGTGGAAACCCCCAATTCTAACTCCAACCCGAACCCCAACACGCCCCTAACCCTAACCCTAGCCCTAACCCTAGCCCTAACCCTAGCCCTAACCCTAACCCTAGCCCTAGCCCTAACCCTAACCCTACCCTAACCCTAACCCTAGCCCTAACCCTACCCCAACACACCCCTAGCCCTAACCCTAGCCCTAACCCTAATGGAAAAATGGAAATAAATACATTTTTTTTATTTTATTATTTTTCCCTAACTAAGGGGGTGATAACGGGGGGGGGTTTGATTTACTATTTATGGCGGTTTTTATGTTTGGCGGCTGTCGCACGCTAAAAGACGCTTTTTATTGTAAAAATAGTTTTTGCATCACCACATATTGAGAGCTATAATTTTTCCGTATTTTGACCTACCGAGTCATGTGAGGTCTTATTTTTTGCGGGACGAGTAGACGTTTTTATTGGTACCATTTCCGGGCACGTGAAATTTTTTGATCGCTTTTTATTCCGATTTTTGGGACGCAGAATGAACAAAAACCAGCGTTTCATGAATTTCTTTTGGGGGGGTGCATTTACACCGTTCCGCGTGCGGTAAAATTGATAAAGCGGTTTTATTCTTCGGGTCAGTACGGTTACAGCGATACCTCATTTAGGTCGTTTTTTTATGTTTTTGTCGGTTTTATGCAATGAAAACTATTTTATATAAAAAATAATTATTTTTGCATCGCTTTATTCAGCGAGCTATAACTTTTTTATTTTTTCGCTGATGATGCTGTGTTGTGGCTCGTTTTTTGTGGGACAAGATGACGTTTTCAGCAGTACCATGGATATTTATATGCGTCTTTTTGATCACGCGTTATTACACTTTTTGTTTGGCGGTATGATAATAAATCATTATTTTTTGCTTCGTTTTTTATTTTTATTTTTTAAGGGGTTCGCTAAAGGGGTTAACTAATGGGACAGTTTTATAGGGCGGGTCGTTACGGACGCGGCGATACCTTATTTTGTTACTTTTATTGTTTTTTTTTTTTATTATTTCCAAAAAATGGATTTATTGGGGGAATATTTTTTTTTTTCTAATATATTTGGCGATTTTTTTAAAATTATTTTTACACTTTTTTTTTTATTTTTTTTTACTTTATTAAATAGTCCCAGGTGGGACATCACTGTCCTGTGACAGATCGCTGATCTGTCACATCACAGATCACTGTGACAGATCAGCGATCTGACACAGGCACTGCAGAAGGCTTCCTCATGCCTGCGCTTTGCAGGCACTGAGGAAGCCAGCTTCTTGCAGGCCCCCGAAGGCCCCCGTCGCCATCTTGGATTCGGGGGCCTGGAGGAAAGGAGTCCCCCGCAGCAGCGCTGCACATTGCGCTGCCGTGGGGGGCTCAGGGAAGCACGGAGGGAGCCCCCTCCCTGCCGATGCTTCCCTTTAACCCCCGGTACACCGCGATCGTGTTTGATCGCGGTGTGCAAGGGGTTAACGTGTCAGGGGCGGTCCGTGACCGCCCCTGACACATTGTGCCGGGTGTCAGCTGTGATAATCAGCTGACACCCGGCCGCGATCAGCGGCGCTCACTACGTGGGCGCCGCTGATCGCGCCGACGTACTATCCCGTCCATGGGCATAGGGGCCCAGGTCCCATGGACGGGATAGTACGTCAGATGGCAGAAAGGGGTTAAAAAAGGCGTTTAGTAAGTATTTCTCTGTTGTGTGATGCTGCAATGACTCTTGGTCCTGATGATACTTGTGTGTTTACTGCAAGAATATATCTTGCACTAAACACACAAGTGTCCTCAGGTTTAATAGTGAATGTATTGTCATGCTGTTTTGGTCATGCTTACACTCTTGGTCCTGATGATACTTGTGTGTTTACTGCAAGAAAATATCTTGCACTAAACACACAAGTGTCCTCATGTTCAATAGTGAATGCATTGTGTATTGTCATGCTGTATTGGTCATGCTTACACTCTTGGTCCTGATGATTCTTGTGTGTTTAGTGTAAGATATATTCTTGCAGTAAACACAAAAGTGTCCTCATGTTCAATAGTGAATGCATTGTGTATTGTCATGCCGTATTGGTCATGCTTACACTTTTGGTCCTGATGATACTTGGGTGTTTAGTGTAAGATATATTCTTGCAGTAAACACACAAGTGTCCTCAGGTTCAATAGTGAATGCATTGTGTATTGTCATGCTGTATTGGTCATGCTTACAATCTTGGCCCTGATGATACTTGTGAGTTTACTGCAAGAATATATCTTACACTAAACACACAAGTATCATTCTTGTAAATGCATGATACTAATGTTTTACTTTTGTATCCACAGCACCTGGAGCAGCACCCTGCAACCTGTCCCTGGAGCAGTTCTTCATCAATCGACCTCGGACCCTTCCCAGCCATCCGACAGCCAGGAAGCAAGTTGCAGGTCAGCAACACAGACAGCTGGTGACCAGGAAGCTGGTCAACCAGGTGTTCCCCTGTCCCAGGTCTCTGCCACTGGTTATGCGGGCACTACCCGCAAGCGGCAGAATGCCATGGACAGGCCTGTCTTGCCAGAGTTCATGCACTTGAGCGAGGCCTTTCATGCCAGCCTCAAGACGCTGTCCGAAAGATTGGAAAGTGGTTTTTCACTAATGGAATGTGGTTTTAACCACAAGGAACACCTCATCCACTCTTCCGACCAGTGCCTTGAATGGCTGGAGGCCGACCTCAATAGACCAGCGCACCATTTCTTTAGTAAAATTGAATGAGGCATGGCGGATCACCTTAGTCCTGAGCAACAGCTGAATGTGTTACACATCTGCAACACTGCTTTCTTGCAGGCTATGCAGCAGAATCAGTACGTGCAGCAGTCAGTGTTATCATTCCCACCTGTGCCACCACTGACTCGTTTCACCACAGTACT
Organism: Dendrobates tinctorius; assembly: GCF_039654945.1. Taxonomy (NCBI): domain Eukaryota; kingdom Metazoa; phylum Chordata; class Amphibia; order Anura; family Dendrobatidae; genus Dendrobates; species Dendrobates tinctorius. The sequence goes on from NW_027361776.1 coordinate 13,709,455, forward strand.
GACTTCTGCTGCATATCACTGCACGGCCACCTGCATTCCTAGCCAAGCCGGACACCACTATACAACACCAATGCCGAGTGCTGCTGGACACTCCACCACCGCCACCACCATGTCAAGCGCTGCTCCTGTCTGCTTGGGCCACCACCACCTCTTCTCCTGTTCAGAGCACAGAGACACCATCATCTCCAGATCGGAGCACCGCCACTTCTCATCAGAATGAGAGCACCGCCACAACTCCTCATCATTCAAGGAGCACCTCCACCACTCATCATCAGAGGAGCACTGCCACCTTTTCTCCTAATCGGAGCACCGCCACCACCCCTCTTCAGAGGAGCACCGCCACCACATCTCCTCATAGGAGCACCGACACCACTACACTTCAGAGGAGCACCGCCACTGCTTCGCCTCCTCATAGCACCGCCACCACTCCTCATCAGAAGAGCACCACCACCACTTCGCCTGATAGGAGCACCACTTCTCCTACCACAAGCACCGCGCACACTTCTCCCGATGAGCACCGACACCACAATTTCTCCTTCAAGGAGCACCGCCAGCGCCACCACCGAGCAGGCTAGGGGAGACCCACATTCCGTATTTTATTCTTCACAGACACGGTCCACCATCTCTAGGCGGTCATCCAATGTAAAGCGGTCACACGATGGTTGTCGGTACAGGCAGGTGACTCGTGTCCCAAAGAAGAAGAAACAAAAGACTTTGTTAGTCAGTCCCTCCTCTCCTTCCAATGTTTCTCAACCTGCCTCCATTTCCATGGCTGAGGTCCCTTCCCCCAGTAATTAAGTTGCCCCTTCACCTAAAACCCTTTCCTCAATTTACAGCCATTCCTCGTCTCTCCACACCCCCAAAGTATCCCACTCTTCCCCCAAACGTCCTTCAAAAGGAAAATATTTTTTTTTTTTCAAAAAAATAAATGTGCAATTTTTCTTGTTAAAAAAATGTTTGTTTAATGTGTCTTTCGCCGTCTACACACTGCGCCGTACACACACTGCGCCGTACATTTTGCGGTTTTGTCTGCACATAGCTCCATTACTGACACATGTTTCGCATGTCAATCTGGGAGATATGTGTAGTCAAAAAATCAAATCTATATGACTTTTATTTTCCACAACAGTCTCTTCAGTCAGGTAATATAGCACAGACTGAATAGAGGATGGTGTTGAGTGCCTATCTATTGTTACCTTGACTTGTGTCCTAAACAGTTAATTCACTATGGTGTGTTTTAACATCATTTAACTTTTTGGGATACAATCCAAGGTTATTCTAGGTAAACGTAATTAACCTCACCCTTTATTCAGTGTGTGTTGAAAAACTGAGGAGATGATGTGGAAAATGCACGCCACGTGAAATACCCTGGCCTTGTATCATAACTATCACACCTGGCCAGGTGAATATACATGAGTTTTAACCCGCAGTGTTGCTTCAGTCTGCATATATTTCTATCAGACTGTAGCGATGCTGCAGTTTACCTCTTATGTGTATTCTCCTGACAATGTGTGATAACCTTCTGAAGTCTGGATGCGTTACTTTAGGCATCCTCACTTCAGCATGACACCAGGCCTGGGTATTCTAGAAGTTGTAACAACTTTATTATGTATACAGTCTTGAGTTCAAACTGGCCACTGTGATGATAATACAAATAATATCGATAGTCACAGCATTCTGTATGTTAATTACTTAGGGATGATTCTGCATTCCAAAATGAAGATTTTTTACATCCTGACAGGTGACACAAATATTAGTTGTATTATCTCCACCATCGCATCACATTGAACTCAAAGTGTAAAGATAATAAAGATCATACAAGTTGTGTGTGTGTATTAGGGTGATGACTATTTTAAAAATTTTGCAAAACGAAAATGAAACCCCTTACATTGGTGGAACAATTCCATACAAATGACATTAGTATCATCAAATTTGTAAAATATTCAAAAAAGTTCCCCCTCTTTTTCATTTCAAAATTTAAAAAAAAAAGATTTTTCGTGTTTTAATTTAAATCTATAAAGAAAATATCTTTCTAAGTTGTAACAAAAAGTGGTATTTTATTCACATCTAGAACATTCTGGAATATTTTAAAATATTTTGTAATTTAGTATTATCTTTTCATTTTCAGTGCAAAGCTTCAAGTTTTACGATCAAGAAGTGCAGGACAGGTCATTCAGAAAATGTCTTCTAGAAATTCCAGCAGCAGTGTAAAGGCAAACAGGTCTATCTGGACGGGGAATCTGCCCTCCTATTCTCAACATAAAAGGGATCCAAGTATTCCATATGTTGAAAAGCTCTCCAATCTCACGCGGATGCCAACGAACTGCCAAATTCTTGGAAACTTCAGTTTTCTGTTCAACAGCGAGAAACGGCGAAGGCAGAAGAAGAAGGCAATTAAGTGATTGAAGGCGCACTGGTTGGTCGAGGAGTCATTAATTGACATTCCCAGATCTAACCAAAATGCTGAACGTGCTGTAAAACTGATGGAGGAACTACATGCGAAATTGAAACAAATTGAATTTTTGAATCTAAAATTTATAGGAAAAAATAATTTTTAAACACTTCTTTTGTACATATTGTACTTATAATTAACTGTTTTATGCCGTATTTGTTAAAAAACGAATAATAAAAGTTGCTTAGTTATTACTATTATCGTTTCAATAATGCAAAATTGCATGTCCTTTTTTTGGGGGAAAAAGCAATTTTTGCCTTATTTCATTTGAATGAAAGGGGGAACTTTTTTTAAAAAACAAAAAAAAGCAATACTTATTCTTAAATAACCCATAAAAGTTCCTCCATTGCACATGGTTTCCTAAAAATTTTTTTTTTGTCATTACACTAGTGTGTATGTATAGTCACCTGGTCAGGAGTACTAGTAAATTCATGATGCACAAAACCCAGCATCGTGAATTCACTATTACACCTGGCCAGTTGATTATTGTATTGAAGTGTAAAAAGACAGAGTGCACTCGGTAACAGGTATCAACACAGGTTTTTTATTAACATACACACAAAAGTAAACTTGGTTACACCATTTGCTCTTGCCAGGCCACCCTTTCTACATCAGAGTTGAAGTAGGCCACATATTGGTCCCTCATTTGGCCTACTTCAACGGATGACCTGAGAGGGTGCTGATTAAATTCAGGCAAGGGGTTAGGAGCGGCATCATTGAGTTGAAAGTTCAGGTGCTCTCTAAACATGACAAAATTGTGTAGCACCACACAGGCCTTCACAACCTCATCCACTGTTTGCAGTTTCAAATTAATGGCTGTGCTGAGAATCCGTCATCTGGAGACAAGTATACCAAAGGCACACTCTACAGTTCTTCTTGCCCTGGTCAGCCTGTAATTAAAAATTCTTTTGGTGTGGTCCAAGTCACGGCTGGCGTAGGGTTTGAGGAGGTTTTGGCACATCTGGGATGCCTCATCTCCAACCATAATATTTGTGAATATGGATTTTTACCATACCAAAAAACAAAATTTAAAAAAAAAATAAGGCATAAAAAAAAATATGCAGCCTTTTCTTTACAAATGGCATAAAAATAATGCTGCAGCCTTTGGTTAAGTACATGGCAGAACAAGAATTCTGCCAGCTTTGGAATAGTACATCTGAGAACAAATAAAATTAAGCAGGCATTGGTTTTGAAATACTACATACTGTAATGTGACCAGCAGCCGTTCCTTGGGAGGAATCGCACGACGGAGCTGTGTGTCATGTCTCCGGATGACATCTTGGACACGACCAAGCAAATACATGAAGCTTTGTTGGGACATCCGTTTATAGTCCATAAATGTATCCGGGTTTGCCTGTAGCTCGCTGTAGAGGGTGTGGTATGCTCCACGGCTCTCACGGAGTTCAACAATCGGATGAATCCACAAATGCCGCCGCTGCCATCTTCACTGTCTCTCTCACTCCCTTTGTTCATGGCAAGCAACTGCATAAGCCTGAGCCATCCTGATTTCCAGATCCAAGTTGAAGTGAAAACTCTTCGAGCGCAGATCCATGTCGTCAAGATAAAAAGCAAGCAAATGTGAAGAATTAAGCTGAAAACAGGGTCTATTTAAAAAATTGCCATAACACACGCCCACTGCTGTCCAATTGGTGGAGTCTTCTGCACTAATTGGTCAAGGATTTTTCCTCCTGTGATTGTGACACCATGCGCATAAAAAACGCAAATGCAAGGAAAACGCTTGAAAACGCATACAAACGCTGCTTTTTTTGGCTTAATGCGCACAATGATGCGACAAAAAAAGCAGTGTTTACAAGCGTATGTATGCGTTTTTGTCACGCATTTGATGTGCACACCAAACGCAGTGCAGAAACACGCTAGTGTGAAACTAGCCTTAGCTCCAATTTTTTATTTTTCCAAGGGTAACAGGAGAAATAGGATCCCAAACTTTGTTGTGCAATTTGTCCTGAGTATGCTGATACCCCATATATAGGGGGTAGAACACTGTTTACGCGCATGGCAGAGCTCGGAAGGGAAGGAGCACCGTTTGACTTTTTCAACGCAGAATTGGCTGGAATTGAGATCAGATGCATGTCGCATTTTGAGAGCCTCTGTTGTGCCTAAGCAGTGGAAGCCCCAATTTTAACTCCAACCCTAATCCCAACAGTAGCCATAACCCTAGCGACAAACCAAGCCATAACACACCCCTAACCCTAATCCCAACCCTAACTTTAGCCCCAACCCTTACCCTAACTTTAGCCCCAATCCTAACCTTAACTTGAGCCCCAACCCTAAACTTAACTTTAGCCCCAACCCTGAACCTAGCTTTAGCCCCAACCCTAACCCTGACTTTAGCCACAACCCTAACCCTAAATTTAGCCCCAACCCTAACGCTAACCCTAATGGGAAAATGGAAATAATTTCATTTTTTTATTTTATTATTGCTCCTAACTAAGGGAGTGATAAAGGGGGGTTTGATTTACTATTCATAGCGGACATTTACATTTTACATTTTTATAGCGGGTTTTTATGCTTGGCAGCTGTCACACACTTAACGGTGCTTTTTCTTGCAAAAAATAGTTTTTGCAGCACCACATTTTGAGAGCTATAATTTTTCCATATTTTGGCCCACAGAGTCATGTGAGATCTTCTTTTCTGTGGGACGAGTTGAAGTTTTTATTGGTACTATTTTCGGGCATATGACTTTTTTTGATCGCTTTTTATTCTGATTTTTGGGAGGCAGAATGAACAAAAACCAGCAATTCATGAATTTCTTTTGGAGGGTGTTTATACCATTCCGAGTGTGGCAAAATTGATAAAGCAGTTTTATTCTTCCGGTCAGTACGATGACAGCGATACCTCATTTATTCAATTTTTTTTATATTTTGGCACTTTTATACAATAAAAACTATTTTATATAAAAAATAATTATTTTTGCATCGCTTTAGTCTGAGAGCTGTAACTTTTTTATTTTTCCAGTGATTGGGTTATATGGTGGCTTGCTTTTGCTGGACAAGATTTTGTTTTCAGCGGTACCATGTTTATTTATATCAGTCTTTTTGATCACGTGTTATTCCACTTTTTATTTGGCGGTATGATGATAAAGCATTTTTTTAGCCTTGTTTTTTTTAATGGTGTTCACTAAAGGGGTTAACTAATGGGACAGTTTTATAGGTCAGGTCATTACAGATGTGGCAATACTAAATATGTGTACTTTTATTATTTAGATTTTTTTATTCAAATATTGATTTAATGATAGAAATAATAATAAAAAATATTTATTCTATTATTTTTTAAAATTTTTTACAGTTTTTTTTTTTTAAATATTTCATTCTATGTTTTACACTGTGTCCCACTATGGGACACTCATTTTGTGCAGTCTGATCGCTTATATGGCATGCAGATCTGCATGCTATAGAAGCTGTCAATGCTGCATGTAATTTCTCACTAACCTCAGAGACTTCCTGACATGCACTGCACATGACAGGAAGTCTCTGAGCAGTGTGCTGGGGGTTAAAGTGCTGGGAGCGGTTCGTGACCACTCCTGGCACTTAGTGCCGGGTGTCAGCTGTGAGAATCAGCTGACACCCGGCCGCGATCAGCCACGCTTCCCCCGTGAGCGTGGCTGATCGTGTATGATGTACTATTCCGACCAAGGGCATTAAGTCCCAGGGCACATAGACTGAATAGTATGTCCATTGCCACAAAGGGGTTAAGTTTGCAATTTGGATACACTTTATTTGCCACACTGATTTTACAGGTGGGATGTTGTTGTGTTAGCCTTTTTGGTCATCAGGTAATCCCTACCTAGCATTTATGTTTGATTCCATACTTTTCTAGAGTTAGGTAAGTGTGGTTAAACAGGTTTCCAAACCTTATACTTGTGTCTAAAATGTATAGTAAACAAAAAAGTGGCTTTAGAAATTGACTTGGCAGTGTGAGATAAAAATATGACAAGAAATATGTGGGAGCCACTAACAGAAGCATCAATATCACTGCTGACATAACTGTCCCAGAAATATTACCAAATAAAGGTCAAAAATGGCCTTCTTTGCTTCTGGCAAATGTATTAATGATGTGGAAGGGAAAGGCATAATGTATATAACGTTACTCATTTATGTCACAGTTGGAAGGTGTTACTCCTAGCAATGACACCATCAGCTTGAGGAATTGTTCTGCCCAGCAGACCTCATCCATGGCTATAACATTTAATGTTTTACATAGCAGAATTTATATTCCACTAAAGACACCTGCTTCTGTTCTTCCCCTTTTCCCCTAATCAGTAGCACCCTGGGGGGCTAAGCAAGATATTTTACTAGAACTGATAGGGCTCATCTAATGAGGTATATTCACAAAGCTGAAGGTCAGGGAAGACATACGAACTGAAGGCTTTACCATAGCAGACTGGAAGGCACGTGGAACAGTGATAACTCAAACAGACAATGAGGAAAGCAGACAAAGCAGCAAGACAGGACACAGCGGAAGCCACCGAATCAGAAGGGCAGATGAGCACAGGCTATCAGATGAAGTGGAAAACTTCTACAAGTCTAAAGCAGAACTTATATGTGCTGTAAATTTTTGTATTGTAGAATACACTGCAAATTACTGTGTACTGTAAAAAGTCTCTATTAATGAGATGCTTTTACCATGTTACACATGTGGCTTTTTGAGGTGTAAGTGGGGCCAAGAGATATTGGCACCATTATTTTCCCATTCTTCATGTGTGTTCACCTGAGCTTCAATTTTCTTTCAATTTTTCTGTTTCTTTCCTGTTTGGGCTGTCTGTTGCTAGAGGTACTTCAGGAAGGCATCTAGGCCGACCATGACTGGCATTTGCTGACTCCATGCCACCATCCTCTGAACAAAAATCCACCTTGCAGTTGTTTTAGCAGCCTCATCTGTCACTTTGTTGCCCTTCCATGGAGTCCAGTTTTCTTTACTTTTGTGAATGCTTTAACATCCATTATACACCTAGTTTAGTAACAACAGTGCCTCTATTAATTGCTATACCTGTTCCCGATTTTTAATGGGCTTACTGGCTTATGTAGGGAAAGCTCAGCTTCTCCAGAAAGGGCCATACTCATATGTGATTCATAATGCTTAATGCTAGTCTGTGAAAGTATTTGGCATTTTACCCTCAGCTTCTTGCATAAGAACTTTTGTATCCATGCTTCTAAATTCATATCTAGCTGTCTATACTGCCTCCTGTAAAAGCTTGTTCATGACATCAATGAATGCCTGCATCATAATTTTAATGCAATATACTAAAGGAACAGAAAAGCGCAATAGGGTCTTATCTGAGTTGAAATTAAAAGAAATTCACTCACCTATTTGTAGGAGAGATCAAGCACATAGGAATCGTGGTCAGCTGCTGCACGTCCAAAGGTCAAACCGAGTGACCGCTGATACATCAATTCTTATGGAAATAATTTATGGACTTCCATGCGCTGCTTGGCAAAATACAGAATCCCACTTACGGTAAAAGATTAATCATTTATTACCAACGCGTTTCGAAGTAACAACTTTTCCCCTGAGGAAGAAGTTGTTACTTCGAAATGCATTGGGAATAAATGATTAATCTTTTACCGTAAGTGGGATTCTATATTTTGACAAGCAGCGCATGGGAGTCCATAAATTATTTCCATAAGAATTGATGCATCATAATTTTAACATCTGGAGAGATCATGGGACTATTTCCCGTATCTATACACATCAGCTGTAACTATCCAAAGTACATGCTTTCACACGATCCTCACAGAAAACGTGTATATCTTTCCACCTCCCTAAAAATAAATTTGTGAAAGTTGGTGCACAAGTAATACCTATTGCTGTACCCCTCATCTGATGAAAAAAGGTACTGCTAAAGGTAATATAATGAGTGAGGACAGAACGTAGAAGCAAATATAAAAAATCACTGTGTTTTAAATTGTCTCCCTTTCACGGAAAGAAAATGTGACACTGCCGTGATACCTATCTCCTGATCAATATTACTGTAAAGTGCCTCTATGTCCAGATTTGTGAAAATAGTGGCATAGGGGTCGCACAAATTCATCAACTTCAGGACAATATCTTTCACATGTTGAATAAATGAAGGTAAAGTCTGAACAAAAGGGGATAACAATTCATATAGGTACTGGCTGGTACCCTTTGTCAGCTAATTATTCCTCAAGGCTATAGGTCTCCCTGGCACTCGACTAATCCCTTTATGCACCTCAGATAAGGAGCAAAACGTTGCTATTGTGGGATGGGAATTGTACATACTTTTAAACTTGTATTCAGATACTAGGTTTTTTTCACTTGCCTCTTTCAATAGGTCAAGTAATTCTTTCAAATTGTTCTCTGTTGGATCATTCCCTAGGGTTAAATAATTAAAAACTATGGCATGGGGACCCATCTATTCTTGATAACTAGCCTTGCTGAATCTAACAGCTAAGGGCTGAAGCCTGCAGCTGTCAGTTTTACCTGGAGGGTTATCAAAAACATAGAGGATTCCCCACATAATTTTTAAAAAAATGTATTTATATTGCAGCTGGTGGCTGATGAATACTCCCATCAGCTACCGCCTGCTCTCGTTAACAGTTGAATACAACTCTCAACATTGTTCTCTGCTGGAGCTGAGTGGAGCGCAAGCAGGGTGCAGCGATTTGAGCTGTCTTCACTTCAGCACCCAGTGTCGGATAACAGCGTGAATAGTACTGCTGATTCCCAAGTGCCAGTAGGTGTCATACTTATGATACAGAGCTGTCATCCGAGTGTCATCAGTGTGCACTTGTGCGGGACATTTTGGGACCCATGCTGCTACAGGAAACACTGACGTCTGAAAGAGTTCTTAGTGAACTTGGTCATGTACCAAACTTTGGCTAACTTTTCCTGAATTTTAGGAAAAAAATCACTGGAAACTGAAGACGTATTGGAATGGGCTATGTTTGTGCCAAATTTGAGATTGGAGAACATTTTGCAAACAAGTTTGCTCATCTCTACCTACTACCACCGAGAATTGCTGGACATTCTTTTGGCCAGGTTGCAGATTCCTCCACCACCTCATAATTCGTTCACAGTAAGACCTAGATAAGTCCAATATGCTGGCGAAAGTGCGGACAGCGAGTGCACACTTTCAGAGTCACTTCTTTCTTCCTGCTCACCACCTTATATGTGATGTACCAACAAAGTGAAACCACCCCTGCGTATGCTGGAAAGGCTGTGTGAGCAGCAGCAGGCAATTGTAGACCATCAGTTGCAGCACACATGGGTGAGTTGCTCTACAGAAGAACCATACTTCACCATCAATGACTGCCTTTATGTGGGATGTGTGTGTCATGCTGCACTGCTTTGAATATTCCAGCAATGTTGCCAGTGCTGATGACACCATCATCAGAATTGTAATACCAATTCTTTCTCAGCTGGGAAAAACACAACAGTCAATGATGCATGATGTAGTGGGAGAGCAGAAAGAAGATCAGTAGCAACAGGAAACATTTCCAACATTATCAGACCTGTCATCAACACAAGAGTACAGCCAGGTCACAGTTTTGGAGACTGAGGAGGGGGAGGAGGGGGAGGAAAAATAGTCATGTTCACAGCAGGGTGGCTCTCAGAGCTGCTCAATGGCATCAATGGAGCGTGGATCGGGGAATATTGAGTACACAGACTATACACCTCTTACTGAGGACAGCCTGTCGTTGCCTCTGGGCAGCCTGGCACACATGAGTCAATACATGCTGCAGTGCTTGCGCAGTGACAGCTGAGTTGCCCATGTTTTCCCCGCTACAAGGACTACATATCATCGTTGCTTCCGTCAGTGGAGTGGGATCTCAAGAAGTCTCAATGCAAGAAGATACTTGAACAGAAACAACTAATTGCTTTCCCACCTGACAGTTGCGGTTGGTTAGTGGTACAATAAGGCAGAGGTGGAGGAGGAAATCTCCCACACAGCTATGGCACTGCTACCATCTTGAAAGGCTGGATTGGCATGGCTGCAATGGGTCAAAATTTTATGAGCACACCACAATATACAGCACCAAGTGATACTGCCTGTATCAGAAGGATGCAGCATTTCCAAAACATGGTGGAACAGTACATGTCCACACATATCCATGTACAAACTGAAAGGTCTTACCCATTTTCTATTGGTTGTCAAAATGGGGCACATGGCCAGAACTTACTCTACATGCCTTGGAGGTGCTGACCTACTCTAAAGGAAATGTGATGTCATACCGTGTCATTAACACCACAGGTGGTATCATCACCGACAGGCAAATCTGCCTGTCATTCCGCTGTAATGCAGGTAAATGCAAACTCCACTAGGTGGGAATAGAGAGGAAGGGAAGACTGCACACAGCAAGACCAGACTTTCAATGCAGCGGCGAGACCACCACCAGGTGGCAGCAGAATAGTCAAAACAAGTTAGGTCAAAATAAGACTGTAGCGCAGTACAAAAGGAATAACCAAACACAGAGTCAACAACAAGCCAAATGGATCAGTACCGGTCAGTAGCAGATATGCCAAAGACAAGAGACAAAATCACAGTTCAGGGTCCAAGCCAAGTCAAAACCAGAGAGTCAATACATGAAAGGGGAACACAGATTTGGGAGGGGAAGAGGAGATAGACAGACAAGGGTTCAGTAAGCAAGCATCAGGACAAATCAGGGCAAATGGAGTCAGCTACACACGCTGTAGGCAGAAATTATAACTGACATGGTCTGCAGGACAAAGAGTACATAAATAGCAAAACTGAGACCAGACTGAGGCTGAGAAAGTTAACCTCTGGCGTGACCAGACCAGAAAAAGGGGAAGACAGGACTCAAAACCCGGTCTGGATCATGACACCGCCTGTCCACACACAACATGGGGAAGATACCATTCCTAAAGATGAGCAAGGCATGGATCACAAAGATCATGACCATTTGGCTGACTAGACAATTACACCAGCAGCACCCAGCCATGGTTGCACTGTATTTTGCATTTGTTTCATTTTGCTGCATGCCAAAATTTTAGCAAACCAGAAAAAAATGAAAGTGTTGACCCCCTCTTCCCTGTAAACCACCACCCTTCCAGTTGAACCTCTGCCTCATGGTCCTATTTTTTTAATGTTGTAAATTTATTTGATTATTTTTTTCAGTCATTTGTTTAAAAAAAGTGTTGGTCCCTTCCCCTTCTTCCATGTACACCACCATGTCCACTCCTTCCTCCACTTGGACCTCTGCATCATGATTCAATTTGTTTTATTTTTTTTAATTTTTTTGGTTGGCTATGTAGTTTATTTTAAGTTAATTTATTTAAACAAAAATAATAATAATTTTTGTCCCCCTCACCTTTTTCCACCACATCCACCTCCACCCCCACCTCCACATTGACCTCGGCATCATGGGTTTTAGTTTATATCATTTCATGTCTATTATTTTAAGTCATTTCCCTAAAAAGAACATGTGGAATGGATGATGGATGACTGAATATGGGAGTGATGGATGCATGGATGGAGGAGGGAGGGTTGAATGGATGGATGGAGGGATGTATGGATGAATGAACCTATTTTTGATAGCTAGCCAAGGGAAAGCAGAAAGCTGGGGGCTGCATCCCTGTGTTGTCTGCTTTTCTTTAGCTAGTTAATATAACTAGGGGGGAACCCCACCCTTTTTTACACATTTATTTTCAAAAAATAAAACAAAATCATATTCCTCACCTGTCCGACAAGAAGATAATCCATGTCTGTCCCACAATGCGCTCCAACTCTGCTACATCTGGATTTCATGGCTGAGCGCTGGTGTACAATGATGAGAGTAGTACACTCTTCAGTTGACTCCTGTAACCGGGGGTAACCTTTTTTTCTCAGGTCACAGCTGCTGACTCACAGCGTGGGAACCACGGCCCACTGACCAGGGGTAATTTGAAAGGTTAATCAAAGCCAGTGTTTGATGACACACAGCTGACAGCATGGGAAACATGGAATGTTGAGGCCCCTCATTTATTTGAATGTGATCCGGGTTCTGGTACCCAAACCAAGCTTTGTTAAAATGTTCTGCTGAACCGCCCATCACTAATCATAATATGAACAGAAACTAAATCAAAGCAGATTTCATTCCAAAATACAAAGCTAAGTTTAAGTACATGTAAGAGATAAATATTTGTTGCCTGATAATTTATAATATAGTGAACTCCATATAGAATCTCATTAATGGTGAACAAAACATGAAAAGAAGAAATTTTGCCAGCATCGATAAGGTGAAAAAAGATTATTTTTATTGGTATCACAGCATTTCACAACAGCCTACACAGGGTCCTTTCAAGTAGGCTTGAAAAAGACCTCTGTGTGGGCCAATACATGGTGACATGGTGTGAGCCCAGTAAGGCTACTTTCACACATCAGGTTTTCGGCGTCAGGCGCGATCCGGCGTCGTGCCGGAATGCCGGATCCAGCAAATGTTTTTTAAAACCTGATGTGCCGGATCCGGTTTTCTGCCGGATCCGTCTTGTTCTTGACAGACAAAACCAGATCCGTCTCATCCGGTTCATCCGTTTTTCTGTCCGTTTTTTGACGGATTACGCCGGATCTGGTTTTTAAAATTGACCCTTGTGGCCTTCCGAACGGGATTGGCTACTGGAAAACTATATATAGCATGTTCCTACAGCCCTTCTTTGACAGGTTGTAGAGGAGAAAGTGCAGGTTGGAGAGAAGAGCAAGTTACTGGCGAAGATGGATGTTGTCATTGGAAATATTACCACTAGAAGTTCTGTGACGGTTTCAGTAATGAGGGACAATTTTGCACTATACTTTATGTCACCTCAAGGCAGAGTACACTGGCAGGATGACAGAGTGTGAAAAATTTGTGCCCTAACCAAACTTGTGTACCTTCTGGACCAACAGTATATACCTTTGCCAACCAAAGTTGGCTATCTTGTCATGGTCTTACTATTTTTAGCTTTAGGCCACAGGTGTGTACCTGGTTGTGTTTTATGCAAAGTATTTCACCTTTTAACAAAAGTTGTGTACATTGTTAGTAAATCACCAACAATAAACACAACTTTTCAGGTGAAATACTTTGCTTCAAACACAACCAGGAACACAACTGTGGCAAAAAGCTAAAATTTACCCACAGTTATATACCTGGTTTTGAATACCTTTTTACCTTTTAAATACCCTGTATTTAACCTTTTTTTTAAACATATTTCGCCGCAGAAAGAAATGACAGACAACCAGTGTAAACAATAATTTAACTTTTATTTAAAATATTTTTTTTTGTGTAAACTGTTTTTAAAGTTAAAAAAACTTTTTTAATAAAGGTTTGAAACCAACCAAATGGGCATTTTTATTACAAAAAAAACATTATAACTCGGTGTAGTGTGGGGTGGAAATACTGCTGGAGGGGCTGCGGGACACTTCGACAATGGGAGTGTGGAGAGAGGACTGGGATCGTGGTGGGGAAGGAACAGTTAGAGGTGATGGTGTGGAAAAAGCTACAGAATGGGTGGACATGTGGGAGGCAGAAGAGGTGGTGGGCGGTGGAGTGGAGGGTTGGGCAGGGACTGTAGGAGCAGATGATGTTGATGGAAAGTTGTATGGGGAAGGAGTTTGGTACGGGGAAGGAGTTTGGTACGGGGCAGGTTGCTGGAAGTGGGGAGATGTCTGGTACTGGGGAGGTTGCTGGTACTGGGAAGGTTGCTGGTACTGGTGAGGTTGCTGGTATGTAATAGGAGGGGGAGGATGGAAAGTGGCTGGAGGGGGTGCAGATGTAATAGGAGGGGGAGGATGGAAAGTGGCTGGAGGGGGTGCAGATGTAATAGGAGGGGGAGGATGGAAAGTGGCTGGAGGGGGTGCAGGTGGAGGAACTACAGTGGTGGGAGGTGGAGGTTGGGAGGTAACCTGCTGTAGAGCACCGTGGCACGAATGCATTACATGCATCTGCTGGGTAGGAGATAGTGTTGCCATGCGCTCCACAACAGACCTGAAAAAGGTGTGGTTTGGCGAAGATCTTGCTTCTGAATGCATGGTTTGCAGAAGTGTCTTCACCTCCAGAATGCTGGAGTTGATCTGCTGAAAGCCTGCGGAGATTTGCTCTGACAAGACTTTTAGACAGTTCTGGAATGATGCATTCAGATGCAAGAACTCTGGCGCATAACTCTTTTCCTGACCCCTCTGCCGCTGCCGCCCAGTACCCGCAGGTGTACTAGAGGTGGCAGGGGCAGAAGAGTGGGGTAAAGGGAAAGCGATCTCCTCACCTGCAGCTTCATGTAATGTAGGCGGCCACGATGCTCCTGTGCTGGTGGATGGGACAGATGGGTCGAATGTGTGGGAAGGCTGGGAAGGTGCAGATGTACCGGGGCAGTCGAAGTGTCCCTCGGTGCCGGTCTCCTCAGGGATCGCCTCAGAAGGGTCCAATCGTGCAGGCTCCCGAGTGCTGCTCACAGTGCTGTGGAATAAAGAGAAAAAAAACAATTAAAATACTGACATGGTATGGCCCTGGCTGAAAAAAAAAAGTTACATCTAACATTTTTTTTCACATGTGGTGTGTAATATTTACCTTCTAGTGACCATTGTTTCCCGGAGGAACGACAGGGCTTGTGCGTACTTGTACTTGCTCCTGCGTCCTCCAGATCCACTCGGGGCCCGCATCTCTTTATTGAACTCCTTCTTGAAACGATCCCTCACAGACCGCCACCGATTCACAATTCTGTTCCCTGAAACGAGAAAGGAGTGGTTAGTATACAACATCAGTGTTTCACAAACTCCAGTCCTCATGGTCCCCAGGGGTCATGTTTTCAGGATTTCCATAGTAAATAGAAATCCTGAACACATGATCCGTGGGGACCACGAGGACTGGAGTTCGGGAAACACTGGTTTACATCAAGCAACTGGTACTGTATATACTTACGCTCTTTAATCTGGGCCCGAACATCGAGGTCCTCCCAGCGGCCCACAAGGAGCGAACAGATTTCCTCCCAGAGTCGTCGGGTAACGATAAGGTCAGCGTGGCAGCCATATTCCAGAGCGGCTCCCTTTCTCTGACGAGATCGATGAGGTGGTCCACATCGAGTCCTCCATCCTCACCGTCAGAGTCGGGAGCACGCTGTGAAGGCTGTTAAAGAAAAAGACAAAAATAACATAATTAGCCTCCACAAAAGAAATGAAATAAAAAGTGCAAAAAAACAAAGCAAAAATATTTATACTTACACGCTGGTGACCGCCGCGTTGCTATCGCCGACGACCCTGGGAGGCACTGCGAGGACCTCTTGGCCGAGCACCAGATTGGGAAGACTAGAGAAGAAAACAAAAAATGTTATGTCTTTGGATGTAGGCATTTGTTTGCTGTGTGTGGTCTGCAGAACATTGTTTTCTATGTGTTGTGTGTAGTGTGATGTTGTGTTTCTGCGTTTGATGCAAAAAACTTACCAATTGTGAGCCCACTCCAGGTGTCTGTCCACCACTTCCTTCTTCTTCTGGGAGCTCCTCTTCATCTTGTGAATCCTGTTTTGAAATAAAAGGCAATGAATAGACATATATTACAGAGATGATGGATTTTGGAAATAAAAACTTACCGTCAAACGCTGACGATGCGAGGGAGGGCTCCCAGAAGATGATGTGCTGTCTTCCTGGTGGCCACACTCCATGCCTGTGGGTGGTGTTCCAGCTGCTGCCATTGCTGCTGCTGCTGCATCTATTGGGCGGCTGTTGAATAAAGAGAAACAAAGGGCCAATGAATATCTTGATATTCAATAGCCCTAGTTTGGAGGACTGGGGGATTTGATAATTACCGTCTCTCATCTGCTGCTGGCCTCCCCTCCTCAGCATGTTCCATTTGCTGCTCCATTTGGGGTGGTGGTGGTGCTGATGGTGCTGCAGTGGTCACCTGCCTTCTCCTGCTTCGCTTGGTTGCTTTCTTGGGTGGCATGTTGGGTGTGGCTGTGGGTCCCACTGTCTTGCTTTTATATATGTCTTGTGGGCAGAGCTACTGAGCATGCTCAGACCAAAAAAACCGGATCCGGCCACCGGATCCGGCTTTCGCCGGATCAGGCGCATTGCGGCGCTCATAGGCTTTCATTGTGTGAAAAAGCCGGACGTGCCGGATCCGGCGTGTCCGGCTTTTTCGCCGGAGACAAAAAACGTTACAGTAGCCGTTTTTTCCAGACGCCGGATCGCGACACATTGCCGGATCCGGCGAAAACCGGATGAAACGCATGGCCATCCGGCGCGATCCGGCGCAAATGCAAGTCAATGGGGGGGAACCGGATCCGGCATTGCATTTCGCCGGATCCGGTTTCTGTCAAAAGCGCCGGATCGCGCCTGACGGCGAAAACCTGATGTGTGAAAGAGGCCTAAAAGTCATTTTTCATTTTACCTTATCGTTGCTTGTAAAGAATATTTCTTTGACATTTGGCGATCGTATAAGGGAAACCTGAGCTTTTTGTTTTGATACTGTTGCTGTCTTTTATTCTATTTTTGGTATATATTGACATTACAATATTCCTATATAATTATTTAGTTAGTTATGTTAATGCAGCTTTCCAAGGTTTGTATATTTTATAGATAAAAAGATAGTCTCCAGATTTTATATTTATAAAACTTGGTTCTGCAGAAATTATTTTTATTACTTTCCAGATTTGAACTGAAATAGTATCCACAAACAGTAGTTCAATAATTGTACTCGATTAGGACTACAAACTTCTCATCTCTGCCTAAGCAAAAGGATATGTAGCTTGAAATTAATATTTTATATTGTGTTGAAATAAAACAGTTAAGAAGGTTCTAGACACATGAAAAGAATATTCATTTCAGAACTTGTCCTTATTTTAGTGGTGAAGTGGATGTGAAATTTAATATTAACCCATTAATGACAGCCAATACATCTTTTAACTTACCTGAGATATAAGAGAATATCATCCCCATACAGGTGACAATCCAGCAGCTAACAGCTGTACACTATAGCTGACAACTTGCTGTATCATAAACGATCAGTGTTGTCACCATCCATATCTGTTTAACCCCTTAGTTGCTGCTATCAAAAGTGACTACATCAAATAAATGGTTAATAGATTTTGGGGGCTTCCGCTTTAATCTAATTGACACACCGGGATCATAATTGTGTGGTCCTGATGTTAGCCATAGCAGTTCATGGCCAAATAGCAGCCTTAAGGTACTGTCACACTTAGTGATGCACCTGCGATCCCGACCAGCGATATGACGCGGTCAGGGTAGCTGGTGCATCGCTAAGTGGTCGCTAGTGAGCTGCCACACAGGCAGATCTCACCAGCGACATCGAAGGGGTCGGGGGTCTCTACTTACCTGTCACACTAGGCGATCCTGATGTCCTCCCGCCCGGCTCCACGCGCGTCGCTCGTCTCTCCACAGGAAGCGCCGCAGGAAGCTGACGACGAGAAACGGTCCTGGACATTCTCGCGCGATCAGCGATAACCAGCGGGGGGAGCAGGTCGTAGGTAAGTATCAGACATAGCGATATCGCTAGCAATATCGCTATAACGTCACAAGTTATAGCGTTATGGCTAGCGATATCGCTAAGTGACTCTACCTTTAGAGTCTCCCGGCTATAGCAGTCAGTTCAGAAGTCAGCGACATTTAGGTGGTTTACAAACACTTTTTCATTCCTGCTATACCACTTTGCATTAATTCCTGAAAATCACATGAAGGGTTAATAAACTACCTGACAGCAGTTTACAATATGTCAGGGGGTGCTGTTTTTAAAAAGGTATTACGTTTGGGATTTTGTCACTTCAAACCTGGATAGGTTCCTCAAAAAAATACATTTTGTAAATTTCTTTGAAAAATTAATGATACATTTTTAACCCTTCTAAAATGCGAACAAAATAAGTTAGCGTTTGAAAAATGGTGCTGACGTAAGGCAGACATGTGGGAAATGTTATTTTTAAAGTTTTTCTGTGGTATGACTATCTGGATTAAAGGGATAATCATTCAAAGTTTGAAAATTGCATTTTTTTTACATTTTTATTAAGTTTCTGATATTTTTTATAAATAAACTAAAAACATGTCAACCTAAATCTACTATTTTCGTGAATTATAATGTGCCACAAAAAAACATTCTCAAAATAATTGGGATTTGTTGAAGGGTTCCAGAGTTATCACCACATAAAGTGACATTGGTCAGAATTTTACAAATTGGCCCCGTCACTAAGGAGTTAATATAAACAGTACCATTATAATCAAAAATCCCTTACTTTATACCACACCTTATCTGGCCATTCCATTTATTCAATAATGATCCTCTCTTCTATTATATAATGTAGAAAAATTACACAGCATTATAAGTAAATAATTGTTTTTTCCCTTTTTAAATATATTCAGAGATAAGTATGTATATTACTTTGTAATCTTGTGTTGCAGTGCAGCCCTATTTACACTAATGATAGTTTGGTTCCCTTAAAAATAATATTAGTACATTAGTAGAAGAGGATGAGAGAAATTCCAATATGTCAAACACTTCCATCTCTAAATTGCTTACACTGGCAAAATTAAATGACAGATTACTAAATTTTCGATTAAATGTCATCTACTTAACACAGAATGTAGTGTGGCACCACCTCAAAAACAATTAAAAAAAAGCAAATCACCAGGCCTCTATGACATATACCTCCACTTCTGATAGAAGTAATGGTCAGTCTAACACTGTACTTAATTCCAATATTTAATTATTCTATTATAACGTGATCTGTACTATAGGACTGCCATATAGCATATGTGGTCCCAATATTCAAAAAGTTAAAAAATGAGACTGTATACTATTGACTTTTACATTTAAAATCTATAGAGTTTAACAACTTTGAGGTTTTTCTATGACATGTCAATAAAAATAGCCTCTTGAGTAATGACTCATTATTTTCATGTGTTTATGAGAGAGACAATATGTTCTCAAACTATTCTGAGCAGCTTCGATGAGGAGGCAGGTTCCAGACTGGACAAAAAAATAAAGCTCTGAAGTTGCTTATCTGAACTTTTCAAAAGTATTTAAGTCAGGTCCACATAACAGATTGGTCCATAAAATAAGGATAGAGGCGTGGTTGGGTTAACAACAGGTTAAGTGATAGGAAACAGATGGTGGTTATTAAGGGAGCAAACTCTGTTTGGGTCACAGATATTTATTATCATTTATTCTACTCACTTATATAGCTAGTGCTATTAATTCTACAGCACTTTACAGACATCATCATCATCACTGGTCCCAATGGAAATCACTATCTAAATACCCAATCAGTATGTTTTTAGAGTGTGGGAAGAAACCCATGCAAACACAATGAGAACATGCAAACTCATTGCAGATGCCATCATTGGTTAGATTTGAACCAAGGAACCCAGTGTTGCAAGGCTGCAGGGTTAATTCCCAGATAAGCAGATTAATACACATTTTGGATCGAGTCAAAATTACTGAAATTCACAGTATCACACACGTTCAAACACTTTGAGATTTGATTCACAGTTTAAAAAAAAAAACAACTTGCTGGACACCTTTTCCCACATTGCAGAAGCATCAGAGAGCAGGCCTATGCCTTTTTCTGGCCACACAGGCTCAACCAAAATGCCCTGTAGCTATGACAACTAGCAGATTATAATTTCTTGAACAGTGGTGGTCAGTACCTGAGCCATCACAGAGCAGTGGTTACCAGTGGTAGAGTCATTTTCCATCTATATAGTCACTAGGTACTGTAAAGCCCCCGTTACACACTGCGATATCGCTACCGATTTTGTGACGTTGCAGCGATATTGCTAGCGATATCGCTGCATGTGATACTTACCTCCGACCGGCTCCCCCGCTGATTATCGCTGGTCGCTCGAGAAGGTCCTGGACCATTTCTCGACGGGCGCTTCCTGCTGGGCTTCCTGTGGCGCCGACGAGCGACGCGTGGACGCAGGCGGGAGGATGTCAGGATCGCCGCGTCTGACAGGTAAGAAGCGACCCCTGACCCAGCGATGTCGCTGGTGAGATCTGCCTGTGTGGCAGCTCACTAGTGACCACTTAGCGATGCACCAGCAATCCATATCGTTGTTGGGATCGCTGGTGCATCGCTAAGTGTAACGGTACCCTAAGTCTCTGTCTCCTATAGAATGTAAGTGTTTATGGTCTGCAGAGTCCTCACTCTCCTGTAGAGTGCAGGATATCTGATCAGTAGGGTCTTCTCTCTTTTTCTTCTCTAGAGTGTAAGCTTTTAAGGTCAATATGAATCTCTCTTTTTCTGTCCTCTCCTCCAGGAGTATATATTCCTAGCAATTGCTAGCTTAATAATAATGAGATTTTCATGAATTTATTAACTGCTTATATATATATTTTTTTATTAATGTTCATTGAAGCCAGCAAATTCGAATTTCCAAAGACCTGCTCATCTATAGATACAGTTAATAAAGGGGTACAGCAGGGGTCAATATTGCTCCCTCTCGTTTTTCATATATTTATTAATGACCTCATAGACAAAATACAGAGTAGAATTTCAATATTTGCAGATGATACTAAGTTCTGCAATGCAATCATCACAGAAGATGATAATTGAATATTACAACAGGACTTAGGTAAACTGGACACTTGCTGGAGATAAGGTAATTAAAATTTATAAACATAAGGTCATGCACTTGGACAAGGAAGTAAAATGCACAGTTATATACTAAGAAGTAAACACTGGGTGAAGCTTTTAGTGAAAAAATCATGGGTATATATTCCACCTCCTTAATTCTTTCCCACCCCATTGCAATGTGGTTCCTCCACCACCCATAACTTGAGCCTGCTGTAATGCATGTTGATGTTGATATTGCTAAGTTGGCAGTGTAGAATAATTATATTTGTCTAATTTTAATGCTGAATTCATCTTGAATGATTAAAAATAATAACTTTATTGATAATTTATTTTATAATTTATTTTAAAAACAAACAACCATTAAAGATTAAGATTGAATAATATTGGCATTATAATGAGATGTACAGTCATGGCCACAAGTATTGACACCCCTGCAATTCTGTCAGATAATATTCAGTTTCTTCCTGAAAATGATTGCAAACACAAATTCTTTGGTATTATTATCTTCATTTAATTTGTCTTAAATGAAAAAACACAAAAGAGAATGAAGCAAAAAGCAAAACATTGATCATTTCACACAAAACTCCAAAAATGGGCCGGACAAAAGTATTGGCACCCTCAGCCTAATACTTGGTTGCACAACCTTTAGCCAAAATAACTGCGACCAACCGCTTCCGGTAACCATCAATGAGTTTCTTACAATGCTCTGCTGGAATTTTAGACCATTCTTCTTTGGCAAACTACTCTAGGCCCCTGATATTTGAAGGGTGCCTTCTCCAAACTGCCATTTTTAGATCTCTCCACAGGTGTTCTATGGGATTCAGGTCTGGACTCATTGCTGGCCACCTTAGAAGTCTCCAGTGCTTTCTCTCAAACCATTTTCTAGTGCTTTTTGAAGTGTGTTTTGGGTTATTGTCCTGCTGGAAGACCCATGACCTCTGAGGTAGACCCAGCTTTCTCACACTGGGCCCTAAATTATGCTGCAAAATTTGTTGGTAGTCTTCTGACTTCATAATGCCATGCACACGGTCAAGCAGTCCAGTGCCAGAGGCAGCAAAGCAACCCCAAAACATCAGGGAACCTCCACCATGTTTGACTGTAGGGACCATGTACTTTTCTTTGAATGCCTCTTTTTTCTCCTGTAAACTCTATGTTGATGCTTTTGCCCTAAAAGCTCTACTTTTGTCTCATCTGACCAGAGAACATTCTTCCAAAATGTTTTAGGCTTTTTCAGGTAAGTTTTGGCAGACTCCAGCCTGGCTTTTTTATGTCTCGGGGTAAGAAGTGGAGTCTTCCTGGGTCTCCTACCATACAGTCCCTTTTCATTCAGATGCCGACGGATAGTACGGGTTGACACCGTTGTACCCTCGGACTGCAGGGCAGCTTGAACTTGTTTGGATGTTAGTGGAGGTTCTTTATTCAACATCCGCACAATCTTGCGTTGAAATCTCTTGTCAATTTTTCTTTTCTGGCCACATCTAGGGAGGTTAGCCACAGTGCCATGGGCTTTAAACTTCTTGATGACACTGCGCACGGTAGACACAGGAACATTCAGATCTTTGGAGATGGACTTGTAGCTTTGAGATTGCTCATGCTTCTTCACAATTTGGTTTCTCAAGTCCTGAGACAGTTCTTTGGTCTTCTTTCTTTTCTCCGTGCTCAATGTGGTACACACAAGGACACAGGACAGAGGTTGAGTCAACTTTAATCCATGGCAACTGGCTGCAAGTGTGATTTAGTTATTGCCAACACCTGTTAGGTGCCACAGGTAAGTTATAGGTGCTGTTAATTACACAAATTAGAGAAGCATCACATGATTTTTCGAACAGTGCCAATACTTTTGTCCACCCTCTTTGTTATGTTTGGTGTGGAATTATATCCAATTTGGCTTTAGGACAATTCTTTTTGTGTTTTTTCATTTAAGACAAATTAAATGAAGATAATAATACCAAAGAATTTGTGTTTGCAATCATTTTCAGGAAGAAACTGAGTATTATCTGACAGAATTGCAGGGGTGTCAATACTTTTGGCCATGACTGTAAATATCTCACAGTTAAAAATGCTTGCATAGGTGTCCACATCTTGTATATATATGTGTGTCCACCCATATGCATTTACAAAGATAAAGCTATTAAAAAATAGTAAAACTAATTATATAAATAAAAATTATTTTCGAATCAAGGAAAAAATAATTTAAAAATGCATGTATTTTATTTGTATAAAAAGCTATTTATTCAATTCTTCTTTTTTAAATTTTTAGCAAAAAAACTTTTTTTATTTACCAATACCTAATTAAAAGTAATAACGTTCAATGCCAAAGTTCAAACCCTTATGGAGCCAAGCTATCTAATAGAAAAATCCATTTGGATTCCACCAAGGACATTTGTGCCATAAAATTTCCACCTTTCCAGTGTTTAGGAATAGTCTGAACCCAAAGAAAATAAATACCTTACAGGATTTATTATGATATTCTTTAAAATGTCTTGACACTGGGTGACCTATGAATCCCTTTTTGATGTTGTTGAGATGTTCTTTTACACGCTGTGATAGTTTTCTCATTGTACGACCCACATAAATTTTTTGACATGGGCATTTAATTGTCATGACTCTGGACAGGATAGTTCCACCTCCATCCTGGTCAGGTCAGGGTTAATTTTAGCTCGCCTCTTTTTGGTTCTGGGGTAGCTATTTAATGTTGGCAGTTCCTGGGTTTGGTGTCCGTGATACTTCCGTATACTCGGTTTGTGGCTGCTCACCCAGGTTACTTGTCTGTAATCGTTGTGCCTCTGTGCTTGTGTGCCTTGCTGTGTATGACCCGGTTTGTCCCCGACTTTTGCCTCTGTATTCTGCCTTGTACTGCCCTGTCTCTACTGGTTATCTGACCCCTTGGCTGTCTCCGTTTACTCTTCGTCCAATCCTTAGGTACCAAGCTCTCATCTGGCATTTGACCCTTGGCTCGCCTTTGATTATGTTTACGTTCTGTGCTCAGTACTCCGCGTGCTTAGTTGCCTTCCCTGTCCTCACGCGCAGCAACTCCACTCCCTGGTCACGTGACTGCCTAGTTTCAGGTCCTGTGCTCACTGTTTAGGCTCAGGTCCTTTTGCACTTTGTGTCTGGCTCCTTCACTCCCTGCACTTGTGCACGTGCCCCTGATAGTGCCCCGTAGGTTGCGCCTGTGACACCAGTGGTGTCATCACATTAATTATGGAAATTACTCCCACACTGGAACATGTTATATCATGGTATGAAATGATGTGCCCTCTGAATTACTGAATTCAGTTATGTTCATTCTGTTGTTAGGGCACTTGTTATGAATGGGTCACCAAGGAGGATAGCAGGCCCAGACTAAGCCACAGAAAACCAGAGAGGTTTGTAACTAAGCGGATTGCAGAACCCTGATCCTGTCCACACAGCTAGCAGTAGCTGTGGAGTGGACCTATGATGATCCTAGATGCCTCGACACAGCCGAAGAGCTAACTAAGCCTAAAGCAAGAATGGGGAAATCTAAACTGCCCCGGAGCAGACCCCAAAGGAATAGATAGCCCCCAAACATATATGGTCGGTGAGACAAGATGAAAACACAAACGCAGGCAGAAAAATAGACTGAGCAAACGATGGGGCCCACACTGACTAGACAGGACAGGAAAGGAAAGACACTGTCTGCAATCATGCAAAAAAACCTGCAAAAAGTCCAACATGTCTGATGCACAAAAACACTGAAGTCGCACAACTTTGCATCCACTATATCAGCACTCTGGTATATTCTGAAAGCAAAGCAAAAAGAGACCAATTAAATGGGGACAAAACAAACTGGCACAAGCAGTAACATATGGGTGGTGATTCAGCACAGTCCAAGCCGGAGCTAGCTGACCCGCACATAGCAGAGATAGACAAAACCAGATCAAATGCAAACAGAATAGCAAATGAACCACTTAGCTGAACCATGCAGGGAAAGAGCAGGAGATATCAGACCTCAGAAGGCACAGGAAGAAAATCACCAGCAGGGATAGAGGGAGTCAGCTGTCTTAAATCCCAATCAGAAACCCCAGATCTCCAATCATCTTCCTCAATATCAGGTGGCAAGCCTCTGTCAATCAGATTAGCTCCACTATCTCCAGTAACCACCAGAGGGAGCCCAGAAAGAGAACTCGCAACCCCTCTGTCTATCTGACCAGCTCCACTACCTTCAGTAATCACCGAAGGGAAGCCAGAGAGAGAATTCACAACAGTACCCCCCTTGAAGAGGGGTCACCGAACCCTCATCCACGCCACCAGGCCAGTCAGGATGGCCTGGTGAAAAGCACGAACCAATCTTTCGGCATGAATGT
The DNA here is from genome assembly GCF_039654945.1 of Dendrobates tinctorius. Lineage (NCBI taxonomy): Eukaryota > Metazoa > Chordata > Amphibia > Anura > Dendrobatidae > Dendrobates > Dendrobates tinctorius. The sequence goes on from NW_027361776.1 coordinate 13,734,757, forward strand.
CAGAAGCAGAGACCCAAAAATTATCCTCCTGGCCATAACCCTTCCATTTGACCAGGTACTGGAGTCTCTGTCTAGCCAAAAGAGAATCCAATATTTTCTCTACCTCATACTCCAAATTACCTTTAACCAATACAGGGTCAGGAGGCACCGCCATGGGAACTACTGGCTCTACAAACCTCTTCAACAAGGATTTATGGAACACATTATGAATCTTAAACGTAACTAGAAGAGTCAAACGGAAAGAAACGGGATTAAGGATTTCCAAAATCTTAAAAGATCCAATTTTGGAGACGCAACCTTCCTAGGAATATTCTTTGAAGACAACCAAACCATATCACGCACTTTAAACCGGGGACCAATGGTCCTATGCCGGTGGGAAAACCGTTGGGCTTTTTCCTGAGAGTGGGACAACTTATCCAACACTTGGTCCCAAATCTGCTGCATTCTCTCTACCACAGAACCCACACTTGGGCAGGCCGAAGAATCCACCTGCCCTGAAGAAAATCAAGGGTGAAACCCAAAGTTACAGAAAAAGGGCGACATTAAAGTGGCAGAACTAGCCCTATTGTTTAGCGTAAATTCAAATGAGACCCAGTCATCCTGATCAGCAGATATGAAACATCTCAAATAGGATTCCAAAGTGTGGTTTGTTCTCTCAGTCTGCCGATTGGACTGAGGATGAAATGCAGAGGAGAAAGATAACTGAATTCCCAGTTTGGAACAAAAAGCTCTCCAAAATCTGGAAACAAACTGGACTCCTCTGTCTGACACAATGTTCTCAGGAATCCCATGCAACCAAACCACCTGTTGTAAAAACAAGGGCACCAACTCAGAAGAGGATGGCATCTTTGGGAGTGGTACAAGATGGACCATCTTAGAAAATCTATCACAGATCACCCAGATAACAGTCATTCTCTGAGAGACAGGAAGATCAGAAATGAAATACATTGAAATATGGGTCCCTGGCCTCCTGAGCAACGGCAGGGGCATCAACCAACCACTAGAACGAGAACAGGGCTTTGACCGAGAACAAGTCATACAGGACTGCACAAAATTCCTGACATCACGAGATAAGGCAGGCCACCAAAAAGACTGACTTACCAAATCACTGGTACCAAAAATATCTGGATGACCAGCCAACACGGAGCAATGAATTTCAGACATTACTCTTTTCCTCCACTGGTCAGGGACATACAATTTTCTCACAGGGCAACGTTCAGGTTTGTCCTCCTGAAATTCCTCCAGGGCACGTCTCAAATCGGGTGAGATGTCGGAAAGAACTACACCCTCATTTAGAGTGGTAGTTGGCTCAGTCAGATCAATAGAATCCGCAAAGAAACTCCTAGAAAGGGCATCCACCTTAACATTCTTAGTGCCCGGAAGAAAAGAGACCACAAAATTAAAACGCGTGAAAAACAAGGCCCACCTAGCCTGTCTAGGATTCAAGCATTTGGCTGATTCAAGATAAATCAAATTCTTGTGGTCGGTGAGGACCACAATTTGATGTCTAGCTCCCTCCAACCAATGTCTCCACTCTTCAAATGCCCATTCCATGGCCAACAATTCCTGATTCCCCACGTCATAATTACGTTCAGATGTGGATAATTTTCGAGAAAAGAAGGCACAGGGATTCATCTTAGAAGTCACCGGATCTCTTTGGGACAAAACGTCTCCTGCACTAATCTCAGAAGCATCTATCTCCACCTGAAATGGGAGTGAGGCATCAGGTTGCCATAGAACCGAAGCAGAAGTGAATCTCCGCTTAAGCTCCTGAAATGCAGAAACTGCCTCTGGAGACCAAATCACCACATCAGCGTCCTTTTTGGTCAAATCAGTCTGTGGTTTAAAAATACCAGAAAAATTACTAATAAATTTACCGTAGAGATTTGCAAAACCCAAAAACTTCTGGAGAGCCTTCAAAGAAGTGGGCTGAACCCAATCATAAATGGCCTGTATCTTGGCCGGGTCCATTTCAATAGCAGACGGGGACAAAATGAATCCCAAAAATGAAATCCTCTTTACATCAAAGAGGCACTTCGATCCCTTAACATACAGAGATTTTTCCCTTAAAATCCGGAACACAGTCCGGACATGTTCCACATGAGAATCCCAATCACTGGAAAAGATCAAAATATCATCCAGATAAATGATCAAAAACTTATCCACAAAGTCCCAGAAAATATCGTTCATAAAAGACTGGAAGACAGAAGGGGCATTAGTGAGCCCAAAAGGCATCACCAGGTACTCAAAATATCCCTCTGGATTAATCAGCGCCGTCTTCCATTCAGCCCCGTGCTTGATGAGAATAAGATTACACGCCCCCTGAGATCAAGCTTGGTAAACTAACAGGCACTTTTAACTCTGGAAAATAAATCAGAAATCATGGGTAACGGGTACTGATATTTAACAGTGATGTTGTTAAGGGAACGATAGTCAATACATGGCCTTAATGAACCATCTTTCTTGGCCACAAAAAAAACAGCACCTAAAGGTGAAGAGAATGCTCTAATATGACCCTTCTATAATGACTCCTTGATATAAGATCGCATAGCATCATGTTCGGGTACCGATAAGTTGAAAAGCCGACCCTTGGGAAATTTACACCCGGGCATGAAACACGACTTTCGCAAAAGTCGGGTCGAACGAAATTGGCTGACTATAGGGAAAAGTCGGAGGCTGACTGAAACACGAAACCCAATGCAAGTCAATGGGGAAGCAAAGTCGGCAGGGAGGGAGGACAGTAAGCACACCGACAGTGCACATTTCAAAGCCAAAAACATCAATTCTTATTACTGAAGCTTGCCAACCTTAATTTACTTCATAATAATAGTTACGCATTGAAAACTGGGGGTTATTTGGCTAAAGTTGTGGGGGGGGTTGGGCTGGCTCCAGATTTTCGTGGGCCCTGGGCCAAAGAGTGTCACTGGGCTCCTTTAACACATGCCACAATTCATGATCCTCTGATACGGCAGAGAAATAGCGGTATAGTACAATGAAAAATACTTCACTTCTTACATCACATGACTGATATCCATTTTAAATTCTCCAATAGCTTCAAAAACGGACAGTATATTACGCCATACAGTATTATGGCTGCTGCATAGTGCGCTATACAGAGTAATGAGGCCCATATATTTCTCCATACAGAATCATTGGTCCCATATAATGTTTGAAACAGTATATGATGAGCTCCACATAATGCTACAGTATATGTTGGTCCCCATGGATGAAGCTCCACTGTCTTATGGGCCCAAATAATGCTCCATTTATAATGGGCCCCATTTCTAATGCTCTAGTGTATAATGGGCCCTGTAAATGCTATGGATTAAACAACAATCTAAAAAGTAGAAAAAAGGAAATGTTTCCCCGCGAACAATGATTTCCCAGTAAGTGCAGGTCAACCACAATTATGGAATTAGGCTTAACCGGCATTCCTGACAAAATGAAAAAATTACGTGTCCAAACCACAGGGGCTGTAGCTTGCTGTAGCTCGGCAGCCGTTCTCAGACCCAGTATGGATTCGACAACATTGTAGAAAGTTGATAAAGGGTACAGTTTCACGGGATAACACGTACATATGTAGCATAGTTTACACATTAAAAACCTATGTCTATAGATCAGGAGGCAGGTTCAGACGGTCTCAGGCCCAGTATGGATTAGACGTGATTGGACAAAGGTGAGAAAGGGTACATTATCATTGGATAGCAGGTATATATAGCATAGTTTAAACATTTAAAATCTCCGTGTTCTCAGTATGGATTAGACAACAATCTAAAAAGTAGAAAAAAGGAAATGTTTTTGAAGCATACACCAGTATACACTTTTGGTGGAATTTTTAAATCTTCATATATATTTCTATCTCAGTAAGACAGTCCAGCCTCTCCACAATAGGAAATGAGATGCATGCAATTACTGACATAAAATCTAGTGATTGCAGAAATCTAGGAATTAATAATCACGGGGAAAACTTCCGTCACAATTCTCAGAGGCGATGCTGACCCTCAATTAATTGGTGTGTGAAGACAGCAAAAACATAACTTTGTGAAGAAAGTGTTGCTGTATCGCAGCACCGTTGATCCCATCAGCGTTACTCATATCCATCAAATTTTTATCACAGGGAGAGATGTAAACATGTTGCTCACTGCCTGTCATGATCTGTCACGTAACTTTGAAGTGCAAAAGACAGAAGCCACAGGCCATAGGCGATTCTATGGGATTGGCATGAGAGGGCACATTTAAAAATGTGCACCGAAATGTCACACGTCTGTGAGTAGGAAAACTGTGAAAGCTGATGATAAACCAACACTGCATGTCAGGTGGGACAAAATCCTTGGAAACCCATGCATGGTTCATTTTAATGAAGGCTAGATCATCCTCATTTTGGGTCGACAGACGGGTCCTTTTTTCTGTCAGGATTGATCCAGCTGCACTGAAGATTCTTTCTGATAGCACACTTGCAGATGGGCAAGCGAGCTCCTGTAAGGCACATTGTGCCAATTCAGGCCAGGTGTCCAGTTTAGCGGCCCAATAGTCAAATGGGAATGACCTGTGAGGGAGAACATCGATATGGGATGAGAAGTAGTTTGTAACCATAGTTGACAACTGCTGTCTCCTGTCACTTTCAATCGATGCAGTATTACCAGTCATGTGAGCGGGACTTGAAAAATCAGTTCACAACATGGTCATGAAACCCCTGTCTCCAACACCACTTCTGATGTGTGCATCACGAACACCTCTTCCAAGCTGCCCCCGGCCCCTACGGCTCATGTGAGAACCATCACCGCTGCAGTGTGCTGGGAATGCCTCAACCAACTGGTTAACCAGAGTTGCTTGTTTGCTAGCCAATATTAGGTCAAGGTTCTCCTGTGTCTTTATGTTTTGGAATTTGCCTTTATAGCGTGGATCCAGGATGCTGGCCAACCAGTAGTCATCATCGTTCATCATTTTGGCATTGTGGGGTCCCTTTTTAGGATCTGCAAGGCATAATCTGACATGTCAATGATGCACTGCGAGTGCTGGGTGGAGGAGCACTTTCTGGCAAATCCACATCCGTCCAGTCACACACAAACCCTATACCAGACCTTGCCACGCCAACATTTTCTCTAGCCCCACGAGAAGCATCCTCCTCCCCTAAATAATCATCCCCATCATCATCCTCCTCCTCTTCCTCTTCTTCCCCCACCTCGTCCAGGAGAGGTCCCGGAGCAGACAATGGCTGACTGTCATCAAGGCTTCCCTCCTCCTCTTCCTCCTCATCTACCTCGGCTGCAGACGTCTGCTCCTTAATGTGCGTCAAAGTTTGCATGAGAAGACGCATAAGTTGGATGCTCATTCTTATGATGGCATCATCTGCGCTTACCAGCCATGTGCATTCCTCAAAACACTGAAGGACTTTACAGAGGTCTTTCAGCTTCGACCACTGCACACCTGTCAACTCCATGTCTGCCCTCAAAGTGCCTCCCCGTGTATCCTCCCACAAATGCATTGCGGCCTGCCTCTGTTCGCACAGCCGCTCAACCATGTGCAGGGTGGAGTTCCACCTTGTTGCAACGTCGATAATTAGGCGGTGCTTGGGAAAGTGGAGCAATCGCTGCAGCTTCTGCATACGACTGGAGTGTACCGGCGACCGGCGGATGTGCGAGCACAGTCTTCGAACCTTATGGAGCAGGCCTGTTAACTCCAGATAATTATTGAGGAAGCACTGCACCACCAGGTTCAAGGTGTGAGCCAAGCAAGGTATTTGTCTGAGTTTTGAAAGGGCTATGGCTGCCACAAAATTCCAGCCGTTATCACTAACTACCTTGCCTGCCTCAAGATGTAGACTGCCCAGCCATGACTCAGTTTGTCGCTGAAAGTATTCGGCCAGTACCTCCGCGGTGTGTCTGTCGCCCAAACACATCATCTGCAACACAGTATGCTGACGCTTTCCACTAGCTGATCGATAGGGGGACACCTCGTGTGCAACACTGGCAGCTTTTGTGGACAAGCTCTGTGGACGAGCTTTCGCTTCTGGAGGAGGAGGAGGAGGGTCGAACACCTACAGCCAACTGTTTCCTATACCGTGGGCTAGGCAGCACTGTCCCACCACCGCTGTCCCCTGTGGACCCTGCATCCACCACATTAACCCAGTGCGCAGTGATGGACACGTAATGGCCCTGGCCATGACTACTGGACCATGCATCAGTTGTGAGGTGCACTTTTCCACTCACTGATTGCTTGAGTGCATGGACAATGCAGTCTTTCACATGAAGGTGGAGGGCTGGGATGGCTTTGCGAGAAAAGAAGTGGCGACTGGGTAGGTCATAGCGTGGTACTGCGTAGGCAGGGCATCATCTCTAACGAGATTAGTTTGGCAATGTGGGCGTTCAAACCCAGTGTACGCGTATGAGAGGATGAGTACTTTCTTGTCCTACTCATAGTCTCTGGTAAGGTGAGCTGGAATTGAGAGCTGCATATGGTGGAACTAGCGGTGGACATGGCGGACTGAGAGAGGGTTGATGATGGTGATGGAGTTGGTGTTCTTTCTGATGGCCTAGATTCAGTCTTTCTTTGATAAAATATTGTGACTCCCTGACTGCTTTGGCCTTGCGACGACACCTCAACATTTGCTGCTGGTGGTGTGCTAACCGGTGGGCTTACTGTGGGGGAAACAGTGTAGCGTTGCTGACTACCTTCTTTGGGAGCAGTTGCACATGTGGCACGTGAGGTTTGGTAGTCCATCCACACTTGCAAGTGCATGGTGATTAAATCTCTAAGCATGCAACTGGTATTCAAATTTCTCAGATTTTTCCCTCGGTTAAAGGTCTTTGCACACTTCTTACAGATAACCTTTGCCTGATCATTAGGATTTTGTTCAAAAAAGTGCCACACTGCACTCTTCCTACTATGGAAGACATTTTGAGGCCTTGCACGCTGTGCTATTTTGACCATCTGGCCAAGCTGTCCTGCAACTCTTTTGGTTTTTGTAACCCGTTTTTGGACTGCTCTGCGCCTGCCAGATAACAGCTGTTGCAATGTCGATGCCTGCTGCGGATGCTCCTCCTCTCCTGAGCTGTTGGCAGCGGCACCCTCCTCCCCCAATGGATGCCAATCTGGGTCAACAACTGGGTAATCCATCACCTCCTCTTCAATGTAATGTGCACCTTCCTCTGTGTCACCGTGTATGGTGTTATAGTATGCGGGAAGGGGCACCCGAGTTTCATCAGGGTCAGATTCTGGCTCAGTACACTGCGAGGACAATGTAGTGCACTGAGTGAATGCACCAGCAGATAAATCTAGCAGTGGCTGTGCATCAGTGCACTCCATGTCAGATTCATCTTGGACTGGGGAATTCACGATTTGACTTGATAACCCAGGCATGGTATGAGAAAAGAGCTCCATGGAGTAATCTGTAGTGTGGCCTGCCGCATCCTTCACTTTTGGTTGGGGTGAAGGACACAAGAAAAGGTGTTGTTTCTGACCAGGAGCCTCCACTGATGACTCAGTGCTTTTATTTTTTTAAACTTCAGAAGAGGAAGCGATAGAGCTGGAGGCTGTGTCAGCAATGTAAGCCAAAACTTGTTCCTGATACTCCAGCTTTAAAAGCGGTTTACCTACTCCCAGAAAAGGGAGCCTACGAGGCCTTGTGGAGCCAGACAAAGAAGCCGGCTCACCACCTCCTGCCTTAGGTGCTATTGTGCTTTTCCACAACCAGCAGAAGCATTACCACCAACACCACCATCAGGACCAGCTGGCAACACCCGCCCACTTCCACGGTCTCTTCCACCATACTTCTTCATTTTTTTGAAAAAGGTACTCAAAATAACAACAGCTATATGGTACTGTAAAAAAAAGGTAAAGGGTCTATAGAGTATTGGTGAGAATTTGAATCTCACTGTACATTGGAGGACGCTGAACTGTTGTCTGAGGCCCAGTAGAGATTACCCCGCAATGTGACAGGCAGAAATTGGCTGGTGTATGAGAAGGTAGATGCTGTATATAGTATTGGTGAGAATTTGAATCTCACTGTAGATTGGAGGATGCTGAACTATTGTCTCAGGCCCAGTATAGATTACACCGCAATGTGACAGGCAGAAATTGGCTGGTGTATGAGAAGGCAGAAGCTGTATATAGTATTGGTGAGAATTTGAATCTCACTGTAGATTGGAGGACGCTGAACTATTGTCTCTGGTCCAGTAGAGATTGCACCGCAATGTGACAGGCAGAAATTGGCTGGTGTATGAGAAGACAGAAGCTGTTTATAGTATTAGTGAGAATTTGAATCTCACTGTAGATTGGAGGACGCTGAACTATTGTCTCAGGCCCAGTAGAGATTACACTGCAATGAGACAGGCAGAAATTGGCTGGTGTATGAGAAGGCAGAAGTTTTATATAGTATTGTTGAGAATTTGAATCTCACTGTAGATTGGAGGACGCTGAACAATTGTCTCAGGCCCAGTCGAGATTATACCGCAATGTGACAGGCAGAAATTAGCTAGTGTATGAGAAGGCAGAAGCTGTATATAGTATTGGTGAGAATTTGAATCTCACTGTAGATTGGAGGACTATGAACTATTGTCTCAGGCCCAGGACAGATTACACTGCAATGTGACAGGCAGAAATTGCCTAGTGTATGACTAACTACAAGGTGTATATAGAATTGGGCAGAATTGGAATCTCCCTAGAGGGTAGGTCTGTAAGAATGGACAAACTCTTCGGCTATTTCTTACAGAGTCAGACACAGATAGCTTCAATTTGGCCGCTGAACTATTGTCTTTGGCCCAGGACAGATTACACCACAATGTGACAGGCAGCAATTGCCTAGTGTATGACTAACTACAAGGTGTATATAGAATTGGGCAGAATTGGAATCTCCCTAGAGTGTAGGTCTGTAAGAAAGGACAAACTCCTCGGCTTTTTCTTACAGAGTCACACACAGATAGCTTCAATTTGGCTGCTGAACTATTTTCTCTGGCCCAGGACAGATTACACCGCAATGTGACAGGCAGAAATTGGCAGGTGTATGAGAAGGCAGAAGCTGTATATAGTATTGGTGAGAATTTGAATCTCACTGTAGATTGGAGGACGCTGAACTATTGTCTCAGGCCCAGTAGTGATTACACCGCAATGTGTCAGGCAGAAATTGGCTGGTGTATGAGAAGGCAGAAGCTGTATATAGTATTGGTGAGAATTTGAATCTCACTGTAGATTGGAGGACGCTGAACTATTGTCTCAGGTCCAGTAGAGATTACACCGCAATGAGACAGGCAGAAATTGGCTGGTGTATGAGAAGGCAGAAGCTGTATATAGTATTGTTGAGAATTTGAAGCTCACTGTAGATTGGATTACGCTGAACTATTGTCTCAGGCCCAGGACAGATTACACTGCAATGTGACAGGCAGAAATTGCCTAGTGTATGACTAACTACAAGGTGTATATAGAATTGGGCAGAATTGGAATCTCCCTAGAGGGTAGGTCTGTAAGAAAGGACAAACTCCACGGCTTTTTCTTACAGAGTCACACACAATAGCTTCAATTTGGCTGCTGAACTATTTTCTCTGGCCCAGGACAGATTACACCGCAATGTGACTGGCAGAAATTGCCCAGTGTATGACTAACTACAAGGTGTATATAGAATTGGGCAGAATTGGAATCTCCCTAGAGTGTTGGTCTGTAAGAACGGACAAACTCCTCGGCTTTTCATTACAGAGTCACACACAGAGAACTTCAATTTGGCCGTGATAACAGCCGGTACACTGTACTGTGTGAGGAGCGTACACCCGTGTACGGTGTGTGAAAAAATGAACTCTCAGTAACTCACCAGGACAAAACAATAAAATTTGGATTGCTTTGAAAAAAGCAGTTTGCTCAGCAGTGTGAAAACAGCAATGCAGCTATCAGGGAGCCTTAAAAGGCAGCCTAATAACCAACAGAGCTGATGCACCAAAATATAGCCTCCCCTTGTACTGCACAGTAACTGGTGTGTTGAAAATCGCTAGCAGCAGAAGTAGTTTTTGGTATCTTCTTCCCTGCCTAACGCTCTCCCTACAGAATCAGAAGCAGCAGCAGCTCTCCCTATTCTGAGATTAGCATAAGTAACATGGCGGTCGGCGTGCATGCCCTTTTATACCCCCTGTGACGCCACACAAAGCAAGACAATCACTTGCATGCCCTTCACAAACATGGTGGTAACCGCTGCCTAAGTCATCACGTTGCCCACAGTGTCCGTTCTTCCTGATTGGCTGAAAAAGGGCGCAAAAGCATCTTTTGAAACGCGACATTGGCGAGATGGTTGCCGACCTCGTGGCCGACCCCACGCTAAGGTCGGGTTTCGTTTCATGAAACCCAACTTTGGCGAAAGTCGGCGACTTTTGAATTTTTTCGATCTTGAACAAAAACACACATTTCTCCAATTTGGCATACAGATGATTTTCCCTCAGTCTTTGGAGAATGGTTCGTACATGACTGTCGGGAGAGTATATCAGAATATCGTCTAAGTAAATGACAACAAAACGACCAATGAGATCCGAGAATACCACGTTGATGAAATTCTGAAATATGGCTGGGGCATTGTAAGACCAAACGGCATGACTACATTTTCAAACAGTACCTCGGTCGTGAGGAACGCGGTTTTCCATTCATCCCCCTCCCGGACCATGGTCAAATTACATGCCCCCCGAAGATCCAGTTTGGAGAACCATTTTGCCCCTGAAAGTTGGTTACACAAGTCAGGAATCAACGGAAGGGGGTACGTATTTCGTGCAGTAATCTTGTTGAGCTCACGAAAATCGAGGCAGGGACGTAAATCGCCATCTTTTTTCTTTACAAAAAAAACCCCTGCCGCCACAGGTGAGACTGAGGGACGTATGTGTCCTTTGCGAAGACTTTCAGAAATTAATTTATCTGGCCCTGAGCGCTTGGCCATGAAAGATTACAACAGACAGGCTCTAGGCAATTTAGCCCCCGGGACTAACTCGATAGCGCAGTCAAAGGGTCTATGTGGCGGCAGCGTCTCGGCCTCGCTTTCAGAGAAGACATCTTCGAATTCTTTCAGGTACTCTGGAATACCTTCCAGCTCGACAGATGGCACAGACACAGATTTAACAGGTTCAACCGATAGTGCAGACTTATCACATAACATCGAATCATTAAACCCCCACTGAACAATCTCCCCCGTTTTCCAGTTAATGACCGGGTTATGGCGTTGTAACCAGGGCATGCCCAACACCAATCCTGCTGGTAGATTGTCCATAACCAAGCAACTTAAGTTTTCCACATGGGCAGCGCCCACTTTGAGCGAAAACAAGTCAGACAGAAAGAGAATTCCCTCTTTAGTGAGGGGGGAGGAGTCAATGGCCACCACTTTGATCAGAACCTTAAGTCTAACTGTCCCTATCTTACAGTGTGTGACCAATTTGGAGTCAATCAGATTGATGGATGATCCGCAGTCCACAAAAGCTGTAAAGAGAAAACAACAACCGTCCACTAACAGTTCCACATGAAGCAACACCTTAGAAAACAAGGAAAAGGGTACCAGAGGGTCTGAGTAGTCTCGCCGCTGACTACCCAGACCTAATCGTTTCCCGTCAACCGGGTTGAGGATGGACAATCAGGACACTCCCTTTTCCAATGTCCCATTTTACCACAGTAGAAGCATAACTGCTTTTCTATCCAGCATTGTCTCTCCTTTTCCTTCAGGGAGAGAGCCCCTACGTCCATAGGCACAGAGACAGTCTCTTTTCCACTAGGGAACAATGGAGTCTCCGCCTGCATCACCCCCCTGGCCCGCAGCCTGCGGCCCATCCGGACGGCCAGGGTCATGGCGTCCTCGAGTGAGTTAGGTGGAGGATGTAATGCCAAGGCATCCTGTAACTGCTTGGACGAGCCTCTGTGAAAGAGTCCTCGGAGTGCGGCGTCGTCCCAAGAGACCTCTGCAGCCCAGCGGTGGAATTCCTTACAAAACCACTCTGCCGAGTGTTTCCCCTGACAGACACTCATCACCATGTCCTCTGCCAATCGGATTCGGTCCGGCTCATCATATATGTGCCCCAGGGCCTCAAAAAACGTATTCACAGACACTCTCTCAGGGGCAGTGGGAGGAAGGGAGAAAGCCCAAGCTTGTGCGACCATCTTAATAGAGACATAATGACCCCAACCTTCTGACTTTCGTCCCCAGAGGAACGTGGCCTCAAATTAAAGAAGAGTTTGCACCCCTCCATGAAGACCCTGAACTCCTTTTTGTTCCCAGAAAAGAAATCAGGCAGTTTAACAGGTGGTTCTGGGCACACCAAAACAACATCACTCGCCCCAGCCCCTGAGACCCAGCAGCTAAAGCCCCCCGCACTCAGAAACCTGCTGCTGAGAACGAGCCAGAGCTTGCTGCTCCAGAGATAAACCCTGAAACATCTGACTCAGATTTTTCATTTGCTCAGCAAGAGATTGTATGGGGTCCATATTTCTCAGCAGAGAAAAAAAAACAAAAAAAAACTTAATGGTCAGTTATGATGTCTCGGTCCTGTCAGCGCCGGCGTGCAGTCACAGCGGAGCAAGGACTCACCCACACTGCAGAGGGGCCCGGGGTCAGACACAGCAAGATAGTTCAAGCAAACAGGACCTGGAGAAGCTAAAGTCAGTGAGCAGTGAAGGACCTATGGTCATGTGACCACAAGGGGGCGGAGCTTAGCGTCCTGCTGTCAGAGATAGGCACAATACTATACAGGAATACTCAAAGTCAGACAAATCGGGTCATACACAGAGATAACAATAAAGTACCAGGGATGAGACAGAACGGATAGTCGGGGACAGGCAGTGGTCAAAGTCAAACAGACATAGAAGGTACCAAGCAGAATCCAACAAGCAGTATACAGAGAACAGACTAAGTCGTACACAGAATATCAGATAAACCAGAACACAGTACAAACACACTCAGGGGTCACCACACTATGCCAAGGGTGAAAGTATAACTGACGGGGATGGAAGCATCCTGAGGCTATAAAAAGCTTTCCCAGAACAAGGGAGAGGCCACAATCTTAAGCCCCAGGTGTGCAGGTAAGCCTGTACTGGTATCACGACCTTTAACCCCAGAAATGCCAGTCATCAGCACTGGTTCCAGACATTAACCCCACATGTGCAAGTCAAACCCGCACTGAGATCATGACACACTGCACCACCAGGTTCAAAGTGTGAGCCAGACAAGGTATGTGTGTGGGTTTTGCATGGGCTATGGCTGCCACAAAATTACGGCTGTTATCACTGACTACCTTGCCTGGCTCAAGATGTAGACTGCCCAGTCATGACTCAGTTTGTCACTGCAAGTAGTCAGACAGTACCTCCACAGTGTGTCTGTTGTCGCCCAAAGACATCATCTTTAACACAGCCTGCTGACACTTACCACTAGCTGTTCGATAGTGGGACACCTCGTGTGCAACACTGCCAGCTGCGGATGGAGTGCTCGCGTGACTGCGCTCTGTGGACGAGCTTTTGCTTATGGAGGAGGAGGAGGGTCGAAAGCCTACTGCCAACTGTTTCCTATACCGTGGGCTAGGCAGCCCTGTTCCACCGCCAATGTCCCCTGTGGAGTCTGCATCCACCACATTAACCCAATGCGCAGTGATGGACACGTAACAGCCCTGGCCATGCCTACTGGACCATACATCTGTTGTGAGGTGCACCTTTCCACTCACAGATTGCTTGAGTGCATGGACAATGCGGTCTTTCACATGCAGGTGGAGGTCTGAGATGGCTTTTTGAGAAAAGAAGTGCCGACTGGATAGGTCATAGCGTGGGACTGCGTAGGCCATGAGCTCGCGGAAAGCTTCGCTTTCAACCAAACGGTAGGGCATCATCTCTAATGAGATTAGTTTGGCAATGTAGGCATTCAAACACAGTGTACATGGATGAGAGGATGAGTACTTTCTTGTCCTACTCAGAGTGTCTGGTAGGGTGAGCTGGACTGGAGAACTGCATATGGGGGAAGTAGCGGTGGACCGGCTGGAGTGAGAGGGGGTTGGTGATGGTATTGGTGGTGATGGCCTAGATTCAGTGTTTTGTTGCAAAACCATTGTGATTCCCTGAGTGCTTTGGCCTTGCGACGACAGCTCAACATCTAGTGCTGGTGGTGTGCTTAACGGTGGCGGTGGTCTTACAGCGGGGTAAGCGATGGAGCGTTGCTGGCTACCTTCAGTCGGAGCAGGTGCACATGTGCTACCTGAGGTTTTGTTGTCCGCCCACACTTGCAAGTGCATGTTGGTTAAATGTTTAAGCATGCAACTGGTATTCAAATTTCTGAGTTGTTTACCTCGGCTCAAGGTCCTTCCGCACTTCTTACAGGTAACCTTTGCCTCATCAGTAGGATTTTGGACAAAGAAGTGCCACACTGAACTCTTCCTATTATGGTATACATTTTCTGGCCTTGCATGCTGTGCTAAGTTGACCGTCTGGCCAAGCTGTCCTGCAACTCTTTTAGTTTTTGGTCCACGTTTTTGGACAGCTATGGGCCTGCCAGATAACCGCTGCTGCGATGTCAATGCCTGCTGCTGATCCTTCTCCTTATCTGAACTTTTGCCAGCGCCACCCTCCTCCACCAATGGATGCCAATCCGGGTCAAGAACTGGGTCATCCATCACCTCCTCTTCAAAGTCATCTTCCTCTTTACCTTCCTCTGTGTCACCGTGTAAGGTGGAATAGTATGCGGGAAGGGTCACCTGAGTTTCATCAGGGTCAGATTCTGGTTCAGAAGACTGCAAGGGCAATGTAGTGCTCTGGGTCAATGTACCAGCAGAATCATCTAGCAGTGGCTGTGCATCAGTGCACTCTATGTCAGATTCATCTTGGACTGGGGAATTCAGGATTTGACTGGATAACCCAGGCATGGTATGTGAAAAGAGATCCATAGAGTAATCTGAAGTGTGGGCTGCCATATCCTTAACTTTTGGTGGGGGTGAAGCACACAAGGAAAGGTGTTTTTCCTGACCAGAACCCTGCACTGATGACTCCGTGCTGCAGGTTTCGAACGTTTAGAAGAGGAGGCAATAGAGCTGGTTGCTGTTTCGGCAATGTACGCCAAAACCTGTTCCTGATGCACCGGCTTTAAAAGCAGTTTTCCTACTCCAAGAAAAGGCAAACTTACAGGCCTTCTTGGGACAGACGATGACGCAGGCTCAACACCTCCTGCCTTAGATGCTAATGTGCTTTTGCCAGAACCAGCCGATGCACCACCACCATCAGTACCAGCTGCGCCCCCCTGCCCATGTCCGTGGCCTCTTCCACCAAACTTCCTCATGTTTGGGAAAATGTACCAAAAATACCAGCAGAGAGATGCTACTGTATGAGGAGTGTCCAGTTGTGTAAGGTGTATTAAAAAAATGAAATCTACGTATATATTTTGTTAGTCACAGACGCTCTCCCAGTATGTATTTGACCGTAATCCCACAAGCAGATATACGGTACTGTATCAGAAGTGTACAGCTGTATACATTATTGTGTAACTAACAATCTCCGTATATGTATTTACGGAGTGTCACACACACGCTGACTCTGTATAGATGTGACTGTAATGCGAACAGCAGATATACTGTTTGAGAATCGGACAGCTCTATACGGTGTCTGTATGGAAAATGTTAAATCTCCTTCTGTTTTTATACGGAGTGACACACGCTGTCTCTGTATAGTTTTGACCGTAATTAAACAGCTGATATACGAAACTGTTTGAGAAGCGGACAGCTCTATACGGTGTAGGTCTGGAAAAATGGAAAATCTCCTCTTTTTGTTTTTCCAGTCACACACGGATAGCTTGTATTTGTCCGTGATACCAGCCGGTGCACGGTAGTTTGTGAGGAGTGTACACCGCTATACGGTGTCTGTATGGAAAATTGTAAATCTCCGTCTATTTTTATACGGAGTGACACATGCTGTCTCTGTATAGTTTTGACCGTAATCAAACAGCAGATATACGAAACTGTTTGAAAAGCCGACAGCTCTATACGGTGTAGGTCTGAATAAAAGGAAAATCTGCTCTGTTTGTTTTTCCAGAGTCACAAACTGATAGCTTGTATTTGTCCGTGATACCAGCCGGTACACAGTAGTGTGTGAGGAGCGTACACCATTATACGCTGTATGTATGGAAAATTTTAAATCTCCGTCTATTTTTGTACGGGGTGACACACGCTGTATCTGTATAGTTTTGACCGTTATCAAACAGCAGATATACGAAACTGTTTGAAAAGCGGACAGCTCACTACGGTGTAAGTCTGGAAAAATGGCAAATCTCCTCTGTTTGTTTTTCCAGAGTCACACACAGATAGCTTGTATTTGTCTGTGATACCAGCTAGTACACGGTAGTGTGTGAGGAGCGTACACCGCTAGGAGGAGGAGATTTTCCATTTTTCCAGACCTACACCGTATAGAGCTGTAGCCTTTTCAAACAGTTTCGTATATCTGCTGTTTGATGACAGTCATAACTATACAGAGACAGCGTGTGTCACTCCGTATAAAAAATGCTAATTATGCAAATTGTCTCTTCAGAGAGGAAGAGGACTAGAACTCTAGTGCCACCTATTGGAGGTAGCAATCCTAAAAGTCAATGTTGACCCTTTAACGAGCCTAGTTACATGACTTAGGATAAAAGCCAAGCCAGAGTCTCCATTTGCAAATGGAGACTCTGGCTTGGCTTTTATCCTAAGTCATGTAACTAGGCTCGTTAAAGGGTCAACAATGACTTTTAGGATTGCTACCTCCAATAGGTGGCACTAGAGTTCTAGTCCTCTTCCTCTCCGAAGAGACAATTTGCATAATTAGCATATTTCCCAGAGGAGCATTGCGGCTTTAAGTCTCCTCACCTTGACATGCTTAGCATGTCATTCTCCACAAGGAGAAATGATACTTCTTGGATATCCGTATAAAAATAGGCAGAGATTTAAAATTTTCCATACATACACATGTATGGAAAATTTTAAATCTCCGTCTATTTTTATACGGTGTGACACACGCTGTCTCTGTATAGTTTTGACCGTCATCAAACAGGAGATATACGAAACTGTTTGGAAAAAACAAAAAGAGGAGATTTTCCATTTTTCCAGACCTACACTGTATAGAGCTTTTGGCTTTTCAGAGTCACACACAGATAGCTTGTATTTGTCCGTGATACTAGCCAGTACATGGTAGTGTGTGAGGAGCGAACACCGCTATACGGTGTCTGTATGGAAAATTGTAAATCTCTGTCTATTTTTATACAGAGTGACACACACTGTCTCTGGTTAGTTTTGACCGTTATCAAACAGCAGATGTACGAAACTGTTTGAAAAGCAGACAGCTCTATATGGTGTAGGTCTGGAAAAATGGAAAATCTCCTCTGTTGTTTTTCCAGGGTCACACACAGATAGCTTGTATTTGTCCGTGATACCAGCCGGTACACGGTAGTGTGTGAGGAGTGTACACCGCTATATGGTGTGTGAAAAAATGAACGCTTGGTAATTCACCAGAACAAAATAATAAAAGTTGAAGTGCTTTGAAAAAAGCAGTTTGAACAGCAGTGTGCACACAGCAATGCAGCTATCAGGTAGCCTTAAAAGGCAGCCTAATCACCACCAGCGCTGCTGCACACAACAAAAATCCTCCCCTTTCACTGCACCCTAACTGTACAGTGAAAAGCGCTATTAGCAGAAGCTAATTTTTTTCTTCTTCCCTGCCTAACGCTCTCCCTATTCAGAATCAGCAGCAGCACCTCTCCCTATTCTAAGATCGGCGGTCACGGCCTTTTATAGCTACTGTGATGCCACACAAAGCCAGCCAATCACTTCAGTAGCCTTCTCTAAGATGGTGGTGGCCGCTGCCCATGTCATTGTGTTGCTCACAGAGTGCGTCCTCCATCTTTGGCTGAGAAAAGGAGCTGGAAGCATTATTTGAAACGCGACTTTGGCGCTCGTGTCGGCGACCTTATGGCAGACCTCACGCTATGGTCGGGTTTCGATCGGCGAAAACCCGACTTTAGCTAAAGTCGGCGACTTTTGAATTTGACCGACCTGTTTCGCTCAACTCTAGTCAGGAATATCATGAGACTGGGGAGAGGTGGAGAAAACAGAAGTGTCACTAAGAACACATTGACAACCCCAACTCACCACAGACACAGATTTCCAATCTTAAACAGGATTACGAGTTTGCAACCAAGGAAAACCCAGCACAATAGTATCATACAAATTGTGGAACACCAAAAATTTACAATTTTCTTGGTGGTCCGGGGCGACCTGCATTATCACCTGGGTCCAAAACTGGGGCTTATTCTCCAGCAAAGGAGTAGCATCAATACCCCTCAAAGGGATAGGAGTCCACAGAGGTATCACGGGAAAGCCATAAAGCTTAGCAAAGTCCAAATCCATCAGATTCAAAGCTGCTCCTGAATCAACAAAAGCCTTAGCGGAAAATGTAGACAAGGAGCAGATCAGGGCAATTGCTAAAAGGAACTTAGGCTGTCCACTGCCCACCGCAAATGTGTGAGCAAAAGGCTTTTCTCATTTAGGGCAGACAGCAATAGTATGAAAGGCGTCCCCACAGAAAAAACACAGCTTATTACGCCTTCTGAACTCCTGACGTTGCGCCCTAGACAAAACCCTACTGCATTGAATGGGTTCAGAAGTTTGTTCAAAAGGTGGCAACGCCTCTCGTGTAGTTTTACGTTCACATAAACGCCGATCAATTTGAATGGCCAATGACATAGAGTCGTCAAGACCAGAGGGAACAGGAAATCCCACCATAACATCTTTTACAATTTCTGCCAAACCCTTCCGAAAGAGAGCTGCTAGGGCATCGTCATTCCATTTAGTAAGGATCTCCCACTTTCGGAATTTTTTGACAATATAACTCAGCAGAATCCTGACCCTGGTTCAAAGCCAATAAGGTTTTCTCAGCTTAATCATAGCATTAGGTTCATCATACAACAACTCCAAGACTTGAAAAGACACGTCCATAATAGCCAGAATAGGATCTCCGGTTGTCAAAGAAAAGGCCCAATCCTGGGGATCGCCGCGCAGCAGGGAGATGACAATTTTAACTTGCTGCACAGAGCTCCCCTATGAGTTAGGTTTCAAAGCAAAAAATAGTTTAAAATTATACTTAAGATTCAAAAATTAAGACTGATCCCCAGAAAACACATCAGGAATAGGGATTTTCGGTTCAACAGCAGATGACTGAGCGAGATAGGTAGAAATTCTACACGCTTCAGCAGCGAGCTGCTCAACACGATCAGACAATTGCTTAGTCTCCATTTAGACAAAAAATATCCTCCTACAGCCCCAGAAAAAAAGGAAAAAATATATTTAAAAAATTCTGACACTTTTTTTTGTTTTAAATTCTTTCCTTCTTCAGAGTACCCTAGAGTCTACAGTTAGGCTGGTGATTCTGTTATGAATGGGTCACCAAGGAGGATAGCAGGCCCAGGCTAAGCCACAGAAAACCAGAGAGATTGGTAACTAAGCGGATTGCAGACCCCTGATCCTGTCCACATGACTAGCAGTAGCCGTGGAGCATACCTACGATGATCCTAGATGCCTTGGCACAACCAGAGAGCTAACTAAGCCTAAAGCAAGAAAGGGGAAATCTAAACTGCCCCGGAGCAGACCCCAAAGGAATAGATAGCCCCAAACATATATTGTCAGTGAGACAAGATACAAACACAAACGCAGGCAGAAAAATAGACTGCGCAAACGATGGGGCCCACACTGACTAGACAGGACAGGAAAGGAAAGACACTGTCTGCAATCACGCAAAAAACCCTGCAAAAAGTCCAACACGTCTGATGCACAAAAACACTGAAGTTGCACGACTTCATCCCCAGTATATCAGCACTCTGGTATATTCTGAAAGCAAAAAGAGACCAATATAACTGGGGACAAAACAAACTGGCACAAGCAGTAACAAATGGGCAGTGATACAGCACAGCCCCAGCCGGATCTAGCTGACTCACGCAAAGCAGAGATAGACAAAACCAGATCAAATGCAATCAGAAAAGCAAATGAACCACTTAGCTGAACCATGCAGGAAAAGAGCAGGAGACATCAGACCTCAGAAGGCCCAAGAAGAAAATCACCAGCAGGGATAGAGGAAGTCAGCTGTCTTAAATCCCAATCAGAATCTCCAGATCTCCAATCGTCTTCCTCATTATCAGGTGGCAAGCCTTTGTCAATCAGATCAGCTCCACTACCTCTATTAACCACCAGAGGGAGCCCAGAAAGAGAACTCGCAACCCCTCTGTCAATCTGACCAGCTCCACTAACTTCAGTAATCACCAGAGGGAAGCCAGAGAGAGAATTCACAACAGGCACTGTTTACAACAAGAACAGAAACAGCATGGAGAAAAGCCTTGTTGTTTTGTTGTACATAGTCCCCCTCCAAGTATTTGCATAGTATTACCTTTATTACTGGGGCAAGTTTTAACCTCAAGGTGGATGCATGTCTATACACAAATCTTGGGTGTGATGGTAGATGGTGCCCGATACTATTGTCCTACTGTAAAATATGCCAATACTTTTTCACAATCTTTTTAAAAATCCCATAATTGGCATGGTACTGGATGATGATAAGAACATTCGCAATTTGTTCTTTTAAACTTAATGGAGCCATAACTGGTTTATGATTGTAAATGTGTTTAGATCTGTCCATATTCTAGACCTTTCTCATAGATAATTCCAAAAAGTTCTGATTATAACCCTTACTTATAAACTGATCCTTCAAAAGATGTGCTTCCTCTATATAGTTGGATATTTTGGTACAATTACTTTGAAGGTGAGTAAATTGGCATTTTGGAAAGTTTACTAACAAAGCTGGGAGATGGCAACTAGTAATCAGGATATACAGTAGATGTTTCAGTCCACCTCCTTATGAAAACTTCTTGTGATTAGTTTGTTTTGTTCCACCAATATAGTAAGATCTAGGAAGTTTATCTTCGTGGAGCTGATTGTAGCAGTAAAAATTAACCCAAAGTCATTCTTATTAATTTCAATTAAAAAAATAAGATAGAGTGTCCATTGATCCCTCCCAAATAAAAATTACATCTTCAATAAAACAATTCCACATAACTAAGCCTTGATGTAATTACCCTTTGTTATATATGACTAATTCCTCCCATCTTCCCACAAATAGGTTAGCATAGCTTGGGAAAAATTTTGTGCCCATAGCTGTGCCCCACTTTTAAACAAAAACCTTTTTATCATATACAAAGAAGTTATGTCTTAAAATAAATAAGATACTATCCTGAATGAATTGAATCTGTACTGGTGAGTAAATGCCTTTTTGTCTAAAAATAATTTAGTTGCCTGACAACCTTCTTCATGTTCTATCACTGTATAAAGTGATGTTATGTCTAGAGTAACAAGAATGTATTTCAGTTTCCATATTATTTTCTTCAGAATTTGAATAATGTGGCAGATATCTTTTAGATAAGCTGGTAAAGAAGGCACACATAGTTGCAGATGGCGATCCACATCAAGGTTAGCAGTAAGGCTGTTATGCCAGAAATAATGGGTTGACCTGGTGGGTTTCTGATATTTTTGTGTATTTTAGGTGATTGATAAAAGAAAGGCACACTCAGATTTTTACTGAGAATGTAAAGAAATTCATTCTTATTTAATATCCCTTTTGTTTTACCTAAATGAACTAATGTGCTTAATTCTTCAAAAAATCTAATAGTTGGATCCTTACCCAGTGGTTTTCGTGTCGCCCGGCAAATGGAGGGATTATTGATGATAGGTTTCCATATCACTTTGTCTGCTGGACGAATACTACTATCTTAGTATTGAGCTGAAGTGATCTAATGGCCTTCGTTTCTTTGGTGGAGAGATTAAGTGTGTATTTGTTATTTTTTTTTTATTTTTTATCCTGATTCTGCAGTTTCCTGACTTCTCCTACCACCATATTTTCCAAAGTGACAAAAGATTTCGAGTATTCATTGATAGGATTAAACTTTGATTTTTTGCTATAAGTATTATGGATGAAATTGGAGTTTTCAGATATAATTGTTCTATTTATTGTCATTACTGATGATATTTGTCCGTTTGAGGAACTATTTTTTGAGTGGTAGATTTCTTAAAACATTTTTTATTCCTATATATAGATGGAATTTATTTGGAGCAATTGTTGGGGCAAATTTCAGTCCTTTCTGAAGTAGGGATTCCTCTTCAGGGGATAGTTTGTATTGGCTTAGGCTACTTTCACACATCAGGTTTTCGGCGTCAGGCGCGACCCGGCGTCGTGCCGGAACGCCGGATCCGGCAAATGTTTCGTAAAACCGGATGTGACGGATCCGGTTTTCTGCCGGATCCGTCTTTTTCTTGACAGACAAAACCGGATCCGTCTCATCCGGTTCATCCGTTTTTCTATCCGTTTTTCGACGGATTACGCCGGATCCGGTTTTTAAAATTGACCCTTGTGGCCTTCCGAACGGGATTGGCTACTGGAAAACTATATATAGCATGTTCCTACAGCCCTTCTTTGACAGGTTGTAGAGGAGAAAGTGCAGGTTGGAGAGAAGAGCAAGTTACTGGCAAAGATGGATGTTGTGATTGGAAATATTTTGAAGAATTTGGCGGATTTTACAGCGGAGGCGAATCGTTTGAGGGTGATTGTTCTGGAGAAGGAGAGAGCGAGACAGCAGCGCATCAGGCATCGTAGACGACGTTTGTGGATCCACCCCATCACAGCCAAGAGAATGACGCGTGGGGTCTATTCTACACTCTGCATGGACCTTCGACGAAACCCGGATAAATTTTTTGGATATGTTAGGATGAAAATGGAGAATTTTGATTACTTGGTGGAGCGCATTGCACACCTCATAAGAAAAGCGGACACCTATTGCCGCTTCTCTGTTTCACCCGCAGAGCGTCTGATGGTGACTTTAAGGTAAGCCACATTTATTGGATATGCTCGCATCAGAGCACACTTTCACTGCAATCTTGTTGGTGGTAGTTTGTATCTCCAAGTGTTATAGGTCAGTTTTGGTATGTAATGCTGTGATTTAAAACTAATTTATTGTTTTTTAATTCCCCACAGATTTCTTGCAACTGGAGAATCCCTTTCGTCACTGCATTTCCAGTACAGACTCGGGATTTCCACCATATCTGGAATTGTGAAGTACACATGCCGTGCACTGTGGGACTCCTTAGCTGAAGAGTTTTTACCAGAGCCCACAACAGAGAGGTGGATTGAAATTGCTGACAAGTTTCAACAGATATGTCAGTTTCCAAACTGCTTGGGCGCTGTGGACGGGAAACATATCCGCATTGTAAAGCCAGCTGGATCGGGATCGGAATATTTCAATTACAAGAAATATTTTTCAATTGTCCTCATGGCCATCGCTGACGCGGAATACAAATTTATTGCGGTTGATATTGGGGCCTATGGCCGCTCCAATGACTCTCAAGTTTTCAAACTGTCTGCCATGGGGCGTAAAATGTATGGAAACACCTTCCAGTTCCCACCACCTAGACCGCTGCCGCAAACATCTGGTCCACCTATGCCATTTGTCTGTGTAGAGGATGAAGCCTTCCAGCTGTCAGAACACCTTTTGAAACCGTACTCTAGCAGAGGATTGACAAGACCAAAACGCATTTTTAATTACCGCCTCACAAGTGCAAGAAGAATGGTTGAATGTACCTTTGGTATTCTGACAGCAAAATGGCGGGTCCTATTGACTGCGATCAACCTCAAGACAGAAACTGTGGACGAGGTGATCAAAGCGTGTGTGGTACTCCACAATTTTGTTATCTGCAAGGAACCCATTTCCATTGAGGACACCTCTGAAGAAACCACCTTGCAAGATTACCATGACATTACCACTAGAAGTTCTGTGACGGTTTCAGTAATGAGGGACAATTTTGCACTATACTTTATGTCACCTCAAGGCAGAGTACACTGGCAGGATGACAGAGTGTGAAAGATTTGTGCCCAACCAAACTTATGTACCTTCTGTACCAACAGTATATACCTTTGCCAACCAAAGTTGGCTATCTTGTCATGGTCTCTATTTTTAGCTTTAGGCCACAGGTGTGTACCTGGTTGTGTTTTATGCAAAGTATTTCACCTTTTAACAAAAGTTGTGTACATTGTTAGGAAATCACCAACAATAAACACAACTTTTTAGGTGAAATACTTTGCTTCAAACACAACCAGGAACACAACCGTGGCAAAAAGCTAAAATTTACCCACAGTTATATACCTAGTTTTGAATACCATTTCACCTTTTAAATACCCTGTATTTAACCTTTTTCGCCGCAAAAAGAAATGACAGACAACCAGTGTAAAATAATTTATCTTTTATTGAAAAATGTTTTTTTTTAGTAAACTTTTTTAAAATTTTAATAAACTTGTTTAATAAAGCTTTGAAACTATAAAACTGAAACCATAAAACTGGTCATTTTTATTTAAATACACACATTATAAATCTGTGTAGTGTGTGGTGGAAATACTGCTGTAGGGGCTGCGGGACACTTTGACACTGGGAGTGTGGAGAGAGGACTGGGATCGTGGTGGGGAAGGAACAGTTAGAGGTGAAGGTGTGGAAAAAACTACAGAATGGGTGGACATGTGGGAAGCAGAAGAGGTGGTGGGTGGTGGAGTGGAGGGTTGGGCAGGGACTGTAGGAGCAGATGATGTTGATGGCAAGTTGTATGGGGAAGGAGTTTGGTATGGGGCAGGTTGCTGGAAGTGGGGAGATGTCTGGTACGGGGCAGGTTGCTGGAAGTGGGGAGATGTCTGGTACGGGGCAGGTTGCTGGAAGTGGGGAGATGTCTGGTACTGGGGAGGTTGCTGGTACTGGGGAGTTTGCAGGTACTGGGGAGGTTGCTGGTACTGGGGAGGTTGCTGGTACTGGGGAGGTTGCTGGTACTGGGGAGGTTGCTGGTACTGGGGAGGTTGCTGGTACTGGGGAGGTTGCTGGTGCTGGGGAGGTTGCTGGTGCTGGGGAGGTTGCTGGTGCTGGGGAGGTTGCTGATGCTGGGGAGGTGGATGGTGCTGGGGAGGTGGATGGTGCTGGGGAGGTGGATGGTATGTAATAGGAGGGGGAGGATGGAAAGTGGCTGGAGGGGGTGTAGATGTAATAGGAGGGGGAGGATGGAAAGTGGCTGGAGGGGGTGTAGATGTAATAGGAGGGGGAGGATGGAAAGTGGCTGGAGGGGGTGCAGGTGGAGGAACTACTGTGGTGGGAGGAGGAGGTTGGGAGGTAACTTGCTGGAGAGCAGCGTGGCATGAATGCATTACATGCATCTGCTGGGCAGGAGAGAGCGTTTCCATGCGCTCCACAACAGACCTGAAAAAGGTGTGGTTTGGCGAAGATCTTGCTTCTGAATGCATGGTTTGCAGAAGTGTCTTCACCTCCAGAATGCTGGAGTTGATCTGCTGATAGCCTGCGGAGATTTGCTCTGACAAGACTTTTAGACAGTTCTGGAAAGATGCATTCAGATGCAAGAACTCTGGCGCATAAGTCTTTTCCTGACCCCTCTGCCGCTGCCGCCCAGTACCCGCAGGTGTACTAGAGGTGGCAGGGGCAGAAGGGTGGGGTAAAGGGAAAGCGATCTCCTCACCAGCAGCTTCATGTAATGTAGGCGGCCACGATGCTCCTGTGCTGGTGGATGGGACAGATGGGTCGAATGTGTGGGAAGGCTGGGAAGGTGCAGATGTACCGGGGCGGTCGAAGTGTCCCTCGGTGCCGGTCTCCTCAGGGATCGCCTCAGAAGGGTCCAATCGTGCAGGCTCCAGAGTGCTGCTCACCGTGCTGTGGAATAAAGAGAAAAAAAAAACAATTAAAATACTGACATGGTATGGCCCTGGCTGAAAAAAAAAATTTACATCTAACATTTTTTTTCACATGTGGTGTGTAATATTTACCTTCTAGTGACCATTGTTTCCCGGAGGAACGACAGGGCTTCTGCGTACTTGTACTTGCTCCTGCGTCCTCCAGATCCACTCGGGGCCCGCATCTCTTTATTGAACTCCTTCTTGAAACGATCCCTCACAGACCGCCACCGATTCACAATTCTGTTCCCTGAAACGAGAAAGGACAAAGTGGTTAGTATACAACATCAGTGTTTCCCAAACTCCAGTCCTCATGGTCCCCAGGGGTCATGTTTTCAGGATTTCCATAGTAAATAGAAATCCTGAACACATGATCCGTGGGGACCACGAGGACTGAAGTTCGGGAAACACTGGTTTACATCAAGCAACCGGTACTGTATATACTTACGCTCTTTAATCTGGGCCCGAACATCGAGGTCCTCCCAGCGGCCCACAAGGAGCGAACAGATTTCCTCCCAGAGTCGTCGGGTAACGATAAGGTCAGCGTGGCGGCGGTCAGCCATATTCCAGAGCGGCTCCCTTTCTCTGACGAGATCGATGAGGTGGTCCACATCGAGTCCTCCATCCTCACCGTCAGAGTCGGGAGCACGCTGTGAAGGCTGTTAAAGAAAAAGACAAAAATAACATAATTAGCCTCCACAAAAGAAATGAAATAAAAAGTGCAAAAAAACAAAGCAAAAATATTTATACTTACACGCTGGTGACCGCCGCGTTGCTGTCGCCGACGACCCTGGGAGGCACTGCGAGGACCTCTTGGCCGAGCACCAGATTGGGAAGACTAGAGAAGAAAACAAAAAATGTTATGTCTTTGGATGTAGGCATTTGTTTGCTGTGTGTGGTCTGCAGAACATTGTTTTCTATGTGTTGTGTGTAGTGTGATGTTGTGTTTCTGCGTTTGATGCAAAAAACTTACCAATTGTGAGCCCACTCCAGGTGTCTGTCCACCCCTTCCTTCTTCTTCTGGGAGCTCCTCTTCATCTTGTGAATCCTGTTTTGAAATAAAAGGCAATGAATAGACATATATTACAGAGATGATGGATTTTGGAAATAAAAACTTACCGTCAAACGCTGACGATGCGAGGGAGGGCTCCCAGAAGATGATGTGCTGTCTTCCTGGTGGCCACACTCCATGCCTGTGGGTGGTGTTCCAGCTGCTGCCATTGCTGCTGCATCTATTGGGCGGCTGTTGAATAAAGAGAAACAAAGGGCCAATGAATATCTTGATATTCAATAGCCCTAGTTTGGAGGAATGGGGGATTTGATAATTACCGTCTCTCATCTGCTGCTGGCCTCCCCTCCTCAGCATGTTCCATTTGCTGCTCCATTTGGGGTGGTGGTGGTGCTGATGGTGCTGCAGTGGTCTCCTGCCTTCTCCTGCTTCGCTTGGTTGCTTTCTTGGGTGGCATGTTGGGTGTGGCTGTGGGTCCCACTGTCTTGCTTTTATATATGTCTTGTGGGCAGAGCTACTGAGCATGCTCAGACCAAAAAAACCGGATCTGGCCACCGGATCCGGCTTTCGCCGGATCAGGCGCATTGCGGCACTCATAGGCTTTCATTGTGTGAAAAAGCCGGACGTGCCGGATCCGGCGTGTCCGGCTTTTTCGCCGGAGACAAAAAACGTTACAGTAGCCGTTTTTTCCAGACGCCAGATCGCGACACATTGCCAGATCCGGCGAAAACCGGATGAAACGCATGGCCATACGGCGCGATCCGGCGCAAATGCAAGTCAATGGGGGGGAAACCGGATCCGGCATTGCATTTCGCCGGATCCGGTTTCTGTCAAAAGCGCCGGATCGCGCCTGACGGCGAAAACCTGATGTGTGAAAGAGGCCTTATATCAACTAATTTTTGAGAAAATGTGGAATTTATTGGATTCTTTTTCTTTTTGGCAAGTTTCCTGCCTCTCAAACCTACTTTTATTTTTTGGATCCTACCCTGAAGAAAATCCCACTTTAACTACAGTTGCATACTCGGACCTTTTTTGGTAGTTTTAATATTGGTTTAATATTTGTTTTCATACTGTTATTTTTGGGCCTAGTTGTTGTACAAGTTAATTTGGTGTAGACTCTGTTAGGCATCGGGTTTCTCCCTCTGCACAAGAGGAGTCCCGAGCCTTGCCTTCTGCTGTCTCCCATTCAGTCCCAGCCGCAGAGGAGCCTGCTCAGTAAAGATGTCATTCCCGGCGCCTTGCTCAAGTTAGTGCTGTCGGGTTGGTTGCTGCTGACATCCCAGGATCAGCTATATAGCAGCCTTCACTAGCCAGCGGCAAGCAGCTCCTGGGACTAAGTCCCTTTTTTGCTCCACTGAGCATGCCCGTGGCTCAACCTTCCATTGGAGTTCAGGGGTCACATGCTTGGGTCCTGTGCCTGTTCCGAATGGACCACGAGGAAGGTCCTGGAAGGTCACCACTATAAAAGACTTGCTTGGCCGCTCAGTCATGCTCTAGTATAGACTCTAATGGCTAAGTGTGTGTGTATGATGATGGATGCTTGTGACAGGTGACTGACTCATTATGACTCCCTCCCTTGGTTGTGCATGAGATAGGGTTTGTAGAGTCAGAGTCAGCGCTGGGTTGTGGCACTGCCTAGCGCCGCAGTGCTCCCAGCTCTTCATACATGCTAGCACCAGAGTGTGCCGTTCAGCACAAGGCACCACGTTACCGCATATACTGCAGCGTCTGTCAGTGCGACGCTGTGCGCAGATAGTGCGCTTTCCAGCTCTAAGCTAGGCTGGTTAGTGGCATCCTCCAATGCGGCGCTGCATGCTCCAGTAGCGGTTTACTTTAGTTCTGTTCTATGGGCATCATAGTTGCGGTGCCGCACTCTAGAGACTCAAGCGACACTCTAACCCTGTGTCCTTGGGGCAGAGTCCTGTGTCTCCACACTAGCACTCTCCTTGCCGAGCTCTGTGAGCATAACAGGCTTCAGCATTTATGTTCCAGCAGCTCTGTGAAGTAACAGAGTTCGCTCCTGTACACATGGGGTCAGTGGTTAACCCGCCAGTGTTCAGGTAGTACTCCGCCAATACAGAGCAGCAGGTTACCATCTCTGCATGGTGGACCCTGGGTTGTGATTGCACTTTCTTATATTTTATATTTAGTGCGATCCGCCACCCTAACAGCCTCTTAGTTGTGATGTTGGTTTAATGTTAGTAGATTGCCTAGTTTTATGTGGTTTTATCAATACACCTTTTTGAGTGGCACTACAAGGAGACGGATGAACCAATACTTCATGGGTATTGTCGGACTGTGTCTTGAGGTTTGGAGAGGCCAGGAAGGAAAATGTATTGGATATAGGTACATCTATGTCACTAAGGTGGTCCAGACTAACACAGTTGCTATGTGATAGCATATCATGAGGAGTAGGTGTCTTCAACAATCTATTTTCTTAAGAATGGATCCGGGTGGGAGTGTGGATCCTAGGATTTGGCGACCTCAGTGAACTGACATTGGATACTCCATAGATTGAAAATACTAATGATGTGTCAGCTACCTCTTGATTAGGGGTGGCGTTATATTCATTCAATAATAAAAATTCTGATTTATCTGCACTGAAATCCACACACAGATTCCATTATCTGCCTGCAGCTTTCTAGCACCCTCTATTCTTTTACTTATCCTTTAAAGGCGCTGGTGTATTTTATAGTCCTTCAGCTAAACACTGAAATCTCTCTTTGTCGTGTAGAGTACCTAAAACACTTTTGTTATGTCCACACCAACATATTCTGGAAATAAAGAAATGTCTTAGGGAATTTTTGTTAGCAAATTCACAATATGATATTATAGCACTGAAAATGCAATTATGATATATTTTAAAGTGTACAATGTGTTTATTTTAAGGGCTGAATACTTAACTAAGTAGCTTGGCAAACTATCAATGCAAATAAAAAGCTGACATTTTTCTACAGAACACTTTAGACTAATTTATATGCAGCTTAGAAAAGAAGTTATTCACGCTGCTGAAGAGATATTTTGGTTATTAAAAATAATACAAAAAGCCTGCGATATTTGTAAAGATCAAATTAGTGCTTAGCTCCGTGAAGACAGTTCTCATAGCTTTCCAGTGTTAGTTTCTATTTTCAACCGAAAAGAAAAATGCATCTATCTATATTCACTGCTTTCAAACAAGCTACACTTGCCTTTAAATCAGCCCTCACCTCTGCTAAACAGACCTATTTCACAAACCTTGTATCTTCATTATCCCACAACCCAAAACAACTGTTCAGCACATTTAACTCTCTCCTCCGCCCACCACTGCCACTTCCAACTCCCCTCATCTCTGCTGAGGACTTTGCCACCTACTTCAAAAACAAGATCAACCAAACAAGGCAAACCTTTACAGTTCCACCACCCCAACCACTCCACATACCAGACCTCTGCCCTTCCCTAATAACCTCCCTCTCCAACATCACTGAAGGAGAGCTTACTCATCTCCTTTCCAAATCATGCCTCACCCCCGGTGCACTTGACCCCATCCCTTCCCACCTGCTCCCCAACCTCACTAACATGATCATTCCAGCCCTAACCCATCTCTTCAATATCCCCAATATCACTGCTCCTGTTTGCTTCCAAACTCCTTGAACAGCATGTCTATGCTCAACTTTCCTCCCACCTCTCATCTAACTCCCTCCTTGACATCATCCTCCAATCTGACTTCCGCCCCCACCACTCCACTGAAACTGCCCTGACCAAAATTACTAATGACTTACTCACAGCCAAAGCTAACAGACAGTTCTCCATCCTCCTCCTTCTCGACCTGTCCTCTGCCTTTGACACAGTTGACCACTGCCTACTGCTACAGATTCTTTCTTCCCTTGGCATCAAAGACCTTGCCCTGTCCTGAATTTCCTCATACATTTCTGACCGCACATTCAGCGCTTCCCACTCCCACACTACCTCCTCATCCCGCCCTCTCTCTGTTGGAGTCCCCCATGGCTCTGTCCTGGGGCCCCTACTTTTTTCCATCTATACTCTTGGCCTAGAACAACTCATTAATTCCCATGGCTTCCAGTACCACCTGTATGCGGACGACACTCAGCTCTACCTCTCTGGCCCAGATGTCACCTCTCTGCTGTCCAGAATCCCAGAGTGTCTATCAGCCATATCCTCCTTTTTCACCTCTCGCTTCCTAAAACTCAATGTAGACAAAACTGAACTCATTATCTTTCCTCCATCTCACGTATCTTCCCTACCCAATCTATCTACTATGGTAAATGGCATCACACTCTCTCCCGCACCTGAAATCCACTGCCTCGGAGTAACACTTGACTCTGCCCTGTCTTTCAAACCACACGTCCAAACTAATCCACCTCTCTCCTCGCTACTCCCCTATCTCTCCTCTCTGCAAATCCCTCCACTGGCTCCCAATTCACCAACGAATCCAGTTCAAACTACTAACACTGACCTGGAAAGCCATCCACAACCTTTCCCCTCCCTATATCTATGAACTAATCTCCCAATATCTTCCCTCACGTAATCTTTGATCCTTCCAAGACCTCCTACTCTCCTCCACACTTATTCGTTCCTTACACAACCGCCTCCAAGATTTCGCCCGAATATCCCCTATCCTCTGGAATTCCATGCCTCAACACTAGAGATGAGCGACTTTGCCTTTTTTTGGGTCGAGTCGGGTTTCATGAAACCCGACTTTCTCAAAAGTCGGGTCTAACGAAATCGGCCGATTATCGTGAAAAGCCAAAGGCCGACTGAAGCACGAAACCCAATGCAAGTCAATGGGGAAGCATAGTCGGCAGGGAGTGGAGGACATTAAACACACCTACAGTGCCCATTTGAATGGCAAAAACAACAATTTTTATTACTGAAGCTTGTCAACCTTAATTTACTTAATAATAATAGTTACGCACTGAAAACTGGGGGTTATTTGGCTAAAGTTGTGGGAGGGTAGGGCTGGCTCCAGGTTTTCATG
Source organism: Dendrobates tinctorius (assembly GCF_039654945.1). Classification (NCBI taxonomy): domain Eukaryota; kingdom Metazoa; phylum Chordata; class Amphibia; order Anura; family Dendrobatidae; genus Dendrobates; species Dendrobates tinctorius. The sequence continues at coordinate 13,766,493 of NW_027361776.1, forward strand.
TGCCCTGGGCCAAAGAGTGCCCCTTTAACACATACCACAACTCATGATGCTCCGATACGGCAGAGAAATAGCAGTATAGTACAATGAAAAATACTTCACTTTTTACATCTCATGACTGATATCCATTTTAAATTCTCCAATAGCTCCAAAAATGGACAGTATATAACTCCATACAGTATTATGGGCACCGCATAGTGCGCTATACAGAGTAATGAGGCCCATATATTTCTCCATACAGAATCATTGGTCCCATATAATGTTTGAAACAGTATATGATGAGCTCCACATAATGCTACAGTATATGTTGGTCCCCATGGATGAAGCTCCACTGTCTTATGGGCCCAAATAATGCTCCATTTATAATGGGCCCCATTTCTAATGCTCTAGTGCATAATGGGCCCTGTAAATGCTGCTGAAGGGTCTGATGTCCAGCTTTGGAATGCTCCAGTGTATGGTGGGCCCCATATATCATTCTCCAGAGTATAGTGCTCCCCAAAAATTGCTGTCCCAACATTGAAAACAATTAAATAAGTCTCCTCGCTAGGGATTCCCTGTACTAGTCTGGACTCCTTGTTGTCCCCATCTTCCATCTCACTGCACTTGGCTGTTTAGGCAGAGGGCGTACAAACGTGATGTCATTGCGCTATCTGATCAGAAAATCACTGTCAGGACACCCGGAAGACGTCATGGGGTAGAGCAGGGAGAGTATTTCAACTTTGCAAGTGCTGTAATCTGGAGCAAGCAGGGGGGGCACTCGTTGGCGACGGCACTGGCACAGGGCCCCTCATAGTATGGCGGTGTGTCTAATGGCGGAGACACAATTGCATACTATGAGGGGCCCTGTGCCAGTGCCGTTTCCCATGAGTATGCCCCACCACCTGCTCAAGGAACCTGCACTTTCATCTGCATCTTCCACTTTGTCACTGTGTAAGGTGGTAAGTATGCAGGAAGGGGAAACCTGAGTTTCCTCAGGGTCAGATTCTGGCTGTGTAGAGTGCGAGGGGAATGTAGTGGTCTGGGTCAATGTACCAGCAGAATCATCTAGCAGTGGCTGGGCATCAGTGCACAAGTGGCGCCCCCAGGAGTACGGTCACCACAGTGGCATTACCTTCCTCCTAGGAAGTGTGATGTCATGCTTGGGAGCAATGAAGGATCTCTCTAGCATTTAAACCAACACATAACACAGTTCTCACTCCAGGCCAGCAGGGAGCGCTCTGGACCAGACTGCTGAGGAGCTGCTCTCTGTGGTCTGGAGGAGGTAAGTTAGGGCACTCTGTGCAGGGAAGGGGAAGCGTGTGGATGTGAGAAGGGGAGCTGGAGGATGAGCAGAGTTAAGGCTCACTCCTAGCTGGAGCGCATGGTCCAGATTCCGGTCTCCGAGTTTGTAGGGACACTGACGTTCCTGCAGCAGAAACCGGGGGAGGTAGCAGCTGTAAATGCTCTGTACCCAACTAAGGATCGGAGGCCCCAGCATCGACGTGTGGGAGCCAGAAGGAAGAGGCTACGGCTGCCTGCCATACGAGAAAGTTCCAAAAGAGAGTCAACAGGGGGAACTTCATTGAACTCAGCACTGCGAGTACCTCAGATAAGCGCTAGAACCGAGGCCACACTACCTATCTGCAGAGTGAGAATTCGAAATTGGTTTCCAGGCTGACCAACTCCTTCTCCATCTGTACTCTGGGTCCTGGACGGCACTTACCAAGTACAGGTAAAGGAACTGCACGACTGTTTCTGTCATCTTTCTCCTGCGCCTGGTGCACGGCTCTGCTACATCCTGCACTGCACACCATCTACCAACTCTGGGTAGGTCATAGCGTGGTCCTGCATAGGCCATGAGTTCACGGAAAGCTGCGCTTTCAACCAAGCGATAGGGCATCATCTCTAACTAGATTAGTTTGGCAATGTGGGCGTTCAAACCCAGTGTACATGGATGAGAGGATGAGTACTTTCTTGTCCTACTTATAGTCTCTGGTAGGGTGAGCTGGACTTGAGAGCTGCATATGGTGGAACTAGAGGTGGACATGGCGGACTGAGAGAGGGTTGATGATGGTGATGGAGTTGGTGTTCTTTCTGATAGTCTAGATTCAGTCTTTCGTTGATATAACATTGTGATTCCCTGACTGCTTTGGCCTTGTGACGACACCTCAACATTTGCTGCTGGTGGTGTGCTAACCGGTGGGCTTAGGCCTCTTTCACACATCAGTTTTTTGCCTTCAGGCGCGATCCGGCTTTTTTTTGTAAAACCGGATCCGGCAAAATGCAATGCCGGATCCGGTTTTTCCCCATTGACTTGCATTAGCGCCGGATCGTGCCGGATGGCATTGCGTTTCATCCGTTTTTTGCCGGATCCGGCAACTTGTCTCATTCCGGCGTCTGGAAAAAACGGCTACTGTAACGTTTTTTGTCTCCGGCGAAAAAGCCGGAAGCGCCGTATCCGGCGCTTCCAGCTTTTTGCTACGATGAAAGTCTATGGGCGCCGGAATGCGCCGGATCCAGAAAAAGACGGATCCAGCCACCGGATCCGGTTTTTTTAAGTCTGCGCATGCTCAGATCCAATTGGCCAGCCGCCAGGAACAGAGACGGATCCATCAAAAAACCGGATCCGTTTCTACAGTTCTCCAAAATTTATGCCGGATCCGTTTTTTCTAAAAAAAGCCGGATCCTGCCTGACGGCAAAAAACTGATGTGTGAAAGTAGCCTTACAGTGGTGGAAACAATGTAGCATTGCTGACTATCTTCTTTGGGAGCAGGTGCACATGTGGTACATGAGGTTTGGTAGTCCGTCCACGCTTGCATGTGCATGGTGGTTAAATATCTAAGCATGCAACTGGTATTCAAATTTCTCAGATTTTTCCCTCGGTTAAAGGTCCTTGCGCACTTCTTACAGATAACCTTTGTCTGATCATTAGGATTTTGTTCAAAAAAGTGCCACACTGCACTCTTCCTACTATGGAAGACATTTTGTGGCCTTGCACGCTGTGCTATTTTGACCGTCTGGCAAAGCTGTCCTGCAACTCTTTTGGTTTTTGTAACCCATTTTTGGACTGCTCCAGGCCTGCCAGATAACAGCAGTTGCGATGTCGATGCCTGCTGCGGATGCTCCTACTCCTCTTCTGAGCTATTGGCAGCGGCACCGTCTTCCCCCAATGGATGCCAATCTGGGTCAACAACTGGGTCATCCATCACCTCCTCTTCAATGTCATGTGCACCTTCCTCTGTGTCACCATTATGGTGGTATAGTATGCGGGAGGGGGCACCTGAGTTTCATCAGGGTCAGATTCTGGCTCAGTACTCTGCGAGGACAATGTAGTGCTCTGAGTGAATGTACCAGCAGATAAATCTAGCAGTGGCTGTGCATCAGTGCATTCCATGTCAGATTCATTTTGGCCTGGGTAATTCACGATTTGACTTGATAACCCAGGCATGGTATGTGAAAACATCTCCATGGAGTAATCTGTAGTGTGGCCTGCCGCATCCTTCAATTTTGGTTGGGGTGAAGGACACAAGGAAAGGTGTGGTTCATGACCATGAGCCTCCAATGACGACTCAGTGCTTTTATTTTTTAAAACTTCAGAAGAGGAGGCGATAGAGCTGGAGGCTGTGTCAGCAATGTAAGCCAAAACTTGCTCCTGAAGCTCCGGCTTTAAAAGCGGTTTACCTACTCCCAGAAAAGGGAGCCATCGAGGCCTTGTGGACCCAGATGATGACGCAGGCTCAACACCTCCTGCATTTGGTGCTATTTTGCTTTTGCCACTACCAGCAGATCCACCACCAACACCATCATCACCTGCTGCCAACCCCCGCCCACTTCCACGAACTCTTCCACCACACTTCCTCATTTTTGGGGAAAATGTACCCAAAATACCACCAACTATATGGTACTGTAAAACAAGGTACAGGGTGTATATAGTAGTGGGGAGTATTTGAATCTCTCTACAGAGTTAAGGACACAGTTGTATTCTGTCAGGCCCTGTGTATTTTACACCTCAAAGTAACAGGCTGATTCTGGATGGTGTAAAAAAGGTGTATAGAGGACTGGGGAGAAATGAAATCTCTCTACAGACTTCAGGACACAGTTGGATTCTGTCAGGCCCTGTGTATTTTACACCTCAAAGTAGAGATGAGCGACTTTGCCTTTTTTCGGGTCGAGTCGGGTTTCGTGAAAACCGACTTTCGCAAAAGTCGGGTCGATCGAAATCGGTCGATTATCGTGAAAAGTCGAAGACCGACTGAAACACGAAACCCAATGCAAGTCAATGGGGAAGCAAAGTCGGCGGGGAGAGGATGACAGGAAACACACCTACAGTGCCCTTTTGAATGCCAAAAACATCAATTCTGATTACTGAAGCTTTTCAACCTTAATTTACTTCATAATACTAGTTGCGCACTGAAAAATGGGGGTTATTTGGCTAAATTTGTGGGGGGGTAGGGCTGGCTCCAGGTTTTCATGTGCCCTGGGCCAAAGAGCGCCCCTTTAACACATACCACAACTCATGATGCTCCGATACCGCAGAGAAATAGCGGCATAGTACAATGAAAAATACTTCACTTTTTACATCTCATGACTGATATCCATTTTTAATAGCTCCAAAAACGGACAGTGTATTACTCCATACAGTATTATGGGCACCGCATAGTGCGCTATACAGAGTAATGAGGCCCATATATTTCTCCATACAGAATCATTGGTCCCATATAATGTTTGAAACAGTATATGATGAGCTCCATATAATGTTACAGTATATGTTGGTCCCCATGGATGAAGCTCCACTGTTTTATGGGCCCAAATAATGCTCCATACATAATGGGCCCCATTTCCAATGCTCTAGTGTATAATGTGCCCTGTAAATGCTGCTCCAGTGTCTGATGTCCACCTTTGGAATGCTCCAGTGTATGGTGGGCCCCATATATCATTCTCCAGAGTATAGTGCTCCCCAAAAATTGCTGTCCCAACATTGAAAACAATTAAATAAGTCTCCTCACTATGGAATCCCTGTACTAGTCTGGACTCCTCGTCGTCCCCATCGTCCATCTCACTGCACTTGGCTGTTTAGGGGGAGGGGGAAGATAAACAACTTCCTGACGACAATAAAGGTCAAAATGTAAAATTGCTTTATTGGACACAGGGCAAGGAACAATACAGATTTAAAATAATAGCTGATAGCTTGTCACAAAGAGGTTAAAAACACAGTGGTCCACACATGCTGCTTCAATGTATCCCACATAGGGAGGACAAGAAAGTGAGACCATCATTCAATATAATATATAGAGGCATAGCCTACTCAATTTAACAGTGGTAACACATAAATACACTGCAAATGACCATGTAATAAACAGTAAATACGTCCTACATTACCTAATATGTGCTTGTGCACGCAGACAAGTGGAAAGACCCGATGCCTGCCCCGACGCGCGTTTTGGGAACCTTCGTCAGGGGGCGCTATGACAGAGTGGTAATAGGTGCTATAAATAGTACAGAGACCGGAAAGGGCCAATCAGTGTACAGGCCGGATGTAAATCAACGCTGCCCAGGCAACCAGAGATCAGCTCTCCCGCACAGCAAATGCCCGGCCATGACGTCCAGATGATGCGGGGCCCCACGTGACCGGACGCCCAAAGCCGCCATGCGCCAGCCAGGAGGGGGATCACCTAGTCACTTTGAACAGGATAAACCACGCATGCGTATAAGATACATACGAGGGTGACCTCCATATTAACTAAGGGCACCAGTAACCCTATTTTGTTTCAGTGTGGGTAGTATAAGTACACTGACAGGAATTACAGAGGTCAGTGTTTCTCCACTCTTCCAGGGCACCTGTGCCCTTAGTTAATATGACGGCCACACTCGTATGTATCTTATGTTCAAAGCTCAATGAGGTTACAAAACCAATTTAGTGCTTCAGGACCTCAGTAAAAAGTAGTTAGGAGTGTTCAAATCAAGAAAATGATAAGGGTGCCCATACTTTTGCACCGGTCAAATTTAGTTAAAATGCAGGTTGCACATTTTCTGTTAGTACAGTAAACCTCATTTGAATACAGAAATATAACTGAGTCCATCAGTTATTAGATATATGAAACTGAAATAGCTGTTCCAAAAACCAAAATTGCTATAAAGAAAAAAGGTTAACATTAATAGGGGTGCCCAAACTTTAACATATGACTGTAAACGGTAATAGACAGGGAGCCCTGGCGGTGAAGTCACAGCAGATTAGATTTGTGAATAATTATAATTCTAAAGCTGATAGTATACGTAAGGCCCTCCTAAAATCATGGCCCATCTTACAAGTAGACCCTTTTATTTCAAAAATAATACCTGAAAAGCCAGCTATGTCCTTTAGGAAAGCTAAAAATTTAAAATATCATTTAACTCATAGCTTGTATGTAGGAGAACCAAGAACTACATTCTTGGATCTTGGATCGAACCGATGTGGGTGTCGTCCCTGTGGTCATTGCGTCGCCTGTCCAAACATAGATAGAGCTTCTACCTTTGTGGATTCAAATGGAGGGTCTATCTTATTAAAAAAACCATCACCTGTGAGACCCGTCATGTTATATACTATGCCACTTGTCCTTGTAAGCTCATCTATGTAGGACTGACATCGCGCCAATTCAAGGTGCGTGTGCGAGAACACATCTTGGGTATTGAGGCGGCAGCTGACCACACGGACGCATCCACGTTAAAGACAATTCCACAGCATTTTAAGCTGTTTCATAACTGTGATAGTAAATTGATTCGTTTCAGAGGCTTTGATATGATCGATGCTGGTATTAGGGGTGGAAAATTGTCCTCCAGGCTAGCGTGCCTCGAATCCAGGTGGATCTGGACTTTAAAAACTGTGCACCCTCATGGGTTAAGTGAAAATTTGAGCTTCACCCCATTTTTGGAGTAGGAATCCATTTTGTGGTTTTTCCACTTATAGCTGTTTTCTTGTCACATGTTTTTAATTATTATTATTTTTTATTTCTTTTAGTATTTGTCTATATGAGTATTTTTGGAGTCCGGAGTGTTCGTTGGCCCACGGATGAAGTGAATCTAGATTTGTTTTCTTATCTAGACCTATGGAATTCCTGAAGAGAGCCACTCCATTAATGATGTGTCATTTGTATGATTCAGATATTGTGGATATGCTATTAGGCGTGTTTCACATCTGTATATTTCGTGCATTGTTATGACTTGATACATGTTTGCTTGATATGTTTTATTGTATGGTATGGCTGTCTCTTACACAGCTATCCATGATTTGTATGTAATTGATTTTTTGCATATTGTACTTACCATCTTGAATAGGGCAGCATTTATATATATATATATATATATATATATATATATATGTATATATATATATACTGAACTGCTTGGACCATTGCATTTTAATGGATTTATGAATAAAAAGAAAAAATTTTTTAACAGCATCCTGGATTGCTCACGTTGCTGCTGGACTTTGCTTTGTCGTTGTTCACATATATATATATATATATATATATATATATATATATATATATATAGTTGATATTTGATGATTTTCTGCCATACTCTATTTATGCAATAATATTCTATTTTTTTGTTTCCATTTTATTACTATTGATGTTATGTAGATTCTCTTTAACTTGCTATGATGACATAACTAACATCTTTTGCTAACATGTACCTTGTCCATGTAACTTTTTTGTATACTTAGTTGTTATCCTTCCTTTGTGGGCTTTGGTCAGCTGTGTCTAATATTTATGTTCCATGTGTGTGTATACATATATACTTTGTACGGAGATATTTAGTGCCTCTTTTGTCCGCCATATTTGTGCGTGTGGTGTGGTATGTCCGTTTATAGTTGTGCTAGCAATTTGTCAGCTTTATTCCGTTAACGAACGAGACTCCGGCATGCCCCCGCGGTACGCGTCAAGCTTACTAGAGGGATACGCGAGGCTCTGGCACTATCATGGTCTATCATGGCGTTACATGTCCGGGGCTGCATGCGCGCTACACTGAAAGCACCAGCTTTTGTCGCTTAGAGGTGCAGATAACCAGCAGAACACCGTTAGTGATGGGGATCTGGGATTCCAATTATTCCCCGCGAACGATGATTTCCCAGTACGTGCAGGTCAACCGCAATTCCTGAATTAGGCCTAACCGGCATTCCTGAAAAAATGCAAAAAATTACGTGTCCAAACCACAGTTGCTGTAGCTTGCTTAACAGCTTGGCAGCCGTTCTCAGGCCCAGTATGGATTCAACAAGATTCTAGAAAGTTGATAAAGGGTACAGTTTCACCGTGTAACACGTATATATGTAGCATAGTTTACAAATTAAAAATCTATGTCTATATATCAGGAGGCAGGCTCAGATGGTCTCAGGCCCAGTATGGATTAGACGTGATTGGACAAAGGTGAGAAAGGGTACCGTATCACTGGATGACAGGTATGTACAGCATAGTTTACACATTAAAAATGTAGGTCTATATAACAGGAGGCAGGCTCAGACGGTCTCAGGCCCAGTATGGATTAGACGTGATTGGACAAAGGGGAGAAAGGGTACCGTATCACTGGATAACAGGTATGTATAGCATAGTTTACACATTAAAAACCTATGTCTATATATCAGGAGGCAGGCTCAGACGGTCTCAGGCCCAGTATGGATTAGACGTGATTGGACAAAGGTGAGAGAGGGTAACGTATCACCGGATTACAGGTATGTATAGCATAGTTTACACATTAAAAACCTATGTCTATAGATCAGGAGGCAGGCTCAGACGGTCTCAGGCCCAGTATGGATTAGACGTGATTGGACAAAGGTGAGAAAGGGTACCGTATCACTGGATAACAGGTATGTATAGCATAGTTTACACATTAAAAATGTAGGTCTATATAAGGCTGGTTTCACATTTGCGTTTTTTTCGCGGTATTTTAGCGCTAAATAGCGCATGCGTTTTTTTTCCTATACTTTGCATGGGATGCGCTTATGTGCGCATACACATGCGTTTGTACGTGTTTTTCCGCGCATGCGTTTTTTTGCGGTATGCGCTCGGGCGCACAAAATGCAACCTGTTGCATTTTTTGTGCGTCCGACTTGCCTCAAAAAACGCATGCGCGCGCAATGCATTTTTTTACAGCAAGACACCCATTATAAGTCTATGGTGAGCATATGTGCGCATTGGCATGCTTATGTATGCGTTTTTTTGCACATGCGTTTTTTTTTTTTACCATTAGTTTAGACAATGGAATTTAGGGGTTTGGGTTAGAGTTAGGGTTAGTTAAGGGGGTTTAGGGTTAGGGTTAGGGTAAGGGTCAGGGTTAGGGTTAGGATCAGGGTATGGTTTGGTTAAGGGTTAGGGTTAGGGTCAGGGTCAGGGTTAGGGTTAGGATCAGGGTATGGTTTGGTTAAGGGTTAGGGTTAGGGTCAGGGTTAGGGTTAGGGTTAGGATATGGTTTGGTTAAAGGTTAGGGTTAGGGTCAGGGTTAGGGTTAGGGTTAGGGTTAGGGTTAGGGTCAGGGTTAGGGTTAGGGTCAGGGTCAGGGTTAGGGTTAGGATCAGGGTATGGTTTGGTTAAGGGTTAGGGTTAGGGTCAGGGTCAGGGTTAGGGTTAGGATCAGGGTATGGTTTGGTTAAGGGTTAGGGTTAGGGTTAGGGTCAGGGTTAGGGTTAGGGTTAGGGTATGGTTTGGTTAAGGGTTAGGGTTAGGGTCAGGGTTAGGGTTAGGGTCAGGGTTAGGGTTAGGGTTAGTAAAGTCATGGTTTGGGTTAGTGTGAGGGCCACCTAATGTTTGGAAAAAATGCAAACGCGGTAAAAACGCACTAAAAACGCATACAAACGCATAAAAACGCTGCGTTTTTTTCATGCATGCTCATAAAAATGCTTGAAAAAAACGCAGCAGTTGTATGCTTTTGTATGCGTTTTTTCAATGCGTTTTTTTGCGGGAAAAACGCGCTGCAAAAAAAAGCAAGTGTGAAACTAGCCTAACAGGAGGCAGGCTCAGACGGTCTCAGGCCCAGTATGGATTAGATGTGATTGGACAAAGGGGAGAAAGGGTACCGTATCACTGGATAACAGGTATGTATAGCATAGTTTACACATTAAAACACATTATATATGTCTATATATAAGGAGGCAGGCTCAGATGGTCTCAGGCCCAGTATGGATTAGACGTGATTGGACAAAGGTGAGAGAGGGTAAAGTATCACTGGATTACAGGTATGTATAGCATAGTTTACACATTAAAAACGTATGTCTATGGATCAGGAGGCAGGCTCAGACGGTCTCAGGCCCAGTATGGATTTGACCAGCTTGTACAAAGTTGAGAAAGGGTACATTATCACTGGATAGCAGGTATATATAGCATAGTTTAAATATTTTAAATCTCCATGTTCTCAGTATGGATTAGACAACAATCTAAAAAGTAGTAAAAAGGAAATGTATTTGAAGCGTACACCAGTATACACTTTTGGTGGTATTTTTAAATCTTCATATATATTTCTGTCTCAGTGAGACAGTCCAGACTCTCCACAATAGGAAATGAGATGCATACAATTACTGGCATAAATTCTAGTGATTGCAGAAATCTAGGAATTCCTATTCACGGGATAAACTTCCATCACAATTCTCAGAGGCGATGCAGACACTCAATTAATTAGTGTGTGGAGACAGCGAAAACCTTTCCTTGTGAGGAAAGTGTTGCTGTATCGCAGTACCGTTGATCCCATCGCCATTACTCATTTTCATATAATTTTGATCACAGGGAGAGATGTAGACATGGTCCTCACTGCCTATCATGCTCTGTCACGTAACTTTGGAGTGCAAAAGACAGAAGACACAGGCCGTAGGTGATTCATTTGGATTGGCATGAGAGGGCACATTTAAAAATGTGCGCTGGAATGTCACACGTCTGTGGGTAGGAAAACTGTGAAAGCTGATGAGAAACCACCACTGCATCTCATTGTGAGTCGACGTCCATAAGAAATGGAAGCCATTGATCATCTGAAGCTAGATCCCGGCCAGCGGGACAGGGCATAGCTACGTCTTAACCATCATCTTCCATCAGTTCACGAAATTTGTAGTGGCAGTCCCAGTGAAGGATTTGACAGCCCAGACTACACAGCGGAGGAGCAGGGAGAGGTAAACATTGCAAATGCTGAGGCCCTGCCCAAGCAAGGGGGCCCACTCGTGGGCGTCGGTACTGGCAATGGGCCCCTCATAGTACGGCGGTGTGTCTGATGGCGGGTGTGCACCCCCACCATCAGAGACACTTGATTGCACTATGAGGGACCCTGTGCCAGTGCCCGCACCCAAGAGTCGACCCACCCACCTGTTCAGGGCAACGGCACTTGCACAGTTGGGTGCGCTAGGTGGTGACCCCGGCCATGGGGGGAGGAGGCAGCCCAGTTAGGGAGTTTTACAAAATGGCATATGTTGATGTGGGACATTCACCTGCTGCTAAAGGCGAAATTGGTCAAGTCCCAGGAAGAGGCGGACCAAAGCAAGCCATTTTTCAGTCAACCTATGTGTCATCAGGGTAAGGTGTGACAAAATCCTTGGAAACCCATGCATGGTTCATTTTAATGAAGCTTAGATCATCCACATTTTGGGTCGACAGAAGGGTCCTTATTTCTGTCAGGATTGATCCAGCAGCACTGAAGACTCTTTCCGATAGCACAGTTGCAGCTGGGCAAGCGAGCTCCTGTAAGGCATATCGTGCCAATTCTGGCCAGGTGTCCAGTTTAGCTGCCCAATAGTCAAATGGGAATGACCTGTGAGGGAGAACATCGATATGGGAGGAAAAATAGTTTGTAACTATAGTTGACAACTGCTGTCTCCTGTCACTTTCAATTGATGCAGTATTACCAGTCGTGTGAGCGGGACTTGAAAAACAGTCCACAATATGGTCATGAAACCCCTGTCTCCAACGCCACTTCTGATGTGTGCACCACCAACACCTCTTCCAAGTTGCCCCCGGCCCCTACGACTCGTGTGACAACCATCACAGCTGCTGTGTGCTGGGAATGCCTCAACCAACCGGTTTACCAGAGTTGCTTGTTTGTTAGCCAATATTAGGTCAAGGTTCACCTGTGGCATGATGTTTTGGAATTTGCCTTTAGAGCGTGGATCCAGGATGCTGGCCAACCAGTAGTCATCATCGTTCATCATTTTGGCAATGCTGGGGTCCCTTTTTAGGATCTGCAAGGCATAATCTGACATGTGGGCCAATGTTCCCGGTGTCAATGATGCACTGCGAGTGCTGGGTGGAGGAGCACTTTCAGGCAAATCCACATCCCTCCAGTCATGCATAAAACCAGTACCAGACCTTGCCACGCCAGCATTTTCTCTTGCCCCACGAGAAGCATCCTCCTCCCTTAAATAATCATCCCCATCATCATCCTCCTCCACCTCTTCTTCCTCCACCTCGTCCACGACAGTTACCTGAACAAACAATGGCTGACTGTCATCAAGGCTTCCCTCCTCCTCTTCCTCATCATCCTCGGCTGCAGACGCCTGCTCCTTGATTTGCATCAAAGTTTGCATGAGCAGAAGCATAAGTGGGATGCTCATGCTTATGATGGCATCGTCTGCGCTTACCAGCCATGTGCATTCCTCAAAACATTGAAGGACTTTACAGAGGTCTTTCAGCTTCGACCACTGCACACTTATCAACTCCATGTCTGCCCTCAAAGTGCCTGCCCGTGTATCCTCCCACAAATGCATTATGGCCTGCCTCTGTTCGCACAGCCGCTCAACCATGTGCAGGGTGGAGTTCCACCTTGTTGCAACGTCGATAATTAGGCGGTGCTTGGGAAGGTGGAGCAATCGCTGCAGCTTCTGCATACGACTGGAGTGTACCGGCGACCGGCAGATGTGCGAGCACAGTCTTCGAACCTTATGGAGCAAGCCTGTTAACTCCGGATAATTAGTGAGGAAGCACTGCACCACCAGGTTCAAGGTGTGAGCCAAGCAAGGTATGTGTGTGAGTTTTGAAAGGGCTATGGCTGCCATAAAACTCCGGCCGTTATCACTAACTGCCTTGCCTGCCTCAAGATGTAGACTGCCCAGCCATGACTCAGTTTATCACTGAAAGTAGTCGGCCAGTACGTCCGCCGTGTGTCTGTCACCCAAACACATCATCTGCAACACAGCCTGCTGACGCTTTCCACTAGCTGATTGATAGTGGGGCACATCGTGTGCACCACTGTCAGCTGCGAATGCAGTGCTCGGGCGACTGCGCTCTGTGGACGAGCTTTCGCTTCTGGAGGAGGAGGAGGAGGAGGGTCGAACGCCTACAGCCAACTGTTTCCTATACCGTGGGCAAGGCAGCACTGTGCCATCACAGCTGTCCCCTGTGGACCCTGCCTCCACCACATTAACCCAGTGCACAGTGATGGACACATAATGGCCCTGGCCATGCCTACTGGACCATGCATCAGTTGTGAGGTGCACCTTTCCACTCACTAATTGCTTGAGTGCATGGACAATGTGGTCTTTCACATGAAGGTGGAGGGCTGGGATGGCTTTGCGAGAAAAGAAGTGGCGACTGGGTAGGTCATAGCGTGGTACTGCGCAGGCCATGAGTTCGTGGAAAGCTGCGCCTTCAACCAAGCGATAGGGCATCATCTCTAACGAGATCAGTTTGGCAATGTGGGCGTTCAAACCCAGTGTACGAGGATGAGAGGATGAGTACTTTATTGTCCTACTCATAGTCTCTGGTAGGGTGAGCTGGACTTGAGAGCTGCATATGGTGGAACTAGCGGTGGTCATGGCGGACTGAGAGAGGGTTGATGATGGTGATGAGTTGGTGTTCTTTCTGATGGCCTAGATTCAGTCTTTCGTTGCAATAACAGTGTGATTCCCTGACTGATTTGCCCTTGCGACGACAACTCAACATTTGCTGCTGGTGGTGTGCTAACCGGTGGACTTACAGTGGGGGAAACAATGTAGCGTTGCTGACTACCTTCTTTGGGAGCAGTAGCACATGTGGTTCGTGAGTTTTGGTAGTCCGTCCACGCTTGCAAGTGCATGGTGGTTAAATGTCTTAGCATACAACTGGTATTCAAATTTCTCAGATTTTTCCCTCGGCTAAAGGTCTTTGCGCACTTCTTACAGATAACATTTGCCTGATCATTAGGATTTTGTTCAGAAAAGTGCCACACTGCACTCTTCCTACTATGGAAGACATTTTGAGGCCTTGCACGCTGTGCTCTTTTGACCGTCGGCCAAGCTGTCCTGCAACTCTTTTGGCTTTTGTAACCCATTTTTGGACTGCTCCGGGCCTGCCAGATAATAGCTGTTGCGATGTCGATGCCCGCTGCGGATGCTCCTCCTCCTCTTCTGAGCTATTGGCAGCGGCGCCCTCTACCCCCAATAGATGCCAATCTGGGTCAACAACTGGGTCATCCATCACCTCCTCTTCAATGTCATGCGCACCTTCCTCTGTGTCACCGTGTATAGTGGTATAGTATGCGGGAAGGGGCACCTGAGTTTCACCTGGGTTAGATTCTGGCTCAGTACACTGCGAGGACAATGTAGCTCTGAGTGAATGTACCAGCAGATGAATCTAGCAGTGGCTGTGCATCAGTACACTCCATGTCAGATTCATCTTGGCCTGGGTAATTCACGATTTGACTTGATAACCCAAGCATGGTATGTGAAAACAGCTCCATGGAGTAATCTGTAGTGTGGCCTGCCGCATCCTTCAATTTTGGTTGGGGTGAAGGACACAAGAAAAGGTGTGGTTCATGAACATGAGCCTCCAATGATGACTCAGTGCATTTATTTTTTAAAACTTCAGAAGAGGAGGCGATAGAGCTGGAGGCTGAATCAGCAATGTAAGCTAAAACTTGTTCTTGAAGCTCCGGCTTTAAAAGCGGTTTACCTACTCCCAGAAAAGGGAGCCTTCTAGGCCTTGTGGAGCCAGATGATGACACAGGCTCAGCACCTCCTGCATTAGGTGCTATTTTGCTTTTGCCACTACCAGCAGATCCACCACCAACACCAACACCATCATTACCAGCTACCAACCCCCGCCCACTTCCACGGACTATTCCACCACACTTCCTCATTTTTGGGGAAAATGTACCCAAAAATACCACCAACTATATGGTACTGTAAAACAAGGTACAAGGTGTATATAGTAGTGGGGTGAATTGGAATCTCTGTAGACTTCAGGACACAGTTGGATTCTGTCAGGCCCTGTTTATTTTACACCGCAATGTGACAGGCAGATTATGGATGTTGTAAGAAAGGTGGATAGAGGACTGTGGAGAATTGGAATCTCTCTACACTTCAGGACACAGTTGGATTCTGTCAGGCACGTGTCTATAACACCGCAACGTGACCGGCAGAAATTGCCTAGTGTATGACAATCTACAAGGTGTATATAGAATTGCGCAGTATTGTAATCTTCCTAGAGTGTAGGTCTGTAAGAACGGACAAACTCCTCGACTTTTCCTTACAGAGTAACACACGTTGATAGCTTCGATTTGGCCGTGATAACAGCCGTTACACGGTACTGTACGGTGTATGTAAAATTGTCAAGCTCCGTGTTTTTGTATACAGACTGACACACGCTGTCTCTCTCTAGTTTTGAATGTAATCAAACAGCAAATATACTAAACTGTTTGAAAATCGGACCAAACTATATGGTGTAGGTCTGTAAGAACGGACAAACTCCTCGACTTTTCCTTACAGAGTCACACACGTAGATAGTACCGTGTAACGGCTGTTATCACGGCCAAATTGAAGCTGAGAGAGTAGTGTGTACGTACACCACTGTACGGTGTATGTAAAATTGTCAAGCTCTGTGTTTTTGTATACGGACTGACACACACTGTCTCTCTCTAGTATATTTGCTGCTTGATTACATTCAAAACTAAACTGTTTAGAAAACGGACAAAACTATAAGGTGTAGGTCTGTAAGAACAGACAAACTCCTCGACTGTTCCTTACAGAGTCACACACGTAGATAGCTTCAATTTGGCCATGATAACAGCCGTTACACGGTACTGTGTGAGGAGCGTACACCGCTGTACGGTGTGTGAAAAAATGAACGCTCACTACCTCACCAGGACAAAACAATACAATTTGGATTGCTTTTAAAAAAGCAGTTTGAACACCAGTGTGCACACAGCAATGCAGCTAGCTTTAAAAGGCAGGATAATCACGACCAGCGCTGCTGCATAAAAGCAAAAATCTTTACCTTTCACTGCACAGTAACTACAGTGAAAAGCGCTAGCAGCAGAAACAGTTTTTTTTTCTTTCTGCCTTCCTAACGCTCTCCCTATAGAATCAGCAGCTGCAGCAGCTCTTCCTATTCTGAGATCATCATCAGTAACATGGCGGTCGGCGTCTCTGTCCTTTTATACCCCCTGTGCCGCCAAACAAAGCAAGAAAATCACTTGCATGCCCTTCTCCAAGATGGTGGTGTCCGCTGCCTATGTCATCATGTTGCCCAGAGTATCTGTTCTTCCTGATTGGCTGAAATAGGGCGCTAAAGCATCTTTTGAAATGCGACTTTGGCGCTTAAGTCGCCGACCTCGTGGCTGACCTCACGCTAAGGTCGGGTTTCGTTTCATGAAACCCGACTTTGGCGAAAGTCGGCGACTTTTCAATTTTTTCGACCCATTTCGCTCAACTCTACCTCAAAGTAACAGGCTGATTTTGGATGGTGTAAAAAAGGTTTATAGAGGACTGGGGAGAAATGGAATCTCTCTACAGACTTCCGGACACAGTTGTATTCTGTCAGGCCCTGTGTATATTACACCTCAAAGTAACAGGCTGATTCTGGATGGTGAAAAAGAGGTGTATAGAGGACTGGGGAGAAATGGAATCTCTCTACAGACTTCAGGACACAGTTGGATTCTGTCAGGCCCTGTGTATTTTACACCTCAAAGTAACAGGCTGATTCTGGATGGTGTAAAAAAGGTTTACAGAGGACAGGGGAGAAATGGAATCTCTCTACAGACTTCAGGACACAGTTGTATTCTGTCAGGCCCTGTGTATTTTACACCTCAAAGTAACAGGCTGATTCTGGATGGTGTAAAAAAGGTGTATAGAGGACTGGGGAGAAATGGAATCTCTCTACAGACTTCAGGACACAGTTGTATTCTGTCAGGCCCTGTGTATATTACACCTCAAAGTAACAGGCTGATTCTGGATGGTATAAAAAAGGTGTATAGAGGACTGGGGAGAAATGGAATCTCTCTACAGACTTCAGGACACAGTTGTATTCTGTCAGGCCCTGTGTATATTACACCTCAAAGTAACAGGCTGATTCTGGATGGTGTAAAAGAGGTGTATAGAGGACTGGGGTGAAATGGAATCTCTCTACAGACTTCAGGACACAGTTGTATTCTGTCAGACCCCGTGTAAATTACACCTCAAAGTAACAGGCTTATTCTGGATGGTGTAAAAAAGGTGTATAGAGGACTGGGGAGAAATGGAATCTCTCTACAGACTTCAGGACACAGTTGTATTCTGTCAGGCCCTGTGTAAATTACACCTCAAAGTAACAGGCTGATTCTGGATAGTGTAAAAAAGGTGTATAGAGGACTGGGGAGAAATGAAATCTCTCTGAAGACTTCAGGACACAGTTGTATTCTGTCAGGCCCTGTGTATATTACACCTCAAAGTAACAGGCTGATTCTGGATGGTGTAAAAAAGGTGTATAGAGGACTGGGGAGAAATGGAATCTCTCTACAGACTTCAGGACACAGTTTTATTCTGTCAGGCCCTGTGTATTTTACACCTCAAAGTAACAGGCTGATTCTGGATGGTGTAAAAGAGGTATATAGAGTACTGGGGAGAAATGGAATCTCTCTACAGACTTCAGGACACAGTTGTATTCTGTCAGGCCCTGTGTATTTTACACCTCAAAGTAATTGTCATGATCCAAGGTGGATCTGACAAGTAAATGGACAAACTGAACTTTTTTTCCATTGGCTTGGTGCCAAAGTGAGTTGATTGCCCCCGGTGGCCATTAGAATTATTACACGTGGTGTCACTCATTCTAAGTTGCCACGGTGGTGGTGAGTGGTAGTGCACTTTAGTTTCTTTGGTTTAATGTGCACTTAATTATAAATCAGGTGTGAGGCTCTATAAAAGGGAGCCAGGTGTGTTCAATCACTGTGGGTGATATTGTGAGTTAGTCATTCTCAAGGAAGCCTGGGTGAAAGAAGGAGCTGAATGAGAGTCCTGGGCAGCCCAGCCATAGGGGTTGAGTCAGCAATGGAGTCTGCATGGAGGGCTGGCATGGCGTGGTGGCGTCGCAGTTTATGGTGTCAGCAGGAGGTGCTTGCATGGCTTGGTGGAGTGGCGTCGATGGTGAGAGTTGCACTCAGCATGCTGGACTTGGTTGCTGAAAACTGGACTCATGCATGCTGGACTTTTTGGCAGAAGCTGGACTCATCTTTGGGACTTTGTTTACTGGGCAGCTGCATCTGGTGGTGGACTCTGCTCCAAGGCTGCACTATGGTGATGGATCCGGTAATGGTGATGGATCCGGATGGAGGAGAAGATGCATGCAGGTGGTGGGCTCTGTTGCTAGGAGCGTACGCAACAGAGCAAAGCTAAGTGGTGTTCTCCCTGTATTGTCATTTTCCCTTCTGTGTGTTTAGTGCAGTGGTGGGATTAGTTTCCGCACCGACCAATTCCCTAGTGAGTGTTTAGGGTCAGGGCGAGTCAGGGTTTTAAGGTTCCTGTGCGTTGCCCAGTGCGGAACCGGCATAGGGAACGTTAGGAGTGCAGGGACTCTGGCTCAGGGGAGTGCAGGAGGTCTCCACGTCCCTATTCCCCATCACAGGGCCCACCATTGTTATTGTTACCCAGGTTCCCCTTTATTATTTAAATTCGCCTTACTGGAAGCGGGGTTTCCAGACTATTATATAAATACGTGTAATACCTAAATTCGCCAGTTGGAGGCGGTGTATCCAGCTGCATGTCTTTTATTATTTAAATTCGCCCTACTGGAGGCGGTGTATCCAGGGTCATGCGTGTCGTGGGTTCGCCTTGCGGTACTCGCTGCGTCCAGACACACGTGACCGTGACAGTAACAGGCTGATTCTGGATGGTGTAATAAAGATGTATAGAGGACTGTGGAGAAATGGAATCTCTCTACAGACTTCAGGACACAGTTGGATTCTGTCAGGCCCTGTGTATTTTACACCTCAAAGTAACAGGCTGATTCTGGATGGTGTAAAAAAGTGTATAGAGGACTGGGGAGAAATGGAATCTATCTACATACTTCAGGACAGAGTTGTATTCTGTCAGGCCCTGTGTATTTTACACCTCAAAGTAACAGGCTGATTCTGGATGGTGTAAAAGAGGTGTATAGAGGACTGGGGAGAAATGGAATCTCTCTACAGACTTCAGGACACAGTTGTATTCTGTCAGGCCCTGTGTATATTACACCTCAAAGTAACAAGCTGATTCTGGATGGTGAAAAAGAGGTGTATAGGGGACTTGGGAGAAATGGAATCTCTCTACAGACTTCAGAACACAGTTGTATTCTGTCAGGCCCTGTGTATATTACACCTCAAAGTAACAGGCTGATTCTGGATGGTTTAAAAGAGGTGTATAGAGGACTGGGGAGAAATGGAATCTCTCTACAGACTTCAGGACACAGTTGTATTCTGTCAGGCCCTGTGTATATTACACTGCAATGTAACAGGCAGAAATTGCCTAGTGTATGACAAACTACAGGGTGTATATACAATTGGGCAGAATTGGAATCTCCCTAGAGTGTAGGTCTGTAAGAATGGACAAACTCCTCGGCTTTTCCTTACAGAGTCACTCACAGATAGCTTCAATTTGGCCGTGATAACAGCCGGTACACGGTACTGTGTAAGGAGCATACTCGTACAATGCTGTACGGTGTGTATGTAAAATTGTCAAGCTCCATGTTTTAGTATACGGACTGACACACGCTCTCTCTAGTTTTGAATGTAATCAAACTGCAAATATACAAAACTGAAAAACGGACAAAACTCTAAGGTGTAGGTCTGTAAGAACGGACAAACTCCTCGGCTTTTCCTTACAGAGTCACACACAGATTGTCAAGCTCTGTGTTTTTGTATATCGACTAACACACGCTGTCTCTCTCTAGTTTTGAATGTAATCAAACAGCAGATATACGAAACTGTTTGAAAAACGGACAAAACTCTAAGGTGTAGGTCTGTAAGAACGGACAAAGTCCTCAGTTTTTCCTTACAGAGTCACTCAGATTGTCCAGCTCCGTGTTTTTGTATATGGACTGACACACGCTGTCTCTCTATAGTTTTGAATGTAATCAAGCAGCAGATATACGAAACTGTTTAAAAAAACGGACAAAACTCTAAGGTGTAGGTCTGTAAGAACGGACAAACTCCTCGGCTTTTCCTTACAGAGTCACACACAGCTTCAAATTGGCCGTGATAACAGCCGGTACACGGTACTGTGTGAGGAGCGTACACCGGTGTACGGTGTGTGAAAAAATGAACGCTCAGTACCTCACCAGGACAAAACAATAACATTTGGATTGCTTTTAAAAAAGCAGTTTGAACACCAGTGTGCACACAGCAATGCAGGTAGCCTTAAAAGGCAGCCTAATCACCACCAGCGCTGCTGCACAAAAGCAAAAATCTTCACCTTTCACTGCACACTAACTACAGTGAAAAGCGCTATCAGCAGAAGCATTTTTTTTTCTTTTGGCCTTCCTAATGCTCTCCCTACAGAATCAGCAGCAGCAGCTCTCCCTATTGTGAGATCAGCATAAGTAACATGGCGGTCGGCATGCACGCCCTTTTATACCCCCTGAGACGCCACACAAAGCAAGCCAATCACTCGCATGCCCTTCTCGAAGATGCTGGTGACCGCTGCCTATGTCATCACGTTGCCCACAGTGTCCATTCTTCCTGATTGGCTGAAAAAGGGCGCTAAAGCATCTTTTGAAATGCGACTTTGGCGCTATGGTCTCTGACTTCGTGGCCAACCTCACGCTAAGGTCGGGTTTTATTTCATGAAACTCGACTTTGGCGAAAGTCGGCGACTTTTGAATTTTTTCGACCCATTTCGCTCAACTCTACTCAACACGTCCGATTATCCACCACCCTCAGATCCTTCAAATGGAACCTGAAAATTCATCTTTTCAGGTAAGCTTATAGCCTGCAATAACCATTCTGCCGCCTCACCACTGCCCGAGCTGCCGCTCACCACCAGAGCTGCTGCACCCCCGACCTTCTGTCTCTTCCCCACTATCCCTTAGAATGTAAGTCCGCAAGGTCAGGGTCCTTTCCCCTCTGTACCAGTCTGTCATTGTAAATTTGTTTACTGTTAACGATATCTATAACTTTGTATGTAACCCCCTTCTCATGTACAGCACCATGGAATTTATGGCACTGTATAAATAATTATTATTATTAATAATAATAATAATAATAATAATAATAATATTTTGTAGGTAAGGTATAGGATCTGAATGTTTCTATCCTTACTGCTCCTCACAATAATTTTGACAATACTCCTAAACTGCATTTCATTATTAGAAAAGTGATGTATCTTCCTCATGTATTCCTATTGTCACTTGTAATGAGGTGAGCACCAAGCACTCTTAGGGAACATACAAAGATGGCCTAGCACAAACCTTTCACTTCTTAAAACACTCTCTTTTGGAAGCACTAAAATTTAAAGTAAACATTTCCATATTTCTATTTAGAAGCTGACTTTAATTGTGTAATAACTGTCAAATTCAAGTATTAATACCTCAAGTTTTTTTTACCACTTTTTATATTGGCTCTCTTCTGCCATTTTAGTCTACTTCATTATATTTTTGTCTTTGGTTTTCAGGATTGTTTTGACATTTCTCTCACCCTCAAATTCTATAGCATTGATTTTATTTACATCCAACAGGTTTTAAATTATGCTAAATAAAATGTTACAATATACTGTATGTACTGTATACAATCTGGGATTAGTTTTAGCCTACAACCTACAGTAACCACCAATCCACCAAACCACTGCATGACCAGCTCTACCCTCGCCTACTGTATCCTCACCCATCCCTTGTAGATTGTGAGCCCTCGCTGGCAGCGTCCTCTCTTCTTCTGTACCAGTCTTGACTTGTATTGTTTAAGATTACTGTACTTGTTTTTTATTATGTATTCCCCTCCTCACATGTAAAGCTCCATGGAATAAATAGTGCTATAATAATAAATAATAATAATAGTTTAATATCACTTTCACAGTCTAATTGGCTCTGCATTATATTTTATATGTATATTTGAACAATAGAGTATCAAATCTGGGAACTTGATAGGTCATCAAAATATCAAAAGTTGTAATAGGTTAACACACACTTCCAACTTAGTGACTTTTGTGATTTGTGTGGCATTGGGCAATATTTTGGAATAGTTATATTACCCTTGGTAACATGAAATAGGTGACATATTCTCTCTAACCCTTTCAAGACTATTATTTTAACTTATTTCATGATCAAGCACAATTTTGGTTTGCACATCTCTAAGAGCTCTATAGATATTTCTTGTCAAGTTATTACAAAAATTGTCCTTTTTTTCATGGTGCGTGGCTCCTTGTTTTAAAGATATTTTTATATTTAAATTTTTTTTACTAATATTAGTAATAATATGTTTTTGTGACTTTTTTATGACTTTTTTTGCAATTTATAAAAGCTTAAAGTCCCACTAAATAGTTTAAATTATAGTTTAAATAGTCTTTGACAGAGATTTTTATGTTTAGGACATGTTTTTTTTTTCATTATGAGCAGGTCTGGAAACAGCAGTTTAGAATAGACATGTTACATTTTCTTTTCTATATATATTTTTTTGTTTATTGTTACTTTTTTATATGGGATTTTTATCATTTAGCCCATTTATGACCTTGGATATATAGATACATCCAAAATCGTCTTCCTGCATTTGATGCAGGCTCTGACACTGTGCCCGCATTTTTCCGTGTATATGACAGCTGATCTGATCAAGTGTCATGTGTCTCTAATAGAGTTGAGCGAAACAGGTCGGTCAGATTCAAAAGTCGCCGACTTTCGCCAAAGTCGGGTTTCATGAAACGAAACCCAACCACAGTGTGAAGTCGGCCATGCGGTCGGCGACCCAAGCGCCAAAGTCGGGTTTCGCCGAATGCTTGCACGTGGCTTTTTTCAGCCAATGAGAGTAGCGGAGCATAGCGTAACGGGAGCGTAGCTGGAGTGGGAGTGGGAGAAAGAGAGGGAGAGAGAAGAGAGAGATTTTGCCGCCTCTAGGGTTAAAATTCATGCCAGGTGTGTTTACTGTCCGACACTCACTGCTGACTTTTCTCCCCATTGATTTGCATTGGGTTTCGTGTTTCACGACTTTTCCTGGCTTTTCCCTATAGTCGGCCGATTTCGTTCGACTCGACTTTTGAGAAAGTCGGGTTTCATGAAACCCGACTCGACCCTAAAAAAAGCAAAGTCGCTCATGTCTAGTCCCTAACATTTGGGGGTGGATCTGCGATTGGATCGGCTGTTAATATGTTAAATGCAGCTGTCAATCTCTGACAGTGGCATTTAAGTCATGCGATCCAGAAGCGCTTCATAAGACACTCATCGGCGCCCCTATTACATGATCGTGGTAAACTAATGGATTGTCATGACTGCTGGGGGTCTGTAGAAGACCCCCAAGCCTGTCATTGTAAATCTCTTATGAATGCCTGTCCGCGGTCAGCGTTCATAGAAGATCATAATTTATTCTACCACATAGCAAGGCTGAAGCCTTGCTATGTGTAACACAGGCAATCAGACAATCATATCTTTAAGTCCCCAAGGCGGCTATAGAAGCAAGTAAAAAGTAAAAAAAAGTTTAAAAAAATATTTTATAAAATGAAATAACATAAAAGTGCAAATCACCCCCTTTTGCCACATTGAAAAAAAAATTCAAATAAAAAATACACTTTTGGTGTTTTTGCATTCAGAAATGTCCAATTTATCAAAATATAAAGGAAACTAATCTGGCCGGTAAAGAAAAAAAATTAAAATGCCAGAATTACGTTTATTTGGTCATTGCAACATTGCAATAAAATGCAATAATTGGTGATCAAAAGATCGTATCTACATCAAAATTGAATCAAGAAAATGACAGTATAGAGTGCAAAAAACAGCCTTCACCCTGCCCCAGACCATGAAAAATAGAGACTCTATGGGTCTCGGAAATGGCAATATATTTTTTTCTTACAAACTTTTGATTTTTTTTCACCAATTAAATAAAAAAATTATGTGTATATGTTTGGTATCTGCATATTCATACTGACTTGGAGAATAATATTGGCTTGTCAGATATAAAATATAGTTAATATGGTAAAATATAAGCGGAAAACACTATTGCTGAATTGCACTTTTTTTGCACTTTCACTTTGAATATTTTTCTCATTTTCCAGTACACTATATGGTAAAATCAATGGTGTCATTCAAAAGTACAACTCATCCAGCAAAAAGCAAGCCCTCAAATGGCTAGATAGCCTGAAAAATATAAAAGTCATGGCTCTTGGAATAGGGGGAGCAAAAAATGAAAGTGCAAAAACGGAAACTCACAAGCTAGTAAAAGGGTTAAATGCATTTTTATTAGTGATTTCCCCTGTAACTTGGGATTGTATATTAATCACAAATACATGTCAAATTTTGCTTCACTTTAAAAGGGTCCTGTGACTGCTAAGACACAGAATCAGCCACAACCTCTCTGCATGCAGCAATGAAATGAACAGGCAGGGGTAGAACACTGTCACTGTTTTCTCATTTGTCTATAGAGTGCTCATTTAATGCTTTGCAAACAGCAACCGGGAAGGCAGAAATCATAAAGAACCATCTCAGAGTTCTCTTTGGGGAGTACCAGTGTCTCTGACAGGCAACAGAAAGCTCTTGCAGCTGTATGGTGTCTATATGAGGATGTTATAAACATTGTTGTAATATTTGGATTTTTCAAAAGCATGAAAATTTTGGGTGGTCCGGAAATAGTTAACATCTGTTACTGATAACCAGAGATCGGAATCTAAACTAGAACTGTATATATTTGATATTAGTTAAACATACATGAAATTGCAGCTCCATCATTCCCAGGATTAGTGATGGTCTAAAGAGAACAAACCCTTATTGTTCGTAAGTTCTTGTCATATATAGATTTGCAGTTACTTTATGAGATACAAATATCCTTTTAAACATAGTGTGTCTATGCGAAGATGACAGATTGAGAACTTATTACTGATTATAAATGTACTTCTTCTCCAGTAGCATTTTACAGGTACTCATTTATATGTTGTTATACCGTATTATGTTATTATACTGTGCATTAAACTTCATGGTATCACTTTTTCAGTTCAAGTACATCAGTTACAAGAGTAAGTGAGTTATAATAAAAAATAGAAAAAGAGTCGCTTGCTACTTATGGCTCTCATATCTTTCTAAAATTCTCTTTCTGCATAGAGCTACTAAAAATAACACTTTTTTAGTCCTTTTTTCATTTTATTAACTGGTAATAACCCAGTAGACCATCATAAATACCCCAATTCCAAAAAAGCTGGACGGGTGTGTAAACTGTAAAAAAAAAAAAAAAAAACTGAATTCAATGATTTGTAAATCTCTTATAACCATATTTTATTCCCAAAAAAACAAAGAACTCATGTTAGAAGTTGAAAGTTAGACATTTTTTTCACTTAATACAATAAAATGAACTGCTGCATTTTCGGACTGTAAGGTTATGTTTTCACGGTCAGGAAACGCTGTGTTTGACACTGCATACAATGGCAGTGAGAACTGCCGTGTTATTGTGAGAACTGCCATGCACATGAACAGTGTGCCATGCACATGAACTATCTCATGGTCAGCTGACCATGAGAACTACAGTGTAGGTGACCGGCAGAGAAATCCAGTGGTCATCTACAAGCTCTGCTATCTCTGGATGTTATGCATCCAGATGTAGCAGAGCTGGACTCGTCGTGGGACCCTTGTTATTAAGGATGACGTTGGACAGGAAGTATTTGTGTTTGATTATTTATTTATTATTTCAGGAGATGGAGGGCTTCGGGGAATTAGGCGTATAATAAAATGGCAAAACTATGTGGGGTTTTATTTCATTAAACTACTTTTTTCTGGCTGTGTCTTTTTTAACCCTTTACATACTATAGGATTATTAATGGATAGGCGTCTTAATGACGCCTCTCCATTACTAAATGGGCTTGATGTCACCTTACAATCAAAGGTGACAATAACTCCTTATTACTCCGTGTGCCTCCGCTACACGGCAGTGACAAGAGAGAGGCTAAGTGCCATTTCTGGGGCAGCTGTGTGCTGGTGTTTGTAGCTGGGGTGGCCGATATCCATGGCCCCTTCCTAGGCTATGAATATCAGCCCGCAGCTGGCTGCTTAGCCTTTCTGGCTATTAATTATAGGGAGACCCCACTTCATTTTTTTTGGACTCCCCCTATTTTAATAGCCAGTAAAGGCTGTGCAGATAGCTGCGGGCTCATATTCATATCCTGGGAAAATCCATGGGTATTAACCCCTTCCCAGGCTATAAGCATCGGCCCCCAGTCGCTGGCTTTCCCTCTCTGGCACAGAAAATTGAGCGGGAGCCCAAGCCATTTTTCTTTTAAACTATTTATTTAAAAAAAAGGAAAGGACATTACATATTAGGCCGGGGTCAGACATGTGAGAAACTCGCACGAGTCTCGCACCTCAGTACCCGGCACTGCACTTCGGACAGGAGTGTTCAGCTGCATAGAAATACATGCAGCCGGACACTCCAGTCCCGAGTGCCATCTATCTATCCCATATTGTCATGATATAGAACATGGTTAATGTCCTGCGTTCTCAGGGTTAACTTTTGCTGGCCCTTTGGATCTGGGAGGGGTATTCATACTCACTCCAGACTAGGATTCCCTGTCAGCTATACTGTTGTTCTGGCTGTGTGTCTGACCCCCTGGTGTGCGTGTATACTGCATTGCTTGATTGCCTTCTGTGTATGACCTGATCTGTCCCCTCACTCAGTTCTCTGTCTCACTTTTTGGTACTATTGTCTTCTCCGGTTCTGACCTCTGGCTTGGCTATTGTTACTCCATTACAGTTTGTCCCTATTGTACAGTCTATTGCCCGTTCTGGCTTACTGATCTATTGCTATGTCCTGACTATCCGTTCTTTCTAATTCTTTGGTACTGTCATGCTATCTCATGCTTGGATCCCGGCCTGATCTGGTTTGCGTCCCTTTCTATACCCCTTGGTAATTTTGTCCCATTGTTACCCTTCTAGGAGTTTTCCTACAGCTCCTACCTCTCTGGAGCTTAGGCCACACGCCAAGCAGTCACGTGCTCAGGTCCTATTTGTCTGAAGCACGCATCTTCACCGCCGCTGCCCCGCTCCACAGGTATCTTTGAGCGCAGTTTGTTTTACTCAGGACACACGCACTGGCTTAGTGAGCAAGTGCAGTGTGGTGTTCCTGACATTATAGCTGACGGATTCAGGTTTTTGCTTGTTTTTTACTCTCTGAGGGGAAAAAAAGGGTGTTATCCTCATGGATCCCATACAAGCTTTGGCTTATCAGGTCAAGCACCTCACTCAACTGTTCCATAAACTCAATGTGGAACAGAAGACGATGGCCCATACCCAGTTGGTGGATAGTGTGCAGGGGGCTGTCGCTGCAGGGGCTCCTAGTTCTGGGGGTAGACATGTGTCATTAGCATCCCCCGAATCTCCAGTCAAATTGCCAGACCATTTCTCAGGGGATAAAAGGGAGTTCAGGTCCTCCAGAGAAGGATGCAAGCTCTTTTTTTCTCTAAAGCCCCGCTCCTCCGGCGACGAGTTCCAGCAGGTGGGGGTCGTCATTTCCCTACTTCAGGGTGCTCCGCAAGCATGAGCTTTCTCTCTCTTCCTCTGCTCCTGAACGTATGCTGGTGAACTTGTTCTTTGAGGCTCTGGGGCACATTTATGACGAGCCTGATAGAGTGCGTCTGGAAGAGGATATGGTGATGAGTGTGACACAGGGGAGGTACTCTGCTGAATGGTTCTGCTCAGAGTTTAAACATTGAGCCGCCGAAGTATTCTGCAATGACGCCGCCCTGAGGGGGTTGTTCCTCAGGGGCCTGCCTGACCATCTGCAGGACGCTCTGGCATTACATCATCCTCCTGATACCATGGAGGACACCATGATGCAGGCGGTCCATATGGACTGGAGCCTCCGTCTAGAGGAATGATGCAACAAGAGTCTCCTTTGTACCCCAAATTGTGTGACACTGCACCTGTATCTGAGCCCATGGAGATCGCGTCAGTCTTGGTTAAGGAGAAAGAGAGAAGGCACTGTAGAGACAACCTACTATGCTTTTGCTGTAGAGCCTCTGGACATTGGAAAAGGAATTGCCCCTCCTGCCCTTCCTCAGTGAAACCATCGAGGAGGTGCTTGAGGTCGAATTGGAACTTGCTGGCGGTCCTGTTATAACCACCCCCTTTGTTGACTGTGGCTCCTTCATTATTCTGATTGATGCCCAAGTTTTGACTCTTAATAAAATAGGGACAGTCAGTTTGAAAGACTCTGTTAAAATTGTGGCTGTGGATTCATCCCCTCTTACCCTGGATGGAATTTGCTTCATGTCTGAAGTTTTTTCTATGAAAGTGGGTTCCACTCAAGTGGAAAAGTTAAGTTGTTTCATTATGAATAATCTGCCTACAGGACTGGTATTTGGTATGCCCTGGAAGCAATGCCACAATCCTCTCATTGATTGGGTGAAGGGGGAGATCACCAGATTGGGATGTAATGATAATGGTCTGTGTTGTAACCTGGTTCCTTTTGTCAATTCGATAAAACCTGTATCTGTGTCGTCTGTTGGTCTGGAGGGTATTCCGGAGTACCTGAGAGACTTTGAAGATGTGTTTTCTGAAAGTGAGGCAGAGGCGCTCCCACCACATAGACCATATGATTGTGCCATTGATTTAGTGCCTGGAGCCAAATTACCCAAGGCTCGTTTGTTTAATATTTCCAGGCCTGAGTGCCCAGCTATGAAAGAGTACATCAAAGAGAGCCTTCGCAAGGGGCCCTCAGTCTCACCCGTGGCAGCGGGGTTTTTCTTTGTAAAGGAAAAAGATGGTGGGTTGCGACCATGTCTCAACTTTAGGGAACTGAACAAAATTACCGTTAAGAACACATACCCTCTCCCGTTGATTCCCGATCTATGCAACCAACTCACGGGGGCCAAATGATTTTCTAAGCTCAATCTACGAGGGGTTTATAACCTTATAAGGATCCGGGAGGGGGACAAATGGAAAACAGTGTTCCTGACAACTGAGAGTCTGTTTGAAAACCTGGTTATGCCATTCGGCCTCACTAACGCCCCTGCTGTTTTTCAGAATTTCATTAATGTTGTTTTTTCTGACTTGATTGGGCATTATAAATACTCACAGAGAAAAAAAGCGATAAAAAAAAATACAAAAAGACTAGATATTTATTGTGACGACCAGGAAGGTTATGTCTGAGAGTGGACCCTCTGGATCGCGGCACTGGAGCTCCCGGGGGCGAGCGCGCCAGGTGGTGCCCACCCCTATACAGGAGCCGTTAGGGGCAGACCCTCAGAAGACAGATGCCGCGACTGCTAGAACCAAGAGGGATGGCTCAAAGGACTGAGTAAGAGGTACAGGACAGAGAATGGAATGCAGAATGGAGTATAGAACGGTGACATGGAGTACTGGGTGCTGGAGTACAGGACTGGGTACTGGAGTACAGGACAGACACGGGGGCCAGGACTGAGCACTGGAGTGTAGGACAGAGGCACGGAGTACAGGACTGGATACAGGAGTACAGGACGGAGACACGGAGTACAGGACGGAGGTATGGTGTACAGGACGGGGTACTGGAGTACAGGACGGAGGCACGGAGTACAGGACGGGGCACTGGAGTACAGGACGGAGGCACAGAGAACAGGACAGGGCACTGGAGTAAGGACGGAGTCACGGAGTACAGGACGGGGCACTGGAGTACAGGACGGAGGCACTGGAGTACAGGATGGAGAGTGAAAAGGGGGAACCCCTAAACACTTGGCCAGGATATCGCATGGGAAAGGCACACGATAATCAGGCATCTCCACCATGTTGGAGACGCCTGATATACCCCGTGCTGCCGGTTGATTGGGCGCTCAGGCTTCTTGGCGGGCGCTGCAGGGTTAAGAAACCTGCAGGGTGCGCGCCCACAGCCTAAGGCGCCCACATGAAGCAGGCACACGCCGGGCAGAGGCAGAGGGGAGCGAGGAGGAGGAGGCGGACACAGTGCGGTGTGGCAGTACCCCCCTTTACGTCTCCCCCTCCTGAGGTTGGACAAAAACCTCCTTAAAAGAAGAAGAGCACTAACATTCTCCTTCGGCTCCCAGGACCTCTTCTCGGGGCCAAAACCCTTCCAATCAATGAGGTAGAGGGTACGCCCCTGAACTTTTTTCACGGCAAGAATTTCTTTCACTTCAAAGACGTCATCGGCCCCTACTAGCTGAGGGGAAGGAGGTGGGGCTAAGTCGTACCGATTCAGAACCACAGGTTTGAGGTGCGAGATATGGAAGGCGTTAGGGACCCGAAGCTAAGCCGGCAACTTCAATTTATAAGCCACGTTGT
This sequence comes from Dendrobates tinctorius, assembly GCF_039654945.1. Taxonomy (NCBI): domain Eukaryota; kingdom Metazoa; phylum Chordata; class Amphibia; order Anura; family Dendrobatidae; genus Dendrobates; species Dendrobates tinctorius. The sequence goes on from NW_027361776.1 coordinate 13,797,060, forward strand.
TAATGGGTCCCAAAACCTGAAACGGACCGATGTACCGAGGACCCAGTTTGTAAGAAGGTATCTTCAAGCGGATATATTTAGTTGAGAGCCAAACTTTGTCGCCAAGTTGGTATGGCGGAAGATCCCTGCGTTTCTTGTCTGCATGTCTCTTAATCCGGATACTGGATCTTTCAAGTGCCTCTCTGGTCTCCTTCCAGACTTGAGAAAATTTGGTAGCGAGGGCATCTGCTGCGGGAACACCAGAAGGCGTAGAAAGAGGTAGTAGAACACCAGGGTTCTGGCCAGAAACCACGAAGAACGGCATTTTAGTGGTGGACTCATTAGGATGGTTGTTGTGGGCAAACTCTGCCCACGGCAGAAGAGACACCCAGTTGTCTTGATGGGCGTTAGAGAAGTGACGCAGGTAGGCTGTTAATACTTGATTGATCCGTTCCACTTGCCCATTGGACTGAGGGTGATAAGCCAAGGAGAAGTCCAGAGATATACCCATGAGCTTGCTCTCCAGAAACGGGAGGTAAACTGGACCCCTTGATCGGAGACAATTCTTTGAGGGAGTCCGTGAAGCCTAAAGATCAGGTGTATGAAGACCTTGGCCAGCTCAGATGCCGTAGGTAAACCAGGCAGCGGGATGAAATGGGCCATTTTGGAGAAGCGATCGACCACTACTAAAATGGTAGTACACCCGGAAGAGCGTGGTAGATCGGTAATGAAATCCATACCAATCTGTTGCCAAGGGGCTTCAGGAGGGGGCAGCGGGTGGAGCAGACTGGACGGCAGACTTCTTGGTACCTTGTTTAGAGCGCAGGTCATGCAGGAGGCTATAAAATCGGTCACATCTTGGCGGAGGGATGGCCACCAGTAGTAGCGCGAAAGAAGGCTGAGGGTTTTCTTGACCCCGACGTGACCCGCAACCTTGGAGGAATGCCCCCAATCCAGGACTTCCGATCTCTTATTCTGTGGGACGAAGGTCTTGCCTGGCGGAATGGGAGAGAGCGTCACGGGCACCACGGTGATAACTTTGTCAGGCTCAATGATGTGAGACGAACCCTACTCAACCTCAGGTGACTGTAGGGACCTGGATAGAGTGTCTGCCTTGATGTTTCTGTCCCCAGGTCGAAAATGAAGTTTGAAGTCAAACCGGGAGAAATATAGCGACCACCTGGCTTGCCTGGAGTTGAGCCTTTGCGCAGACTGAAGATACGCCAAATTCTTGTGGTCGGTGAAGATTATGAATGGATGGACTGCCCCCTCCAAAAGATACCGCCACTCTTCCAAAGCCATCTTAATGGTTAGTAGTTCCCAGTCTCCAATTGAATAGTTGCATTCTGCGGGAGAGAATGATTTAGAGAAGTACCCACAAGGCACCATTTGACCAGAAGTAGTCCACTGAGAAAGGACTGCTCCCGCACCAGTAGAGGAGGCATCCACTTCCAGGATGAAGGGCCTAGTGGCTAACGGCAGGTGTAAAATCGGAGCGGTAGCAAAGGACTTTTTCAAGGCAAGAAAGGCCTCTTCAGCCTCTGGAGTCCAGACATTTGGTTTGGTCCCTTTCCGGGTCAAAGCGGAGATGGGCTTGGTTACCAAGGAGAAGAAGGGAATGAACTATCTGTAATAGTTTGCGAAACCTAGGAATCGTTGGATGGCTTTTATTCCAACCGGACGTGGCCATTTGAGCACAGCAGACAATTTTTCTGGGTCCATCTTTACTCCGGAGTCCATGATGATATACCACAGGAAGGGCAATGATGTTTGCTCGAACAGACATTTTTCTAATTTTGCGTAGAGTCTGTTCTCCCGAAGATGTTGCAGAACCAGGCGAACACTCTTCCTGTGAGTGGATAAGTCGGATGAAAAGATGAGTATATCATCTAGATATACGACGACACAGGAGTAGAGTAGGTCTCGAAAGATCTCATTAACGAATTCCTGGAACACAGCCGGGGCATTACAGAGACCAAAAGGCATAACCAAATACTCGTAATGGCCGTCTCGAGTATTGAAGGCCGTCTTCCATTCATCCCCGGCACGGATTCGGATCAAATTATAGGCACCCCGCAGATCCAATTTCGTAAAGATCTGGGCCCCTTTCAAGTGGTCAAAGAGTTCTGGGATCAGCGGAAGGGGATACCTATTTTTGACTGTGATACTGTTCAGGCCACGATAGTCAATACATGGCCGAAGGGATCCATCTTTCTTCTGGCGAAAAAGAACCCTGCTCCAGCAGGGGAGGATGACTTCTGAATAAAACCCTGAGCTAAGTTTTCCTGGATGTATTCGGACATGGCCGCGGTCTCCGCCGGGGACAGAGGATAAGTTCTTCCCCTGGGAGGAGTCGCTCCTGGCATCAGCTCATTTGGGCAATCGTAGGCACGATGCGGCGGCAGTGTCTCAGCCTCCTTCTTGCTGAAGACGTCAGCGTACAAGTGGTAAGCCGTATGAAGCCCCGGAAGGACGGTGGGAGCTTGCAGCGGACTTGGGCGAGATACCGGCAACAGACAATGTTAATGGCAGAAGTGTCCACAACGGAGGATCTCCCCGAAACGCCAGTCTAGAGCGGGCTCATGTAGACAAAGCCAGGGTAAGCCGAGGAGCACGGCGTGGGACAAACTGGGCAAAACATAAAAGGCAATTTTTTCTCGGTGAAGAGCTCCAACTTGTATCTCCACCTCAACAGTAACCATGGTGATAGGTTCAGGTAGTGGTTTGCCATCCACGGAGGCGATGGACCGTGGATTCTCTAGCATAACAACCGGAATCCGGAACTGGTACACTTCTTTGAGCTGGATGAAGTTTCCCGCCGCACACGAGTCCACATAGAATCATAGAATCATAGAATCATAGAATCGTAGAGTTGGAAGGGACCTCCTGGGCCATCTGGTCCAACCCCCTGCTAAAAGCAGGATTCGCTAAATCATCCCAATCAGATGTCTGTCCAGCCTCTGTTTGAAGACTACCATTGAAGGAGAACTCACCACTTCTCGTGGCAGCCTGTTCCACTCATTGATCACTCTAACTGTCAAAAAGTTTTTTCTAATATCTAATCTGTGTCTCCTCCCATTCAGTTTCATCCCATTGCTCCTAGTCTTTCCTTGTGCAAATGAGAATAAAGTTGAGCCTTCTACAATGTGACAGCCCTTTAGATATTTGTATACAGCTATTAAGTCTCCTCTCAGTCTTCTCTTTTGCAGACTAAACATTCCCAAATCCTGCAACCTTTCCTCATAAGACAGGGTTTGCAGACCGGTCACCATTCTGGTCGCTCTTTTCTGAACTTGCTCTAGTTTGATGATGTCTTTTTTAAAATGTGGTGCCCAAAACTGGACACAATATTCCAGATGAGGTCTGACCAAAGAGGAGTAGAGGGAAATAATGACTTCACGTGATCTAGACTGTATGCTTCTGTTAATACATCCTAGAATTGCATTTGCCTTTTTTGCTGCTGCATCACACTGTTGACTCATATTCAGTCTGTGATCTATTAGTATACCCAAGTCTTTTTCACATGTGCTGTCACTTAGCTCTATTCCTCCCATTCTATATATGCTTTTTTCATTTTTATTGCCCAGATGTAGTACTTTGCATTTCTCCCTATTAAAAACCATTCTGTTAGTTGCTGCCCACTTCTCCAGTTTATTTAAATCTTTTTGAATCCTCTCTCTCTCTTCTCTATTATTAGCTATCCCTCCTAGCTTTGTGTCATCAGCAAATTTAATCAGTTTACCCTCAATTCCTTCATCTAAATCGTTGATAAAGATGTTGAACAATACAGGGCCCAGGACAGAGCCCTGTGGTACCCCACTTGAGACATTCTTCCAACTGGATGTGCAGCCATTTACGGCCACCCTTTGGGTCCGATCACTAAGCCAGTTATGAATCCACCTAACAGTTGCCTTGTCCATTCCATACTTAGTCATTTTTTCAATAAGGATTGTATGAGAGACTTTGTCAAATGCTTTGCTGAAGTCAAGATATACTATATCTACAGCATTTCCTTGATCCACCCAATCAGTGATACCGTCATAGAAGGAAATTAAGTTAGTCTGACATGACTTATTAGTTACAAACCCATGCTGACTCTGTTTAATCACTTCATTCTTATCCAGGTATTGACATACATGTTGTTTAATAATTTGTTCAAAGATCTTTCCTGGTATAGAAGTCAGACTCACCGGCCTATAGTTGCCTGGGTCCACCTTCTTCCCCTTTTTGAAGATAGGAACAACATTTGCTCTTCTCCAGTCTTCTGGCACTTCTCCTGTTCTCCAAGAATTTTCAAAGATTATGGAGAGGGGTTCAAAAATTTCTTCTGCTATCTCCTTCAGTACTCTGGGGTGTAATTCATCTGGTCCTGGAGACTTGAATTCATTTAGGTTAGCTAAGTGTTTCCTCACTATCTTTCTGTTTATAGATATCCTGGATTCTTCTATTCCCTTAATAGGACAGTGAATAACAGTTGATGTTACATTTCCTTTCTGAGAGAAAACAGATGCAAAATAGGAATTTAAAAGTTCAGCCTTCTCAACATCCTGTCTTACCATTTCATCATTTTCATCCTGTAAAAATCCTATAGCATCTTTGACTTTTCTTTTACTTTTGACATATCCCCAAAATCCTTTATTATTGCATTTGACATCTCTTGCAAGCCTCAATTCATTTTCAGCTTTAGCTAATCTGATTTGTGCCCTGCAGGTTCTGCAGACAGCATTATATTCTTCTTTAGATATGCCTCCCTCTTTCCATTTTATAAACATTTTTTTCTTCCTTTTTAGCATGTGCTTAAGTTCTGTGTTCATCCATCCTGGTTTCCTTAAATGCTTCCTATTCTTCCCTCTTTTCGGAATTGTTAACAACTGTGCTTTGAGAATTTCATTTTTCAAGATTTCCCATCCTTCCTGGACATTTTTGTCTTTAAGGATATCCAGCCATTGGATCCCTCCAATTCTCTTTCTGAATCCCTTAAAATCTGCCTTTCTGAAATCTAACCTTGACGTCTGAGTCTTCACAGGTCTTCCGCCTCTAGTTATCCAAAATTCTAAAATAGCATGGTCGCTACCTCCTAGGGTCCCAGCCACTTTTACCTCCTCAACCATTTCCTCCCTGTTTATAAGGATTCGATCCAAGGTAGCAGTTCCCCTTGTTTTCTCCCTTACCTTTTGGGAGATAAAGTTGTCAGCAAGAGAGGATAAGAATTTCCTTGACCTGTTAGTTTTGCCTGAGAGAGATTCCCAACAAATGTCTGGATAGTTGAAATCTCCCATGACAACTATGTCATATTTTTTGGAGAACTTGGCCATTTGATGCATAAAGAGTTCATCCATATCTTCAGCTTGCACAGGCGGTCTGTAGTAAATGCCTACAATGGTGTCCTTTCCATTGTTCTGACCTTGTATTCTTACCCAAACAGTTTCCACAGAACTCCCAGTCTCTGAAGCTTCAATCTCTGTGCAGATATACGCGTTTCTAACATACAATGCGACACCTCCTCCTCGTTTATCAAGTCTGTTTCTTGCAAATAAGTTGTATCCTTCTAGTCTTGTATTCCAATCATGTGTATTGTCCCACCAAGTTTCAGTGATTCCAATGACATCATATTTCTTTTCCTGTGTTAGTAGTTCCAATTCTCCTTGTTTGTTGCCCATGCTTTGTGCATTAGTATAGAAACATTTTATTTTGTGATTGGTTTCTCTTTCTCCAATATTTTTATTAATTAGAATCTTTCGTCTTTGTTCTTCCTTTCCACTTCTGATAGCAGAGTTCTCAATAGCATTTGTCAGGTGTATGGCTTTTTCTGGTCTTTTGCTTCCCTTCCCATGTTGTTCTAGTTTAAAGCTCTCCTTACAAGTGTAGCAAGGCGACTTCCAAATACATGCTTTCCAGTCTTCGTAAGGTGCACCCCATCTCTAGCAAGTAGTCCATCGTATAAGTAGTTCACTCCGTGATCCAGAAATCCAAATTGTTGCTGACGGCACCATCGACGTAACCAGTTGTTCACTTGCAGAATCTTATTCCACCTCCTTGTTCCATGGCCATCCACTGGGAGGATGGAAGAGAAGACCACCTGCGCTCCCAGTTCTTTCACTTTCTTGCCTAAGTCTTCAAAGTCTCTGCAGATGGTTTCCAGGTCGTTTCTTGCGGTGTCATTTGTCCCCACATGTAGTAGCAGGAATGGATAGTCATCTGTAGATGACTATCCTCCACAGATCTGCGCTCCCGACCTAAAACAATTAAAGCTGAAATGGTAAGGGGCTGAGAGGAATCGGTGCCACCTAGGAAGGCCTCTCTTACCTGGCCTAGGCAGAGGCGTTTCCCGGCCGCACTGGGCAAGTACGCACAAAATGACTGGCCCCACCACAATAAAGACATAGGCCCTGCGTCCTTCTCTCCCTGCTTTCTTGCTCGGACAACTTTACTTGGTCCACTTGCATGGACTCGGGAAGGGGATTACTAGAAGACGCCGAGGAGCAGGGGATGGGCGCTTGATATAGCCTAAAAGATCTCTTCTCCCTAACTGACTCCCGGGTGCGTTCCTGAAACTGTAAATCTATACGGGTAGCTAGGGATAAAAGATCCTCCAGAGTGGTAGGGGTGTCTCGGCCGGCAAGCTCATCTTTTATTTTACCGGAGAGTCCCCTCCAAAAGGCCCCAACCAAAGCCTCATTATTCCACCCCAGTTCCGAGGACAGTGTCCGGAAGCGGATAGCATACTGTCCTACGGTGAGAGAACCTTGGCGAAGATTGAAATGAGCCTCAGTGGTGGAAGCCACCCGACCAGGTTCATCATATACCCTGCGAAAGGTATCTAGAAAGTTATGGATGCTTGATACCACCGGGTCATCTCTCTCCCACAAGGGGTTTACCCATGCTAAGGCCTCCCCCTCAAGATGGGACACAATGAAAGCTACCTTGGCTCGATCAGAGGGGTATTGCTGAGGCAGAAGCTCGAAGTGCAAGCGGCACTGATTCAAAAACCCTCGACACAACTTGGGGTCGCCATTATACCTGGGAGGTTTCCCCAAGCGTGGCGGCGGATGGGATAGGGGATCCCGGGGTAGGGCTGAAGCGGCAGCAGAGGATTGTAGTGAATCGAGTCGGTCATCCACGGACGCCATGTAGCTCAGAATATGGGACTGGGCGTCACGCTGCTGCGTGAGCTCCTACTGGAGTCCCGCTAGCAATGGGGCAGTCCCTGGATCAGTAGTTTGTAAAGCAGAAAGGCGGGTGTCCATGGATTTCATAAAGGACATTATTCTGGTTTGATTCTCACGCAAAAAGAGCAATTCTTTTTGGGTGGCCGCCGAGGTGCTAGCAGGGTCCATGGCCTGATTATGCTGTGACTACCAGGAAGGTTACGTCTGAGAGTGGACCCTCTGGATTGCGGCACTGGAGCTCCCGGGGGCGAGCGCGCCAGGTGGTGCCGACCACTATACAGGGGTCGTTAGGGGCAGACCCGAACGGTGACACGGAGTACTGGGTGCTGGAGTACAGGACTGGGTACTGGAGTACAGGACAGAGACATGGGGGCCAGGACTGAGCACTGGAGTGTAGGACACAGACACGGAGTACAGGACTGGGCACTGGAGTACAGGACGGAGGCACGGAGTACAGGACTGGGTACAGGAGTACAGGACGGAGACACGGAGTACAGGACGGAGGCACAGGGTACAGGACGGGGCATTGGAGTACAGGACGGAGGCACGGAGTACAGGACGGGGCACTGGAGTACAGGGCGGAGGCACGGAGTACAGGACGGGGCACTGGAGTACAGGACGGAGGCATGGAGTACAGGATGGAGGCACTGGAGTACAGGACGGAGAGTGAAAAGGGGGAACCCCTAAACACTTGGCCAGGATATCGCACGGGAAAGGCACACGATAATCAGGCGTTTCCACCATGTTGGAGACGCCTGATATACCCCATGCTGCCGGCTGATTGGGCGCTCAGGCTTCTTGGCGGGCGCTGCAGGGTTAAGAAACCTGCTGGGGCGGCAGCTACCACTGCCGACGTGACATTTATAGAATGTATAAAAATAGATCTTTATTATAATATGAGCAGGAAAAAAGGAAACAAGGGAAATGAGTTAAATATGACCATGGCGGCACGCAGGCGACCAAGTGGGGCATACATGGGGTACAAGGACCAAATGGGGATATAGGTACCAAACATATAACTATGGTGACTAGAGTAAAGCGACTTTTGTTTTTTTAGGGTCGAGTTTCGTTTCGTGAAACCCGACTTTTCCAAAAGTCAGGTCGAGCAAGATCGGCCGATTATAGGGAAAAGTCGGGGTCGTCCCGAAACACGAAACCCAATGTAAGTCAATGGGGAATAAAAGTCGGCAGTGAGAGGAGGACAGGAAACACACCTACAGTGCCCATTTGAATGCCAAAAGCATCAATTCTTCTTACTTAAGCTTGTCAACCTTAATTAACTTCATAATACAAGTTACGCACTGAAAAATGGGGGTTATTTGGCTAAAGTTTTGGGGGGGTAGGGCTGGCTCCAGGTTTTCATGTGCCCTGGGCGAAAGAGCGCCCCTTTAACACATACCACAACTCATCATGCTCCGATACGGCAGAGAAATAGCGGTATAGTACAATGAAAAATACTTCACTTTTTACATCTCATGACGAGGCCCATCTATTTCTCCATACAGAATCATTGGTCCCATATAATGTTTGAAACAGTATATGATGAGCTCCACATAATTCTACAGTATATGTTGGTCCCCATGGATGAAGCTCCACTGTCTTATGGGCCCAAATAATGCTCCAAACATAATGGGCCCCATTTCTAATGCTCTAGTGTATAATGGGCCCTGTAAATGCTGCTCCAGTGTCTGATGTCCACCTTTGGAATGTTCCAGTGTATGGTGGGCCCCATCTATCATTCTCCAGAGTATAGTGCTCCCCAAAAATTGCTGTCCCAACATTGAAAACAATCAAATAAGTCTCCTCGCTAGGGAATCCTTGTACTAGTCTGGACTCCTCGTCGTCCCCATCTTCCATCTCACTGCACAGTATTTCAACCTTGCAAGTGCTGTGATCTTGAGCAAGCGGGGGGGCCCACTCGTTGGCGACGGCACTGGCACAGGGCCTCTGATAGTACGGTGGTGTGTCTGATGGCGAGTGGGCCGAACCTGCACTTTCATCTGCAGCTTCCTCTTTGTCACCGTGTAAGATGGAACTGTATATGGGAAGGGTAACCTGAGTTTCATCAGGGTCAGATTCAGGCCGTGTAGCGTGCGAGGGGGATGTAGTGGTCTGGGTCAATGTACCAGCAGATTCATCGAGCAGTGGCTGGGCATCAGTGCACTTGTGTCGCCCCCAGGAGTACGGTCGCCACAGTGGCATTACCTTCCTCCTAGGGAGTGTGATGTCATGCTTGGGAGCAACGAAGGATCTCTCTAGCAGGTTAACTGATTGGGCGGCGTTATTCCCACGAGTCATGACCCTCCAAACAGCGTTCATGAAGGCAAAGTGTTTGTTTTACGTGGGCAGTATGGTTGCAAAGCTGAACCTTAAAGTAAAGTCCAGAAGGGCACCACCAGGAGTGGAGCCTACGGTTAAATTCGACTCCACCTGGGAAACCTCAACCATGCCAGCTACAGAAAAGATGCACACATTGCAAGCTTAATTCCGTTAACGAACGAGACTCCGTCATGCCCCGCTGTCCGAGTCCGGCTTACTAGAGGGACACGTGAGGCTCTGGCACATGAGATTGGACAATAACTGGTGTGTCATGCCCTTACATGTCTGTGGCTGCATGTGCGCTACACTGAAAAGGCCAGCGTTTGTCGCTTACAGGTGCAGATAACCCGCTGAACAACGTTAGTGATGGGGATCACTGATTCCAATTATTACCCGCGAACGATGATTTCCCAGTAAGTGCAGGTCAACCGCAGTTCCGGAATTAGGCCTAACCGTCATTCCTGAAAAAATGAAAAACTTACGTGTGCAAACCACAGGTGCTGTAGCTTGCTTAACAGCTCGCCAGCTGTTCTCACGCCCAGTATGGATTACACGTGATTGCACAAAGGTGAGAAAGGGTACCGTATCCCCGGATAACATGTATGGATAGCGTACACATTCAAAATATATGTCTATACATCAGGAGGCAGGCTCAGACGGTGTTAGGCCCAGTATGGATTGCACGTGATTGCACAAAGGTGAGAAAGGGTACCGTATCTCCGGATAACATGTATGGATAGCGTACACATTCAAAATATATGTCTATACATCAGGAGGCAGGCTCAGACGGTGTCAGGCACAGTATGGATTTGACGGCCCAGACTACACAGCGGAGGAGCAGGGAGAGGTAAAGATTGCAAATGCTGGGGCCCTGCCCAAGCAAGGGGGGCCCACTCGTGGGCGTCGGTACTGGCACTGGGCCCCTCATAGTACGGCGGTGTGTCTGATGGCGGGTGTGCACCACCACCGTCAGAGACACTTGATTGCACTATGAGGGACCCTGTGCCAGTGCCCGCGCCCAAGAGTCGGCCTACCCACCTGTCCAGGGCAACGGCACTCGCACGGTGTCGTGCACTAGGTGGTGACCCCGGCCATGGGGGGGGAGGCAGCACAGTTAGGGAGTTTTAGAAAGTGGCATATGTTGATGTTGGACATTCAGCTGATGCAAAAGGCGAAATAGGTCAAGTCCCAGGAAGAGGTGGACCAATGCAAGCCATTTTTCTGTCACCCTATGTGTCATCAGGGGAAGGTGGGAAAAAATCGTTGGAAACCCATGCATGGTTCATTTTAATGAAGGTTAGATCATCCACATTTTGGGTTGACAGACGGGTCCTTTTTTCTGTCAGGATTGATCCAGCTGCACTGAAGACTCTTTCCGATAGCACACTTGCAGCTGGGCAAGCGAGCTCCTGTAAGGCATAGTGTGCCAATTCAGGCCAGGTGTCCAGTTTAGCGGCCCAATAGTCAAAGGGGAATGACCTGTGTGGGAGAACATCGATATGGGAGGAAAAGTAGTTTGTAACCATAGTTGACAACTGCTGTCTCCTGTCACTTTCCATCGATGCAGTATTACCAGTTGTGTGAGCGGTACTTGAAAAATCAGTCCACAACATTGTCATGAAACCCCTGTCTCCAACGCCACTTCTGCTGTGTGCACCTTGAACACCTTTGCCAAGCTGCCCCCGGCCCGTACGGCTCATGTGAGAACCATCACCGCTGCTGTGTGCTGGGAATGCCTCAAGCAACCGATTTACCAGAGTTGCTTGTTTATTAGCCAATATTAGGTCAAGGTTCTCCTGTGGCATGATGTTTTGTAATTTGCCTTTATAGCGTGGATCCAGGATGCTGGCCAACCAGTAGTCGTCATCATTCATCATTTTGGCAATGCGGCGGTCCCTTTTTAGGATCTGCAAGGCATAATCTGACATGTGGGCCAATGTTCCCGGTGTCAATGATGCATTGCGAGTGCTGGTTGGAGGAGCACTTTCTGGCAAATCCTCATCCCTCCAGTCACGCACAAACCCTGTACCAGACCTTGCCACGCTAACATTTTCACTTGCCCCACGAGATGCATCCTCCTCCCCTAAGTAATAATCCCCATCATCATCCTCCTCCTCCTCTTCTTCCTCCACCTCGTCCAGGAGAGGTCCCTGAGCAGACAATGGCTGAATATCATCAAGGATTACCTCCTCCTCTTCCTCCTCATCAAAATTGGCTGCAGACGCCTGCTCCTTAAGGTGCGTCAAAGTTTGCATGAGCAGACGCATAAGTGGGATGCTCATGCTTAGGATGGCGTCGTCTGCGCTTACCAGCCGTGTGCATTCCTCAAAACACTGAAGGACTTTACAGAGGTCTTTCAGCTTCGACCACTGCACACCTGTCAACTCCATGTCTGCTCTCAAAGTGCCTGGCCGTGTATCCTCCCACAAATGCATTATGGCCTGCCTCTGCTCGCACAGCCGCTCCAACATGTGCAGGGTGGAGTTCCACCTTGTTGCAATGTCGATAATGAGGCGGTGGTTGGGAAGGTGGAGCAATCGCTGCAGCTTCTGCATACGAACGGAGTGCACAAGCGACCGGCGGATGTGCGCGCACAGTCTTCGCACCTTCTGGAGCAGGGCTGTTAACTCCGGATAATTTTTGAGGAAGCACTGCACCACCAGGTTCAAGGTGTGAGCCAAGCAAGGTATGTGGCTGAGTTTTGAAAGGGCTATGGCTGCCACAAAATTACGGCCGTTATCACTAACTACCTTGCCTGCCTCAAGATGTACACTGCCCAGCCATGACTCAGTTTGTCGCTTCAAGTACTCGGCCAGCACCTCGGCGGTGTGTCTGTCGCCCAAACACATCATCTGCAACACAGCCTGCTGACGCTTTCCACTAGCTGCTCGATAGGGGGACACCTCGTGTGCAACAGTGGCAGCTGCAGATGGAGTGCTTGTACGACTGCGCTCTGTGGACGAGCTTTCGCTTCTGGAGGTTGGAGGAGGAGGGTCGAACGCCTACAGCCAACTGTTTCCTATACCGTGGGCTAGGCAGCACTGTCCCACCACCGCTGTCCCCTGTGGACCCTGCATCCACCACATTAACCCAGTGCGCAGTGATGGACACGTAACGGCCCTGGCCATGCCGACTGGACCATGCATCAGTTGTGAGGTGCACCTTTCCACTCACTGACTGCTTGAGTGCATGGACAATGCGGTCTTTTACATGATGGTGGAGGGCTGGGATGGCTTTGCGAGAGAAGACGTGGCGACTGGGTAGGTCATAGCGTGGTACTGCATAGGCCATGAGTTCGCGGAAAGCTGCGCTTTCCACCAGCCGATAGGGCATCATCTCAAACGAGATTAGTTTGGCAATGTGGGCGTTCAAACCCAGTGTACGCGGATGAGAGACTGAGTACTTTCTTGACCTACTCATAGTGTCTGGGAGGGTGAGCTGGACTTGAGAGCTGCATATGGTGGAAGTAGCGGTGGACAGGGCGGACTGAGAGAGGGTTGATGATGGTGATGGAGTTGGTGTTCTTTCTGATGGCCTAGATTCAGTATTTCATTGATATAACAGTGGGATTCCCTGACTGCTGTGGCCTTGCAACGACACCTCAACATTTGCTGCTGTGCTAACCGGTGGGCTTACAGTGGGGGAAACAATGTAGCGTTGCTGACTACCTTCTTTGTGATCAGTTGCACATGTGGCACTTGAGGTTTTGGTGTTGTGTCCACGCTTGCAAGTGCATGGTGGTTAAATGTCTAAGCATGCAACTGGTATTCAAATTTTTCAGATTTTTCCCTCGGCTAAAGGTCTTTGCGCACTTCTTACAGATAACCTTGGCCTGATCATGAGGATTTTGTTCAAAAAAGTGCCACACTGAACTCTTCCTACTTTGGCAGACATTTTGCGGCCTAGCACACTGTGATCTTTTGACCCTCTGGACAAGCTGTCCAGCAACTCTTTTAATTTTTGGAACCTGTCTTTGGAGTGCTCCGGGCCTGCCAGATAACAGCTGTTGCGATGTCGATGTCTGCTGTGGATGCTCCTCATTTGAGCTATTGGAAGCAGCACCCTCTTCCCCCAATGGATGCCAATCTGGGTCAACAACTGGGTCATCCATCACCTCCTCTTCAATGTCATGTGCACCTTCCTCTGTGTCACCGTGTATGGTGGTATAGTGTGCGGGAAGGGGCACCTGAGTCTCATCAGGGTCAGAATCTGGCTCTGTACACTGCGAGGACAATGTAGTGCTCTGAGTGAATGTACCAGCAGAATCATCTATCAGCGGCTGTGCATCAGTGCACTCCATGTCAGATTCATCTTGGCCTGGGTAATTCACCATTTCACTTGTTAATCCAGGCTTGGTATGTGAAAACAGCTCCATGGAGTAATCAGTAGTATGGCCTGCGTCATCCTTCAATCTTGGTTGGGGTGAAGGACACAAGGAAAGGTGTGGTTCATGAACATGAGCCTCCAATGACGACTCAGTGCTTTTACTTTTTACAACTTCAGAAGAGGAGGCGATAGAGCTGGAGGCTGAGTCAGCAATGTAAGACAAAACTTTTTCCTGATGCTCTGGCTTTAAAAGCGGTTTGCCAACTCCTAGAAAACTAAGCCTTCGAAGCCTTATGGAGCCAGACGATGACGCAGGCTCAACACCTCCTGCATTCGGTCCTATTTTGCTCTTGCCACTACCATCAGATCCACCACCAACACCATCATTACCAGCTGCCAACCCCCGCCCAATTCCACGGCCTCTTCCACCAGCCTTCCTCATTTTTTGTAGAAATGTAGACAAAATCCAACAAACTATATAGTAATGTAAAACAAGGTACAAGGTGTCTATAGGACAGGGGAGATTTTGAATTTCTGCACACACTTGTGGACACTGGACACTTATGGATTGTGTGAGGCCTACTGAATATCAGAGCGCTATGTCACAGGCTCGATGGCACAGGTGTGAAAAAAGTGACTACAGGATAAGGGAGATTTTGAATTTCTGCACACACTAGTGGACACTGGACACTTTTGGATTGTGTGAGGCCCACTGAATATCAGAGCGCTATGTCACAGGCTCGATGGCACAGGTGTGAAAAAAGTGACTACAGGATAAGGGAGATTTTGAATTTCTGCACACACTAGTGGACACTGGACACTTTTGGATTGTGTGAGGCCCAATGAATATCAGAGCGCTATGTCACAGGCTCGATGGCACAGGTGTGAAAAAAGTGACTACAGGATCACAGAGATTTTGAATTTCTGCACACACTTGTGGACACTGGACACTTATGGATTGTGTGAGGCCCACTGAATATCACAGCGCTATGTCACAGGCTCGATGGCACAGGTGTGAAAAAAGTGACTACAGGATAAGGGAGATTTTGAATTTCTGCAGACACTTGTGTACACTGGACACTTTTGGATTGTGTGAGGCCCACTGAATATCAGAGCGCTATGTCACATGCAGAAATTGGCTAGTGTATCACAATCTACAAGGTGTATGTAGAATTGGGCAGAATAGGAATCTCCCTAGAGTGTAGGTCTGTAAGAACGGAACAAGTCCTCCACTTATCCTTCCACAGTGACACACAGATAGCTTCACTGTGGCCGTGATAACAGCCGTTACACGGTACTGAGAGGAGCGTGCACGTACACGACTGTCCGGTGTACGTAAAATTGTCAAGCTCCGTGTTTTTTAAGTATACGGACTGACACACGCTGTCTCTCTATAGTTTTGAATGTGATCAAACAGCAAATATATTTAACTGTTTGAAAGCTAGACAAAACTAGTAGGTGCAGGTCTGTAAGAACGGAACATGTCCTCGACTTATTCTCACAGAGTGACACACAGATAGCTTCACTGTGGCCGTGATAACAGCCGTTACACGGTACTGAGAGGAGCGTGCACGTACACGGCTGTCCGGTGTACGTAAAATTGTCAAGCTCCGTGTTTTTTAAGTATACGGACTGACACACGCGTCTCTCTATAGTTTTGAATGTGATCAAACAGCAAATATATTTAACTGTTTGAAAGCTAGACAAAACTAGTAGGTGCAGGTCTGTAAGAACGGAACATGTCCTCGACTTATTCTCACAGAGTGACACACAGATAGCTTCACTGTGGCTGTGATAACAGCCGTTACACGGTACTGTGTGAGGAGCGTACACCGCTGTATGGTGTGAAAAAATGCACGCTCAGTACCTCAGCAGGACAAAAAAAAAATTGGGATTGCTTTTAAAAAAGCAGTTTGCAGAGCAGTGGGTAAACAGCAATGCAGCTGTCAGGAATCCTTAGAAGGCAGCCTAACAACCAACACCGCTGATCCTCCACAATATAGCCTCCCCTTCCACTGCACACACAGTGACTAGTGTGTTGTACAGGCAAAATCGCTAGCAGCAGAAGCAGTTTTTTTTTTCTTCTTCCCTGCCTAATGCTCTCCCTACAGAATCAGCAGCAGCAACCTCTCCCTATGCTAAGATCGGCAGAAGTAAGATGGCGGATGGCGTGCACGCCCTTTTATAACCCCTGTGACGCCCACCAAAGCAAGCCAATCACTTGCATGCCCTTCTGAAAGATGGTGGTGACCCCTGCCTATGTCATCACGTTGCCCACAGTGTCCGTGGATCCTGATTGGCTGAAAAAGAGCGCAAAACAAACTTTTGAAACGCGACTTTGGCACGTAAGTCGCCGACCTCGTGGCCGACCTCATCCTAGGGTCGGGTTTCGTTTCATGAAACCCGACTTTGCCAAAAGTCGGCGACTTTTGAAATTTTTCGACCCGTTTCGCTCAACTCCCAAGACCCCTCCCAATGCACGTTTCGGCAAATAGCCTTTCTCAAGGGGCATTGAGAAAGGCCATTTGCCGAAACGTGCATTGGGGGGTCGTACTGGGGTGGACCTCTACGTATTATCCAAACAGGTAAAGACTTTTTACTGCACATGAATTTGCAATGTTCATATTTATATACATATCCTGTTTGGTTGTATGTTTTGGAATAGGTACAATATGCTTGTAATTATGTCACCATAGTTATATGTTTGCTACCTATATCCCCATTTGGTCCTTGTACCCCATGTATGCCCCACTTGGTCGCCTGCATGCCGCCATGGTCATATTTGACTCATTTCCCTTGTTTCCTTTTTTCCTGCTCATCTAATATATAAAGCTCAAGTGTATGTGTATGTATGTGTGTATGTCCAGGATTGGCATCCGCACCATCGCAGCTACAGCCATAATATTTGGCACAGTCACACATCTGGAACCCGAGAGCGTCGTAGGCTATGTTGTGAGGCAAAATTTTAACCCCGCGCGCTTCAATTCACCAAACAATTTTGCCCCTATCTACATAATGGGGAAAAAGTGTGTGTGTATCAAGCCCCACCCCTCATGATGTCATAATGGTTGCTATGGTGACGCTGATGTCATCATAGGTTGCAAGCCCCACGGCTCATTATGATGTCATAATAGTTGACTATGGGATGGAGGATGTGTGATGGGTATATGGGCACTGGACTATGGGATGGAGGATATGTATGACGGGTATATGGGCACGGGACTATGGGATGGAGGATGTGTGATGGGTATATGGACACTGGACTATGGGATGGAGGATATGTATGATGGGTATATGGGATGGCGGATATGTATGATGGGTATAGGGGCACGGGACTATGGGATGAAGGATATGTTTTATGGGTATATGGGCATGGCACTATGAGATGTAGGATGTGTGATGGGTATATGGGCAATCGACTATGGGATGGCGAATATGTATGATGGGTATATGGGCATAGGACTATGGGATGGAGGATGTGTGATGGGTATAAGGGCACGGGCCTATGGGATCGTGGATATGTATGATGGGTATATGGGCACGGGACTATGGGATGGAGGATAATTATAATTTGCTATAACTAACCACAGTTAGTTACTATGCCCGGGCAGCGCTGGGCTCTTCAGCTAGTATTATAATAAAGATCTATTTTTACACGTTTTATAAATATCTAGTCTTTTTGGATTTTTTTTTGATCGCTTTTTTTCTCTGTGATTATTTCTGTTTTTTGCGATTGTCCATATACATCCTATATATTTAAAAACTCTTCTATATGTCCTTTCTTTTTGCATCCTAAAGGATTGTTATATTCATCTTAATGGTTTTTTATCCATAATATGGTTATTGATTGGGCATTATGTAGTCATTTACCTGGATGACATCTTGATATACTCTGAGGACAGTCAGTCACACCTACACCATCTACGTATGGCTCTTATGAGACTCCGGGAGAACCATTTGTACGCTAAGCTGGAGAAGTGCTCATTTTTTATGCAAGAACGGTTCCGGTCTATGCAGTTTGTTCCGCAGTTTGGGGAATTTTCCCGTATGGATTCTGGTTGCCCTGGTGCCGAGGGGATGGTGCAACAGTTAAAAACCCTCTGGAGGGAGGTGCAGGGGAATATCTTCAAAGCCCAGAAGAAGTACAAACATTTTGCAGACAGGAGGAGGGGGTCGGGTCCTGCGTTGACAGTGGGGGAAAAAGTCTGGTTGTCCACCCGTAACATCAAACTTAAGATACACTCTATGAAGTTGGGTCCCAAATTTATTGGCCCATACAAGATTGTAGAGAGAATCCACCCGGTGTCCTGCAAATTACAGTTGCCCACCTCCTTCAAAATATCTAACATCTTCCATAAGTCCCTATTAAAACCTGTGAGGACAGTTAGAGAAGATCCCTCATCTGTGGTTCCACCAGGATTGGTAGAGGGTCAACTGGTGTACGAGGTAGGGTGCATCAATGATTCACGGTGGGTGCGCCAGAGACTTCAGTACCTTATTTATTGGAAGGGATATTCCGTTGAGGATCGGTATTGGGTTCTGGCCAGTTCGGTGCACTCTGATCGACTGGTGTGGGTTTTTCATGCCAGATACCCTGAGAAGCCTGGGGGTCCAGTGGCCCCCCGTTAAGAGGGGGTGCTGTCATGATATAGGACATGGTTAATGTCCTGCACTCAGGGTTAACTTTTGCTGACCTCCCTTTGGATCTGGGAGGGATATTTGTACTCACTCCAGACTAGGAGTCCCTGTCAGCTATACTGTTGTTCTGGTTGGGTGTCTTACCCCCTGGTGTGTGTGTATACTGCATTGCTTGATTGCCTCCCTTGTATGACCTGGTCTGTCACCTCACTCAGTTCTCTGTCTCACGTTTTGGTACTATTGTCTTCTCCGGTTCTGACCTCCTGAATTGACTATTGTTACTCCGTTACAGCTTGTCCCTATTGTACCGTCTATTGCCCGTTCTGGTTTACTGATCTATTACTATGTCCTGATTATCCAGTCTGTCTAATCCTTTGGTACTTTCATGCTATCTCATGCTTGGACCCCGGCCTGATCTGGTTTACGTCCCTGTCTATACCCCTTGGTAACTTTGTCCTGTAGTTACCCTTCTAGGAGTTTTCATACAGCTCCTAGCTCTCTGGAACCTAGGCCATGCCCCAGCAGTCACGTGCTTCAGGTCCTGTTTGAAGCACACGTCTTCACCGCTGCTGCCCCACTCCACAGGTATCTTTGGGCACAATTTGTTTTACTCAGGACACGTGCACTAGCTCAGTGAGCAAGTGCAGTGCGGTGTTCCTGACACATATTTATCTATCATCTATCTATTATCTATTTATCCCATATCTATCTATCTGTCTATCTATTATCTTTCTATCTATCTATCTATCTATCTATCTATCCCATATATATCTATTTATCTATCTATCTGTGTGTGTAAACATTCTTCAATGAAGTATGTAGAGGATGGACAAGGAATTGACATCACAATTCTTTTTTTTTGTTAAATAATACATCTTTATTTTGTTTACTGAAAAGCATACAAATCTGCATGAAAAACCCCCCATCAAAAACGCATGTAAAAATGCAGGTGACCTGCCAGTGACCTCTGATGTAGATTTGGTGCAGATTTTACCTGCGTCAAATCCTGAGCAAATACTGAGCCAATCCTGACCATGGAAACATACCCTAAGATGCAAGGAAAGCTCTTCCTGACAATTGTGTGCATCTTTGTTTGGAGCAATTAAAAGGGGATATAGTGGGAGACCAATCAAAATTGTAAACTTGGTACATACACCACCCCAGACTATATTATAGCAAAAAAAGGACAGTCATAAACCTAATCTGACACAAAACGAAAACACATGACCATAGTCCAATCAATAAAAATGTATATATTTTATTAGATAATACAATAAAAACAAGGTCAATTCAAAAAGAGGCAAAGCATCAAGTATACATAATCATCTGGTTAGAAATTGAGGGGTCAGCTAACCATAATCTTGAAAGGAGGTTACATATATGTGTAGGATACCATACATCAAAAAATTATTAAAAATAATTAGCTTTTGTGACCACTAAAAATTAGTGTACAGAATCATGATATGCTCATGAAACAATAGTGTTGCATAAAAAATAATAACATATATATTAATGTCGTGAAAAAAGGTGTGTTACCACAACAACATAACAATAAAAACAAAAATAATAATAATAATGATAATAAAGTGCAATATGTGTACAACCAAAGGAGACGATAGATATAATAAATAAAAAATAAAAAATAAAGTGCAAAGTGCAGTGATGTCCAGCAGGGGTTGCTACACATAGATAAAATTATGATCTTGTGACCATGACCATATACCCCTTATCAAGTGAGAGCATAAAGAGGCGTAGTTAGGAGATAAGACTACCACAGTAAATGATAAAACAATCAGGAAACAACAAGGTTGCTGCCAACAACCCAATTATACTATTGAATAATTATACCTGTGGATTGTAGATGCTCCTACACGCCAGAGGTAGCTGCCCTTTCCCAACGCGCGTTTCGGCCAATTGCCTTCGTCAGGGGGCAATTTGTTTGGAGGCAGCGTTCTGTGATGGAAGAGAACGCTGACACTATGTCCTTCCAATCACAGGGAAAACTGCTCTCTCTACCTGCCCCACACTGATCTATGTGGTTTGTGCAGAACAGAAGAGGAAGCTATAGGGGCCTGCACAGAGTCTGCACATCCCATTCAGCTGAAAGACCTACCAACCGACCAGTGATGAGTCAAATGCCTGGAAGAAACTGCAAAATGTGATAATGTATAGTGTGTGTGTATTTATGCGTGTATAGCAGATCTAGGTGTTTAAATAAATGTGCATGTAGCAGAGGTTTATGTGTAATTAAATACAAATTTAGCAGAGCTTTATGTAAATATGCATGTAGCAGAGCTGTGTGTGGATATTAAAATATGCATGCAGATAATGCTTCTGGAAGTCATGGCCTAGCCTGATGATGCTTGGGGTTTCAGCACACAATAGCAGTAAGAAGAGGTGACGAGGACCATATGGGGGACAATGAGTAATGAAAGTAAGCTGTGAGGTATTATTTTGTTTGTTTTTTTTAAATCTTATGTTTATTACATTCTTTCTTCTCTCAAGACTCCACATCATATTAAGGGTTATTCATTGAATGGAAAATAAGTTAAATGAAGACTGAATTTCCATGTAAAGTCAGTGCATTTTTGTGAATTTGAATCCTGACAGATGAACTATTCTCTAGCTGTAAATTATTTCCAAATCACTGCATTTTTTACATTTTACAAAGCATTTCAATCTTTTTAAAATTGGGGTTGTACTTCATCATTTCACTTAATCAAAATTAGGGTTGTACTTCACCTGTACTACGACTAGATCCACTATCACTAGATGAATAAAGCATCAGAACCATCATCAATGCAGGAAAGCAACATTATAACCACTATCAGAATATGAATACATAACCAGAACCACCATCAGTACAAAAATATATTACCAGAATTACAAACAGTACAGAAATACTGTATCATGCCAACCATCAGTACAGAAAAACATCACCAAAACAACAATCGGTATTATTAATACATCACCAGGATAACCATCAGTACAGGAATACAGCACCAAACTTAGTACAGCAATCAATTGTATTGCATGACCCATCAATTCCCAGTATGTGCTTAAAAATGGTAAACAGAACTGTAAGTTGTTGTTAGCACCCATTATCATTGCCATAATCCAGGCTGGATATGACAGGTTTTGAATAAGTAACCTTTTTTCCTTTGATCTGGCTGCTTGGAGTTGTTTTTTTTCCCGGTGGTCATTGGGGTTATTGCACAGTGTTGTCTTTTGTTCTAGTTTGCCCCCGGTGGTGGTGAGCGTTATTGCACAGGAATCTCTAACAGGTGTGAGACTCCTATCTATAAAGGTGTGTCAGGTGTTCTCACTCACTGTTGGTGATATTGGTCTTTTCCAACCATCCTTGGTGAAGGAAGGAACTTGAGAAGAGTCCCGGGCAGCTCAGTCAGAATCCTGGAGTGGCAGCTATGGTGTCAGCGAGGAGTTCTTGCAAAGCTTGGAGGAGTGGCAGCTATGGTGTCAGTGTGTAGTTCTTGCAAAGCTTGGAGGAGTGGCAGCTATGGTGTCAGCGAGGAATTCTTGCAAAGCTTGGAGGTGTGGCAGCTATGGTGTCAGCGAGGAGTTCTTGCAAAGCTTGGTGGAGTGGCAGCTATGGTGTCAGCAAGGAGTTCTTGCAAAGCTTGGTGGAGTGGCAGCTATGGTGAAAAGCTGCACTCAGATGCTGGACTCTGTTGCTGTAAAGCTGCACTCAGGTGCCGGACTCTGTTGCTGGAAAGCTGCACTCAGGTGTTGGATCCGGTTGGAGGAAAAGATGCACTCAGGTGTCGGACTCTGTTGCTTGGAGCATTAGCAACAGAGCAAAGCTAAGTGGTGTTTCCCTGTTTGTCACTTTCCTCAATGTGTGTTTTAGTGTAGTGGTGGGATTAGTTTCTGCACCGTCCACTTCACTAGTAAGGGATTGATTCCGGGCGAGCTAGGGATTTCAGGTATCCTGATCGGCGCCCTAGGGATCGTTAGGAGTGTTGAGACACTGACTCGGGGAGTGCAGGAGGTCTCCACATCCCCATTCCCTATCGCAGGGCCACCATTGTAATTGTTTTACTGGTTTTACCCTTTATTCTGAAATTCGCCCTGCTGGAGGCGGTGTATCCAGACATACGTGTACTACTGAAATTCGCCTGCTGGAAGCGGTGTATCCGGCTGCACTTTTTATTACTTAAATTTGCCCTGCTGGAGGCGGTGTATCCAGGGTCACGCGTGTAATATAAATTCGCCCTGCTGGAGGCGGTGTGCCCAGTCACACGTGACCATGACAATCAGATTGCGGACCATGCAGAAACCTCAGCACTGATGAGACATTCTCCATATGATGCAAACATTTACATCTAGGTACCTTATAGGTGATATCATCTATCATTGAAGTTGTTCAATCTTTTATTTTACATCTTGTGTAGATTCAATTAAGATGTGTCATTTCCACAGCTCTTCTCGGCAGAATATCTCCTCCAGTACTCTGCAGCACAACCTGACAAGTTTCCCTTAAAAATATCAGTGTGATTATAATGTTCTTAAATGTAAATTTCTGCCCTATGCTGTGCCCCATAATAAATAATTAACCCTCACAGTGCTTCTTGCACAAAATATGGCTTCCAAACTCTTATTGTATAAGCCTTTCATGCTACCCTCTCTTATAAAATGTTGCCTCTGCACTGACTTGTCTTCACCTTATAAGGTCCCCACTTCACATTGTCCCCTATACTGTGTCCCTCCTATACTGCTCAATCACTGTACTGTGGCCCCTACTTCGACTCCCCCCTCTCTGAAAACTGCTTCATCCATACTGTAGCCTTCCACTGTTTCTTTTGGAAACCCCCTATCTGTGGTGCCCACATTACTCAGTCTCCATATTCTCACCTTAAACTTTTTCCCCATAACATTCCCACATCCATTTTCCTCCACTCCCAAACTGTCTCCTCACACATTTCCTCACCTACTCCTTTACTGACACCTCACACATTCCCCCTCCCCATTCTGTCTCATCACATATTACTGCCCCTCCCCATGCTGTCTCCTTATACATTCTCCCCTCTTCATTCTGTCTTTGCACACCTTCCCCCTACCATACTGTCTCCTCACATATTTTCTCCTGCCCAAAATGTCTCTTTACATATTCCTCCAGATCTTCTCCACAGACATTCCCCCTCCCTATACTGTCTCATCACACATCCCCGTCCTAATACTGTCTCCTTACACATTTCCCCACGTTCCTATGCTATCTCCTCATATATTCCTCCCTCTCCATTTTTTCTCCTCTCATGTATCCCACCTCCTCACATGGTCTTGTTATGTTCTCCCCTCCCCTTGCAGTTTTCTTACACATTTACACCCTCCTCATACTACTGTCTCCTTACACATGTCCCTCCTCCACAATGTCTTCTCAAATAATTCCCCAGTATCACCATATTGTCTCCTTATACATTCTTCCTTCCTTATACTGTCTCTTCACACATCCTTCCACTCCACACAAGAACCCCCCACTGATAAAACTTATGTGCCTTCATGTCCATTCTTACTTGATGTCAGCGGTGTGATCTGCAACTATTCACAGCTTTAATTGTAATTGCGCCTGAAAACGCAAATACAATTGAGTGCAAGGAGCTGGTGTTTGTCAAATGGCTCAGAGAACATCCAAAATGCAACTCCAGAGAGTAGCAAAATATTGCATTGCCTTCTGGAAGACATCTCAGATTCCTGCATCTAGTGGCCAGACGACACCCACTAATGCCTGCACCAGGATAAAAAGCTTCACTTACCCCTCCTCCCACAGATACAGTACTGGTGAATATCATAATTCAGACTGTAAGGTACACTATTTAACAATAAAAAAAGTTTTCTAAAAAGTGTGGAACCTTTGTAGTCTGGAGGCAGCTTCCTCTATAATCATCAGGTATCTATCTGTTCAGTAAAGTGCAGAGGAGAAAGCCAAACCTGTGCATCACTAATGCTGTAGCATACCTGTATAGTCCTCATCATGCTGCAGGTCATGAAACAGCCCATCACTGAACACTGAAGCTGAAGGACATTCCAGGAAATCTCAGTCATTTCACTTGATTAGTCATAAGCTTTGAGAAAAATTAGAAAGTATGGGGTATAAGATGTTACAACTAGTAAGGTAACAAGTTATTTGTAATTAAAAGTGTTGTAAGATGCCTGTAAAAGTGGTGTGTGTATGTTATGCTGCAGAGCTGTATTTAACCCTGCTATTCTGTTCGTTTCCACTATACACTTGTACTGCTCTGGTCATTTTTGACCGGACCTATTAAAATGCTGTTTTAGCTACTTAAAAAAAATTTTGTGAATACCCGTTGCATTATTATACTGTATGTGAACATGGTTGGTCATTATAAAAAAATAAAAAAATTGAGGTTTTTTTTTACGTATTTTGTGTTTATAAAGGTTACAAGGGCTTATTGAATTCTGCACAGAAATTATAAATTTGAGTTTAACTAACTAACTAAAACAACTACTACTACTACTATAACAACTATAACTAACTATAACTATAACTAAAATTAACTATAGTATAAAATGCGTGTAAACATTTTGAAAAAAATAGTAAAAATAATAAAAAATAAAAAAAAATCAGTTTTGGTGATAACTGAATTTATTTATTTTTAGAGGAAAAGCAGGGTAAATAACATACAGAGAAAACAAATTGCACAGAACTGTACTAAAAGCCAATGCGTATGGTTTGTACTGAAAGCTTGTGTACATCTGCACCTAAAGCAACTGTTTACTTCATAAACAATAGTAGATGCAATAAGTAGTCTCAAAAAAAATTATAACTCATTTGTTTTACTCAAAAAATGGCTGAAATTAGCATAAAATGCTATTCGGTCATTTTTGACGGGGACAGTACAAGTGTAAAAAAAAATGTGGCGCAAAAACTAAACCAAAAAAAAAAAGTACCCTTAGAAAGAACCCCTCAAATTAGGACAATAGAAGTAACCACAAGTTTCAGAACTGCATAATGATTTTTTTAAAAAATATCAAAGTTCAAAAACGGTCGTTTTTGACCGAACAGAACAGCAGGGTTAAATATGCTTGTATGCTACAGAGTTGTACGTGTTTGTCACAGGGCTGTTTGTGTATTAATTAGGCATGTGGCTGTAATGTGAGTGCTGTTGAATTTTATGTGCATGTCCTGTTGAGCAGCAGAGCTGTGTGTGCGGCATACAGCATTATTGTGTGTATTATGTGAATGCTGCAGAGAAACAATAACAGATAGTAACTGCAAATCTAGCTGTTACATCCCAATATTGCCACTCTAAAGAACTCTGCATAACATTTTAGAACCCTTGTGAATGATATCTCTCTACTTATTTACATCACCGTGGGAAAATGTAAAAGTTATGGGCTTCAGAAAAAAACTTTGATAAGAAGAAATTAAACTGTTGGATTGCTTCAGTGACTTATATTGCACACAAAAGCCAGTGTTTGTTTCCAATCATTATGTTGTAATTTTAGGACATTACATGCTTATATAAAAATGCACAAAAATGTGTTTTTTGGTTTTAATATAAAAATTTCTGTTACAAAGATATGTAGCATAATATATAATGTTATCCCCAAAAAAACAACTATAAAAATGATTAAGCATTAGAATTACATGAAAAGCAACACAAAAGTTGTAACACAGGTCGTTAGATTTGGAAGTTTACACAAAAAAAGCAAAACATAAAAGAGTACATAGCTGATTTTGCATCTGAAATGTTCTCTTTTGGCTTAATAGTTTATTGTAGAAACTTGTACCACTCTGACTATATCCTTCCAGAAATCAAAATTGCCAGATCATGCTGTGCAGCCATATGTTTGTAAGCTAGCCTTGCAGGCCTAACGTGTTTGCTTGCAGTAACATTAGTTCCTGACACTTGTACTCTCAAGCCTTAACATGAATCTTTTCAGATGCCATATCCTTACTAATGTTGTCGCTTATGTAATGATATTACTGTTCTATAATTCATGTGTTTGTTAACTTTGGATTTCTTTTTGAGAAAAAAATTGGCTTAAACATTTTTCTTAACTCACAGTTAAGATGACAAATAATAGAAAAAAATTCTGAATCTCACCTATATCTTTTGAAAAGGTTAGTCAATGGAGAATCTTTATCGATTTTTAAGTTGGAGACTTTGTTCCTGGAAGGGTTATTTGTAATAGCTATGAGAGCATGGCTAATATAGCTCCAATGTTCAATTACATTAATTTTATTTTTGAAATAACAAATCACACAAGCGCTCACCAAGCAATCAACACTAGTAATTCCCCAGCTGCTAGGTCTAAAGATACTGTCACACTTAGCGATGTACCAGCGATCCCGACCAGCGATATGACGCGGTCAGGATCGCTGGTACATCGCTAAGTGGTCGCTAGTGAGCTGCCACACAGGCAGATCTCACCAGCGACATAGCAAGGGTCAAGAGTCGCTACTTATCTGTCAGACGAGGTGATCCTTACGTCCTCCCGCCCGCTTCCACGCGTCGCTCGTTGTCACAGCAGGAAGCCCCAGCAGGAAACTGACGACGAGAAACGGTCCAGGACGTTCTCGCGCGATCAGCGATAACCAGCGGGGGGAGCGGTCGGAGGTAAGTATCAGACATAGCGATATCGCTAGCGATATCGCTATAACATCACAAAAACCAGTGACGTTATAGCGATATGGCTAGCGATATCACTTAGTGTGACAGGCCCTTAATGCAGGTTGGAGTCAGCCCACAGTATAAAAACAAATACAAAACAAACAAGAAGACCTGCGCTAAAAGGATTAAATAGAGGCTACAAAAGTGTACAAATGATAATCAAAGGCACCACCTAAGTAAACATGTACCAGTTCAGTAAAGGTGCAAACTACAAATACAATAAATAATTGCACATAAAATAATAATACTAAATACTCATCTTCAAGGGAACAAGCATGCACTCACCAAAAAAACGATGATGATGAGAGCTGCAGAGGATGAATCACACAGACGCGGTATCAGTGCTGGTTTGTATATGCAGCACCACTGTGGAAAGAGAGCTGAGCATGTCCCGGAATGAACAAGGACATAAATTACAGAGACAGCAGGGGTTGCATACCAACAGAGATAACTGGAGCACAGTACAGGGCGGTAATGACCTAGGAAGTCTGTGCACATATGGCGTGCTGCCAGAAGAAGAAGCGTGTGCACAAGGCACAGGGGAGAGCAGGAGGTGAAGGAAGCGGGTAGGGAAAGCCCTGGCCGGTAGCGTCCCTAGAAAGCTGCTTAGAAACGGCCGCCCAAGAGTACCTGAGCGTGTGACGTCACAGCCTGTATGGGGCAGTGTGCAGGCCAAAAAACAAACCAATGCGTTTCAAAGGCGCAAACTGCCTTCTTCATCAGGGTGCCTGAGCTGCCAAGGCAGGGCCCATAAATACCCTCGGTGGCTAGCAAATTAACCCTCCTCCTGCCTCCTAATAGAAAGAACTAGATTATACCCAATACCGTTCTCTAAACATAATATGAAAAAACAAAAGAAAAAGGAAAAGAAGAAGAAACGCCTCTGAAGAACAATGAATTAATTAGTGCAGTAAAAACAAATAAGCACATATTACCTAAAAATATACAAAAAAGGGGGGAAACAAAAGCCGAAAAAAGGGGGAAAAAGAAAAAAATAATAATAAAAATAAAAAATATGAAATAAAAAATGAAATAATGGGTAAATATACAAAGCTATTGGAATAGTCCTCCTTTTATTAGTAATTGGGCATTCATGACATATAAAATCATGTTGTTTGTTTTTTAATTTTATTTTTGATATGTAGGATTTGTAGACTTTTTTTACATATAGGGGTTAACTATGTGAGATGACATGAATAGTCAAAAGGATTTGAACACAGCAAGATCCGTGTTTAATTCGTCAAGATTTTTGTAGCAACCTTTATGCCATGCTCCTTCAAAAACTGTACCAATGTACATAGAAGACCTGTTTTGAAGGCAAAATGTGCAGACATCATGTATTGTTTTGATTTGAATTTCTATTTTGTCTATTCACTTTGCATTTGGTTAATTGACAAAAATAAACTACTAAAACTTTAATTTTCAAAAGTATTTTTACTTTGCTGAAATTTTTTTCACAACTGTCAAATATTTGCACAATAGTGTATATTCAGACGTCTCAAACACTGGACATACAGTTGCACATTTCACTCATACACAGAAACATTTCACATGCAACACTCACAAACTATATACACAATACATTAATGGAACTCCCACATTAGACAAATACTGGATGCGGCAATCACACACTAAACACAAAACACAAACTGATCTCTAACACTGAACATATGTACCATACAGTATATGCACACGCCACTGACAAACTGTACATATAAAAAAACACTATTCACTGGATATAAACTGAGCACAGTGATCACCTTAACTGAGTGAACCACCCCCTCCAAATAATGCCTCCATTCCTCAAAGACCAATTTGACAGCAAGTAACTACCGATTCCCAAAATCATAATTTCTCTGCTCAAGTGAAATTTATTTTAGAAAGAAAAGCACATGGACGCAGGTTAGTCAGAGTTTTGGGCCCCTGTGATAAGACTGCCCTCACTCCGATTTCTGAGGCATCCACCCTTATTCCATAAACCCCTATTAAAGGAGTATGTCCCTTCTGCATTGTCTCCCTCATTCTCGCTTCCTCTGACTTCAGTAGATGGTGGCCTGGTGTATGATGTTCAGAGGGTTATAGATTCTCGGAGGGTCCATAATTCCCTCCAGTACCTCATCCACTGGAGGGGATACAAACCAGTGGAGAGATTTTGGGTCCCTGCTCGAAATGTAAAGGCCAATCGGTTAGTCAGGATCTTCTATCTAAAATTTCCTGGGAAGTCTGTGGGTCCGGTGACCCCCTAGAAGAGGGGGTACTGTCACGGATCTACCCCTCAGGTAACTAATTAATCTGTGACTGGGAGGTGTCAGCTGTCTCCAAGTGTCCACCATGCCTGGGAAATTGCCATACCTACTCATCTGAGCAGCTTCTCCCAGACCACTGCCAGATGTACATTCATCTTGTGAGGTTTGTGCTTTTTGCTTTCCTGTGCCCAGAGATCTGTATGCTTGATCTTTTGCCAGACCTTGGACTTCGTTCTGACCATCTGCCTGTTTAACCCCTTCAGCTCTGATCCATTATCCTCCTGGTACTCTGACCTCCGAACATTACCTGACTACGCTTTTGTCTCCTCCTTTTGTTTATGAAGATGGCTTTAAGGTGCAATGATACACTGCGCTGCTGTAGGTATAATTCAAGGAAATTTATTGGTGCCTACGCGTTTCCTGAGCTGTCCCAGCTCACTTCATCAGGGCACTCTGACTCACCCCTTGGCTGTGAGAAGTGACTGGAGTCACAATAGTACTATCAGTACTATAATGAACCTGGGACAGCAATGATGACATAGGAGTATTACACTATGTGACATGATTTTTGTTCCCAGGAAATAAATGTCATTTTTTAATTGGTTATATCCTAAAACTGGAAAATGTGTTAGAATACATAAACTTTGATATATACTGCTCAAAAAATAAAGGGAACACAAACAGCCTGCTGCAAATGGAATAGTGCTCCTCTGTTCTGACACTTGCACAGTTTCATCTAGAGAGTTCCATTGCTTGAGTCTAGATGTGAAGAGCTCAGCATTATACTTTGTAAGACTAAGGTCCCTAATCAAATCATTAAGGTAATTTAGGTTGGGATAGTATTGTTTTCTTTAATTGGTTTCATCCATCTCTGTAATTCTGATATTCAAAATCTGCCGCAATCTTTGAGATACTACCTTCATTACTAGGTTCATCTCTTTCTGGAGGAGTAGGAACAGGAAGTTCAAGACTATGTGGCACAGTAGCAATGGATGATATGTGATATGGTGAGGTCCCTCAAACTGCAAAGAGAGGAAGGTCACAAAAATGGTGCAAAGTGTGTTACAGAAGAGTATACAAAAGGACACCATTTATCAGTGCAACACCTGCTCTGGCAAACTTTGACTTTATATGAAAGACTTTTTCAGAGTCTACCATTCATCCATTAACTAATACGTTTATTTCTGACTTACATAGCTCACATATGCCAACCTGAAGCACACTACACAACTCATATGTTTACTTGGTGCACTCTATGCTGCTCACGAATGCAAGCCTGATGCGCTCTGCACAACTCTGGTAAGCCAACCTGAAGCACCCTACACAACTCTCATAAGTCAACCGGATGCATGCACAATATACAACTCTTGTAAGCCAACCAAATGCACACAACTCACGTAAGCCAACCTGATGAACTCCACATTACTCGCATATACCAACCTGATGCATATACCAGGAAAAAACTAGATCAATTCCAATATACAGTTACTTTTGGGGGGTTTACACTGTTTAGGCACATCAGGGACTCTCCAAACCCAACTTGACACCCACTGACCATTCCATCAATTTTTCTGGCTGGGATTTTTTACAGTCATACTATGGTGTTAGTCAACTCGCCTATAGTAACCCCTGGGCTTGGTCTCATCAGACATAAAACAGCTGACATCAACTATAAACCTATTACTCCACTTCCAACTGCACCAGAATAAGTGGGAAAAGCCAGGCAAATAGATCTAATAGATGCGTCTTTCCTTGAGCGGCTGCGGGTTCCTTTTTTTAGCAGCCCACTGCTGTCTGTTTTGCCCGCGCTGGATACAAAAAATATAAGACATCTGCATAATTTTTAATTTAAGTATTTATAGCACAGGCGCCGGCAGATGAATACTCTCAACAGCCTTGCCTATTCTCACAGCTGTTAGTGACATCAGATGAACGCTGAAGAGAGATGCCTGCGATTGGTGCTAACTTTTTACAGCCAGACAAAGCTGCTGGCTCACACTGTTAGGGCTGGTGGAACACACCAAATAATAAAAGAGATAATAAGGTTTGTTCGCAGCCCGGAGTACACCGTGCAGACATTGTAAACTGCTGCTTGATAATGGGGGATGTATATAGCCGTGTACAGAAGGTCACACGTGGGTTAACGTCACCTGGTGAGAACAGAAGCGGACTCTGTTACGTCACAGAGCCGCAGTGCTGCGGA
This sequence comes from Dendrobates tinctorius, assembly GCF_039654945.1. NCBI lineage: Eukaryota > Metazoa > Chordata > Amphibia > Anura > Dendrobatidae > Dendrobates > Dendrobates tinctorius. The sequence goes on from NW_027361776.1 coordinate 13,828,594, forward strand.
ATATAAATGCCGGAGCCTGTTTAAACTCACATAACTTGGCAAGAGAGCACTCAGTATATAGTCACAGAACTCAGCCCCAAGGACACGGGTCTGAGTCCCTTTAGACCTACTGAGCATGCGGCATTGCACCTGCGGATGCCCCTAATGAACGCTGACCACCGATGAGTGAAGACTACGTGCACCGTGACGTACAGACAAAGCCACCGGTGGATACTGATGCCCGTCTCTGACTCTGTCCCTACCTGAACCTCAGCCTGGGCCCTTAGCAGGCTAGGCTACACAACACATGCGTACCAAGGGTAGTGGTTTCATAATGAGTCATTCTCCAGAGACATTCATTCTTGCATACAGTCATAGCCAAAAGTATTGACACCCCTGCAATTCTGTCAGATAATACTCAGTTTCTTCCTGAAAATGATTGCAAACACAAATTCTTTGGTATTATTATCTTCAATTAATTTGTCTTAAATGAAAAAACACAAAAAGAATTGTCCTAAAGCCAAATTGGATATAATTCCACACCAAACATAACAAAGAGGGTGGACAAAAGTATTGGCACTGTTCGAAAAATCATGTGATGATTCTCTAATTTGTGTAATTAACAGCACCTATAACTTACCTGTGGCACCTAACAGGTGTTGGCAATAACTAAATCACACTTGCAGCCAGTTGACTTGGATTAAAGTTGACTCAACCTCTGTCCTGTGTCCTTGTGTGTACCACATTGAGCATGGAGAAAAGAAAGAAGACCAAAGAACTGTCTGAGGACTTGAGAAACCAAATTGTGAGGAAGCATGAGCAATCTCAAGGCTACAAGTCCATCTCCAAAGACCTGAATGTTCCTGTGTCTACCGTGCGCAGTGTCATCAAGAAGTTTAAAGCCCATGGCACTGTGGCTAACCTCCCTAGATGTGGCCGGAAAAGAAAAATTGACATGAGATTTCAACGCAAGATTGTGCGGATGTTGGATAAAGAACCTCCACTAACATCCAAACAAGTTCAAGCTGCCCTGCAGTCCAAGGGTACAACGGTGTCAACCCGTACTCTCCGTCGGCATCTGAATGAAAAGGGACTGTATGGTAGGAGACCCAGGAAGACCCCACTTCTTACCCCGAGGCATTAAAAAGCCAGGCTGGAGTTTGCCAAAACTTAGCTGAAAAAGCCTAAAACATTTTGGAAGAATGTTCTCTGGTCAGATGAGACAAAAGTAGAGCTTTTAGGGCAAAAGCATCAACATAGAGTTTACAGGAGAAAAAAGAGGCATTCAAAGAAAAGTACACGGTCCCTACAGTCAAACATGGCGGAGGTTCCCTGATGTTTTGGGGTTGCTTTGCTGCCTCTGGCACTGGACTGCTTGACCGTGTGCATGGCATTATGAAGTCAGAAGACTACCAACAAATTTTGCAGCATAATTTAGGGCCCAGTGTGAGAAAGCTGGGTCTCCCTCAGAGGTCATGGGTCTTCCAGCAGGACAATAACCCAAAACACACTTCAAAAAGCACTAGAAAATGGTTTGAGAGAAAGCACTGGAGACTTCTAAGGTGGCCAGCAATGAGTCCAGACCTGAATCCCATAGAACACCTGTGGAGAAATCTAAAAATGGCAGTTTGGAGAAGGCACCCTTCAAATATCAGGGACCTGGAGTAGTTTGCCAAAGAAGAATGGTCTAAAATTCCTGCAGAGCATTGTAAGAAACTCATTGATGGTTACCAGAAGAGGTTGGTCGCAGTTATTTTGGCTAAAGGTTGTGCAACCAAGTATTAGGCTGAGGGTGCCAATACTTTTGTCCTGCCCATTTTTGGAGTTTTGTGTAAAATGATCAATGTTTTGCTTTTTGCTTCATTCTCTTTTGTGTTTTTTCATTTAAGACAAATTAAATGAAGATAATAATACCAAAGAATTTGTGTTTGCAATCAATTTCAGGAAGAAACGGAATATTATCTGACAGAATTGCAGGGGTGTCAATACTTTTGGCCATGACTGTACAACACTGTAGTGAATTCTCTCTCTGACTTCCCTCTGGTGATTACTGAAGGTAGTGGAGCTGGTCAGATTGACAGAGGGGTTGTGAGTTCTCTTTCTGGGCTCCCTCTGGTGGTTACTGGAGGTAGTGGAGCTGATCTGATTGACAGAGGCTTGCCACCTGATAATGAGGAAGACGATTGGAGATCTGGGGTTTCTGATTGGGATTTAAGACAGGTGACTCCCACTATCCCTGCTGGTGATTTTCGTCATGAGCTTTCTGAGGTCTGATGTCTCCTGCTCTTTCCCTGCATGGTTCAGCTAAGTGGTTCATTTGCTATTCTGCTTGCGTTTGATCAGGTTTTGTCTATCTCTGCTTTGTGTGGATCAGCCAGCTCCGACTGGGGCTGTGCTGAATCACTGCCCATATGTTACTGCTTGTGCCAGTTTGCTTTGTCCCCAGTTATAATGGTCTCTTTTTGCTTTGCTTTCAGAATATACCAGAGTGCTGATATAGTGGGGGCGAAGTCATGCGACTTCAGTGCTTTTTGTGCATCAGACGTGTTGGACCTTTTGCAGGGTTTTTTGCGTGATTGCAGAGAGTGACTTTCCTTTCCTGTCCTGTCTAGTCAGTGTGGGCCCCATCGTTTGCTCAGTCTATTTTCCTGCCTGTGTTTGTGTTTTCATCTTGTCTCACTGACAATATATGTTTGGGGGCTATCTATTCCTTTGGGGTCTGCTCGGGCCAGTTTAGATTTCCCCTTTCTTGCTTTAGGCTTAGTTAGCTCTCTGGCTGTGCCGAGGCATCTAGGATCATCGTAGGTATGCTCCATGGCTACTGCTAGTTGTGTGGACAGGATCAGGGCTCTGCAATCCGCTTAGTTACCAACCTCTCTGGTTTTCTGTGGCTTAGCCTGGGCCTGCTTTCCTCCTCGGTGACCCATTCATAACACAACGCTCACTTCACATGGTCTATATCTTTCTCTATATTAGGGCAGCCATGCTAACCTTTTCTGGTTGCAGCCTTCCAGGACCTTCCTGGTCGTCCAATCGGAGCGGCAACAGGACCTAAGCTTGTGACCTCCGACTTCCAATGAGAGGTCTTCCCACGGGCATGCTCAGTAGGAGAAAAGCAAGAAATATAGAATATATAAATATATGTATATATATATTTATATATATATATATATTTATAAAAATATATATATATATATATATACAGTGGGGAAAAAAAGTATTTAGTCAGTCAGCAATAGTGCAAGTTCCACCACTTAAAAAGATGAGAGGCGTCTGTAATTTACATCATAGGTAGACCTCAACTATGGGAGACAAACTGAGAAAAAAAACAGACAATGTGATTTTCTGGATTTTTTTTTCTCAGTTTGTCTCCCATAGTTGAGGTCTACCTATGATGTAAATTACAGACGCCTCTCATCTTTTTAAGTGGTGGAACTTGCACTATTGCTGACTGACTAAATACTTTTTTTCCCCACTGTATATATATATAGAGAGAAATATAGAAATATAGAATACTAGATTAAGGCCCGATGCTATCGCATCGAGAGGATAGTGACACACCTCTTGCCATGTTAACCCTCAATACACACACACCTCCTCAACACACACTCCTCTCACCTTTCACCATCTCCACTCACATCCACTCACTCTTTCACTCCACATACGACCCTTTCTCTCACTCCGTCTCTCATACTCACACTGTCATCGTCGCTGCTCCATGATCCCCGACATCTTCTTCCATCTTCATCTTCATCCTGGATCCCGACGTTGTCCATGCCGGCGACATGTTCTTGCGGCCATGCCATCTTGAGTATTCTGAAATCCTGCGAGTGGACATTAGTGGAGATAGTGAAAGGTGAGAGGAGTGTGTGTTGAGGAGTGGTGTGTTGAGAGTTAACATGGCAAGAGGTGTACTGTGACGTCACCGGTTACAACTGGATGGAAGTTGTTACAATCCGGAAGCTGCTTAGCGCATTTATTATAGTAGATTAAGGCCCGATGCTATCGCATCGAGAGGATAGTGACACACCTCTTGCCATGTTAACCCTCAATACACACACCTCCTCAACACACCACACCGCCTCAACACACACTCCTCTCACCTTTCACCATCTCCACTCACGTCCACTCACTCTTTCACTCCACATACGACCCTTTCTCTCACTCCGTCTCTCATACTCACACCGTCATCGTCGCTGCTCCACGATCCCCGACATCTTCTTCCGCCGGCGCCATCCTGGATCCCGACGTTGTCCACGCCGGTGACATGTTCTTGCGGCCATGCCATCTTGAGTATTCTGAAATCCTGCGAGTGGACATTAGTGGAGATAGTGAAAGGTGAGAGGAGTGTGTGTTGAGGAGTGGTGTGTTGAGGGTTAACATGGCAAGAGGTGTGCTGTGACGTCACCAGTTACAACTGGATGGAAGTTGTTACAATCCGGAAGCTGCTTAGCGCATTTATTATAGTAGATTAAGGCCCGATGCTATCGCATCGAGAGGATAGTGACACACCTCTTGCCATGTTAACCCTCAATACACACACCTCCTCAACACACCACACCGCCTCAACACACACTCCTCTCACCTTTCACCATCTCCACTCACGTCCACTCACTCTTTCACTCCACATACTACCCTTTCTCTCACTCCGTCTCTCATACTCACACCATCATCGTCGCTGCTCCACGATCCCCGACATCTTCTTCCGCCGGCGCCATCCTGGATCCCGACATTGTCCACGCCGGCGACATGTTCTTGCGGCCATGCCATCTTGAGTATTCTGAAATCCTGCGAGTGGACATTAGTGGAGATAGTGAAAGGTGAGAGGAGTGTGTGTTGAGGAGTGGTGTGTTGAGGGTTAACATGGCAAGAGGTGTGCTGTGACATCACCAGTTACAACTGGACGGAAGTTGTTACAACCTGGAAGCTGCTTAGCGCATTTATTATAGTAGATTAAGGCCCGATGCTATCGCATCGAGAGGATAGTGACACACCTCTTGCCATGTTAACCCTCAATACACACACCTCCTCAACACACACTCCTCTCACCTTTCACCATCTCCACTCACATCCACTCACTCTTTCACTCCACATACGACCCTTTCTCTCACTCCGTCTCTCATACTCACACTGTCATCGTCGCTGCTCCATGATCCCCGACATCTTCTTCCATCTTCATCTTCATCCTGGATCCCGACGTTGTCCATGCCGGCGACATGTTCTTGCGGCCATGCCATCTTGAGTATTCTGAAATCCTGCGAGTGGACATTAGTGGAGATAGTGAAAGGTGAGAGGAGTGTGTGTTGAGGAGTGGTGTGTTGAGGGTTAACATGGCAAGAGGTGTGCTGTGACGTCACCGGTTACAACTGGATGGAAGTTGTTACAATCCGGAAGCTGCTTAGCGCATTTATTATAGTAGATTAAGGCCCGATGCTATCGCATCGAGAGGATAGTGACACACCTCTTGCCATGTTAACCCTCAATACACACACCTCCTCAACACACCACACCGCCTCAACACACACTCCTCTCACCTTTCACCATCTCCACTCACGTCCACTCACTCTTTCACTCCACATACGACCCTTTCTCTCACTCCGTCTCTCATACTCACACCGTCATCGTCGCTGCTCCACGATCCCAGACATCTTCTTCCACCGGCGCCATCCTAAATCCCGACGTTGTCCATGCCGGCGACATGTTCATGCGGCCACGCCATCTTGAGTATTCTAAAATCCTGCGACTGGACATTAGTGGAGATAGTGAAAGGTGACAGGAGTGTGTGTTGAGGAGGAGTGGTGTGTTGAGGGTTAACATGGCAAGAGGTGTGCTGTGACATCACCAGTTACAACTGGACGGAAGTTGTTACAACCCGGAAGCTGCTTAGCGCATTTATTATAGTAGATAGATGTATCACACCTATGTTTTTATGTGGATAAGATATTTACATAGTGAGCCTCAAGAAGGACAGTATTACTGATGTATGTAAAGTGCTATTGAAATAATAGTACTCTATTAATAAATAAAAAATTAATTATTATTACCTAAGTTATGTAGGTATGTGTTAGCTATGTAGTTGAAATCTACGCATGTTTGCCTACATTTTTTTTGTTTTTGCCTTTTTTTTTTAATCTATATATACCTATACCTATGTATATTTTTATGGATTTAAATATGTCTATGACATATATGTGAAAGAGATAATTAGTGTAAGATATATCTATCTGCTTAAAATATTTATATATATATAACATATATCAAGCTATGTATAGAAGTCTTAGAAGTCTATTATCTATATCTATTTAGAATGTAACTATTATTTATATATCTATATATCTATCAATTCTAGGACCAACTTAAATAGTTTAAAGTAAGACATTTTTGTAAACAACATTTCTAGTGAAGATTTTTGGGCTATTAGGTAGCAATTGTCCTTGAAGTGGTGTATCCACCACTTTGACCCTAACGTTGCTGCGTTGCTTTACTCGGGAGAATGCAACATACAATTGTCCATGGGCAAATACAGGTTCGGGCAAAAAAATTCCAACTCGATTGAGGGTCTGTCCATGGGATTTGTTAATGGTCATAGCAAAAGCAGGTTTTAGAGGAAACTGTCGACGTTTTAATTTAAAAGGTAACCCAGTTTCTGAAGGACACAAATCGATGCGTGGAATAAACACAATGTCTCCTTCAGCTGAGCCAGTAATCACTTTAGCCTGTATGATGTTGCGGAGTAAGGCAATGACAATGAGGCGAGTGCCATTGCAGAGACCTTTCTTGGTGTTTAGGTTTCTTAATAGCATCACAATGGTGCCAATTTTAAGTTTTAAGAGATGTGATGGCATTCCTGATGGTGTCAGAGAGTTTAAAAATTCAACTGGGTAGTTTTCACATTCCTCTGCCTCATCAGCATCGACAGAATCATCCCTTGTATATACAGTATAATCACCACTAATGCGATCCATTACTTTACAGTTCAGAAAATCGATGTCATCATTTTTCGGACATAGTATAGCATGTGATGCAGCAGTGTTGAGGCTTTGTTGGTCATTAACATCAATGCAAATATGGTCTCCAAAGATCTCGGTTACTATAGAGCCATGTCTGGAGGAATTTCAATGACATCCTCTCCAAGGTTATGTTCATTAGACAGCTCACCATTTCCAAGTTTAAGCAACCAAGTGCTGTATTCAGGATCAGTGGAGCGCATGTTGTTGATTAGCGGTAGTCTGGTAAAATGTTGCCAATGTTCTGAATATTTAATGCAGGAATCTACAATGTCTATTCTTGTTCCATGAGTGATGACGGGAAGACATTGTCTGAAGTCTCCTCCAAGAACAATAACTTTACCTCCAAATGGTGTTTTATTTTTTTCAGCAACATTTGTTGTCATGATGTCACGTAGAAGTCTATCTATCACATTCAATGCATGTTTTTGGACCATAGTGCACTCATCAATAATAAAAAGTTTTGTATTCTGTAAATGTTTTCCTGCATTTGTATCGTTTTTAATCCTGGAAACAGATGTTTCGTTGATCGGAATAGGTATGCCATATAGAGAGTGGATTGTTCGGCCTCCTTGTATCAAGTTAGATGCTATTCCTGTAGTTGCTGCAGGTGACACAATTTCTCCTTGTCCTCTTAAATGATGTGTAAGTAGATGGTATAGGTAGGTCTTTCCACTGCCACCAGGTCCATCGAGAAAAAAGCACTTTGGTATTAAACTGCTATTTTGTAAAGCTTCAGTAATGACATCATAGGCAAAAAGTTTCTCCTGATTAAGAGTTTCTTTCATCTCTGCAGCTTTTTTTAACTCATAATCCTTATCATATTGTTTAAGGAGTTGTTTAATATTTTTTGCTGGGCGTGGTAAATTATAATCAGCAAAAGTTTTTCCATGGACTATGAGGACATCTTGGACATCTTTCATAGCATATCCTCCACAATCGATACACTCTTCAGTGTTGCTGTGGTATGTATGACAATAGTCTTGTAAAAAATGGTCCTTAAATTCATTCCACAATTCAAGTGGATTACTGGGGGGGCCAAAAATACAGATATAAGCAAACATGTCTCTAAGTTGGGAAGGCATGTTAAGAATGCAAGCATCTGTTAAAGTATGTCTCCAGATGCTATCATCGAATAATAATCCAAGTGCTAACGCAGCATCCTTAAAGGTTTCATGCATAACTCCATTGACGGTTTTAATGCTGTCAAAACTGGTAGCAGCTTTTACATGCAGTAACAACAAATGTAAATAATAGCGTTCTTGGTCTTTCACACTAACAGTGTACATTCTTCCAATAACTGTGAGACCCCCTCGTTTTCTTTGTTCCCATGTGCCTTGTTTCCAAACATAGTGTTCTGGAATTTCGCGGTAGAAATAGTTATGTGCATTGTGGTCGATCTTATTAAGGTTGAAATACGCCATAAGTGTAGAATTGGAATTGAGCTTTTGATGGATGTTGTCTGCAGAGTCATTCTCATGAAAATAGAGTGGTTGAGAATTAGGCAGATGTACGGCTAGGCGAATGATGGCATGAGATTGTTTATGCATAGGAAAAGCAAATATCTGCCATGCAGCCTCAGGTGCACTAACATATCTGGTATCCGTAAATTGGTGTGTTTCATCATGTTGGATGTTATTTTGGGAAATTTCAAGGTTGGCTTTGTCATGTCCTTTGTAAACGTATTTAAATAAATATTTTACACTTTGAATGGAAGCACATATTTCTACATTAATATGGCACTTGTATTTGGTGAGTAAAAATGGGTTATATGGAACTACCCATGAATTGTCAATCGTCTTAGAATGGTGTTCATATGTTTTGCCAATGGGTCTGCGGTAAGTGGGATAGCCATCCTTTTCTTTGATGGTATATGGTTGGTTTTGTTTTGGGAAACCTTTGCTACACTTTCCAAGATCCATACAGGGAGAATTAGGATTGTGTTCTCCACAGGGACCATGAATCATGTGTTGAAGAACAATGTTATGGAGCTGAGGGTAGATTGTTTCATCAGGTATTTCAGCCCAGACTATATTGTCTATGTCCGCCTCAGTCCGTAATTTAGACAGGCTGTCAAGAATAATTAAAATATGAGCGTGTGGGAGACCACGCTTCTGAAATTCAATGACATGGACCATTGCAGTGACGTTTCCAAATAATCCACTGCTAATGTCTTTTAAGAGGGATTCCAGTTTAATTTTAAAGACACGTGCAACCAAGTCTGGTCTGTGTTCAACACGCTGCCACGGTTCTAAATGTGTAGTAATCTCATTCCACTTAGGATTACATGTCATGGTGATAAATAGATCTGGTCGACCATACTTTGTAACAATAGCCATAGCATCCTGGTAGCGCTGCTGCATGTTTCTTGGACTGCCTTCAAAAGAAGATGGTAAAATGACGGTTTTCCCAATAGGGATGCCCTTTTGAACCGATTTTTTGAGTAGATGTTCTTGAAGGAGGCAGTAATCCTCCACTTTTACATCTTTTTGGTGTTTGCGGATGTAATGTAGGCGATTAGCTTCGATTTTGACATAAGCATCTACTAAATATTGCTGTGTTAGCTTACCACCATTGAGGAGTGGATTAAAGTAATTTCTGACAGATAACATATAGCAATAGTATTGGAGTTGAGTGATCCTCCTCGAACTTTTGCCTTGTTGTTTGAGTCCATCATGCCATCCTTGGTCTCCATAAGGGAAAAATATTGGATAGAGGAGGGCATCCAAATTGCTATGGAGAATACTAATTTGTTGTGTTTTTGGAGCTAAAGGGTTATGGGGATCAGGTTTTAAATGAATTAATATGTCTCTATTGAAAGGTGGCTCACCATTGTCATTTTGAAACACGACTGCTACTTCACTGACAGTGGGATTATTGTAGCGTCGAGGGTCTTGAGTACGATCTTGTTTAATAGCCATAGTGATGTTTGGCATGACAGTTCCGTTTTGTAGAGATTTAATTTTTTCTTGTTCTTCCACATCACGTAACATTTGATAAGCTTCCACAAAAGGATTAATAGTTTGGATTTGAAGGGCAATAATGTTCATCAATGTAGGATGACATTTTTGATTTTCTTTACATCGTAAGCGTTGTTCGTTTGCGGTAGTGGTATGGGGAATGTAAAGTTGGGCAAATGCGCATTGCTGGTCCTCTGAGGGATGTAGTGTTCCAGTTCTATGATAGATCTGGCCATGTATGCGGAAACAGTATGGGCCATATCCAGGAGGTGGTGAAATATTTGCACCCATGGAGGCAAAAGCAAAGGAACTGTTAATACTTCGAATATTATCCATGAAATTTTTGCTAAATTCACTTTGCCCTTTCAGCAAACGTGTAAAGACATCAGGATATTGTAGTATGGGTACATGGACTTTACACTTCTGACAGCAGAGCGTAAAGTTGTTATCAGAAGGTATCTCTGCTACAAAATGCAAAGCTTCGCAATGCTCACATACATGGATCATGTCACCACAGCTGTGTTCGGTAATACTATTTTCATCATTAGTGAAAATGTGAGGTTGTAGTAGAAGTGCATGTCCAACCGATGGGGTGCGCCTAGTTTTGAGACCAACGTATATTTGTCTTGGTTGCACTTTCTGCGGGCTAACTGCAGCTTGTATGTGAAGAAACTGTGCGTTGGTATTGACTAATGGTGGTATTGATAGGGCAGAAACACATTGCTGATTAGTTATGTCAGTGAACAGCATATAGGATGAAGTGTGGTAGTAACTTGTTCCACATGCTGATGTGGAAGCATCCTGTTGTGAGTCTACTAATAATGATGAGGAAGAAGACGTCTGTTGTTGGCGGTGATGGTGTGTAGAGGCTTCTTCAGCCAATGTAATAGATTTAGAGTTAGGGGATTCGTGTGTGAGACGACGGCGTTTATAAGCCTTAATCTTGTCAAGTCAATGCTGTTTTTCCTCAGGAGTCTCATTAGCACGGCGTTGTTTTTGTCATAGTGCTAAAGCTGCTTTCCTTTCACTGGCATTGGCATACTGTGCATCGGTATTGAATGGTGGTATTGATAGGGCAGAAACAGATTGCTGATTAGTTATGTCAGTGAACGGCATATGGGATGAAGTGTAGCAGTAAATTGTTCCACATGCTGATGTGGAAGCATCCTGTTGTGAGTCTAATAATAATGATGAGGAAGAGGCCATCTGTTGTCGGCGGTGACGGCGTGCAGAGGCTTCTTCAGCCAATCTTATGGATTTAGAGTTAGGGGATTTGTGTGTGAGGCGACGGCGTTTATAAGCCTTAATCTTCTCAAAACGATGGTGTTTTTCCTCAGGAGTCTCATTAGCACGGCGTTGTTTTTGTCGTAGTGCTAAAGCTGCTTTCCTTTCACTGGCATTGGCATACTTTTTGTTATGACTCATGTTGGCACAGGTAAAGGAGTCTATTTGGCAGTTATCTGGCAGTGAAGAAGGCGTCCTGGAGTATTGTAGAGTAAACAGATACTAATTGACCCTGTAATTGCCCAGCAGTAGTTATGAAGTGGTAGTGGCAAATTGGCCCTGTAGTTAGACACCGGCAGAGGAGCAAGGCAGCAGTAGTTATGGCGGTAGAGGCAAATTGGCCCTGTAATTAGACACCGGCAGAGGAGCAAGGCAGCAGTAGTTATGGCGGTAGAGGCAAATTGGCCCTGTAATTAGACACAGGCAGTGAACAGTCAGAGGAGCAAGGCAGCAGTACTTATGGCGGTAGAGGCAAATTGGCCCTGTAATTAGACACAGGCAGTGAACAGTCAGAGGAGCAAGGCAGCAGTACTTATGGCGGTAGAGGCAAATTGGCCCTGTAATTAGACACCGGCAGAGGAGCAAGGCAGCAGTAGTTATGGCGGTAGAGGCAAATTGATCCTGTAATTAGACACCGGCAGAGGAGCAAGGCAGCAGTAGTTATGGCGGTAGAGGCAAATTGGCCCTGTAAATTAGACACCGGCAGAGGAGCAAGGCAGCAGTAGTTATGGCGGTAGAGGCAAATTGGCCCTGTATTTAGACACCGGCAGAGGAGCAAGGCAGCAGTAGTTATGGCGGTAGAGGCAAATTAGCCCTGTAATTAGACACCGGCAGAGGAGCAAGGCAGCAGTAGTTATGGCGGTATAGGCAAATTGGCCCTGTAATTAGACACCGGCAGAGGAGCAAGGCAGCAGTAGTTATGGCGGTAGAGGCAAATTAGCCCTGTAATTAGACACCGGCAGAGGAGCAAGGCAGCAGTAGTTATGGCGGTAGAGGCAAATTGGCCTTGTAATTAGACACCGGCAGTAAACAGGCAGATGACCAAAGCAGCAGTAGTTATGGCGATAGAGGCAAATTGGCCCTGTAATTAGACACTGGCAGAGGACAAAGGCAGCAGTAGTTATGGCAGTATAGGCAAATTGGCCCTGTAATTAGACACCGGCAGAGGACAAAGGCAGTAGTTATGGCGGTATAGGCAAATTGGCCCTGTAATTAGACACCGGCAGAGGAGCAAGGCAGCAGTAGTTATGGCGGTAGAGGCAAATTAGCCCTGTAATTAGACACCGGCAGAGTAGCAAGGTAGCAATAGTTATGGCAGTACAGGCAAATTGGTCCAGTAATTAGACACCGGCAGTAAACAGGCATAGGACCAAGGCAGCAGTAGTCATGGTGGTATAGGCAATGCCAAGCGTCCGCACAGCAAGTCGGCGTGAGGCAAATGATGCAATTTCACGAATGCAAGATGGCGTCGGCGAAATCTCGTGAGATTTCGCCGACGTCGTTAACACCTCTTGCCATGTTAACCCTCAACACACCACACCGCCTCAACACACACTCCTCTCACCTTTCACCTCCACTCATGTCCACTCACTCTTTCACTCCACATACGTTCCTTTCTCTCACTCCGTTTCTCATACTCACACCGTCATCGTCGCTGCCCCGACATCTTCCTCCGCCGCCGCGATCCAGGATCCAGACGTTCTCCAGGCCGCCGACATGTTCTTGCGGGACGCCATCTTGGATTTCGTGAAATCCCGTGATATTTAAGATGGCGTCGCCGCAACAACATGTCGCTGGCGTGGACGACATCGGGATCCAAAAAGATGGCGTCGGCGAAATCTCGCGAGATTACGCCGACGCCATTTTGGATCCCGATGTCGCCCACGCCAGCGACATGTTCTTGCGGGACGCCATCTTGGATTTCGTGAAGTCCCGCGATATTCAAGATGGCGTCGCCGCAACAACATGTCGCTGGCATGGGCGACATCGGGATCCAAAATGGCGTCGGCGTAATCTCGCGAGATTTTGCCGACGCCATCTTTTTGGATCCCGATGTCGTCCACGCCAGCGACATGTTGTTGCGGCGACGCCATTTTAAATATCGCGGGATTTCACGAAATCCAAGATGGCGTCCCGCAAGAACATGTCGGCGGCCTGGAGAACATCTGGATCCTGGATCGCGGCGGCGGAGGAAGATGTCGGGGCAGCGACGATGACGGTGTGAGTATGAGAAACGGAGTGAGAGAAAGGAACGTATGTGGAGTGAAAGAGTGAGTGGACATGAGTGGAGGTGAAAGGTGAGAGGAGTGTGTGTTGAGGCGGTGTGGTGTGTTGAGGGTTAACGTGCCTGTGTGTGTGGTGACATCACCGGTTACAACTGGACGGAAGTTGTTACAACCGGAAGCTGGTTAGGGCATTTATTATTATAGATAGAATATAGAAAGTGCACAAAAAACATATCAATATATGTAAGGTATTAGTTGATATTAAGGCCTTAATATGGAAGCTGGCAAACTGTGTCAAAGTTCCTTACACTTGCCAGTCCTACTCTAACATGAAAACCTCAAAAAGGGGAAAAAATTCCGCTATTATACCATGCATGAGTCAGCGGAAATCTTAGTCCCAGGAGCATCTGCTTTCCGCTGACTCATGCATGGTATAATAGCGGAATTTTTTCCTCTTTTTGAGGTTTTCATGTTAGAGTAGGACTGGCAAGTGTAAGGAACTTTGACACAGTTTGCCAGCTTCCATATTAAGGCCTTAATATCAACCAATACCTTACATATATTGATATGTTTTTTGTGCACTTTCTATATTTCTTTCAGGGTGCAGTTGGGCCCAAATGGTTCTGCAAACTTGTGGCCTCTGTTCACACGGGATGCATTCTAGTTGGCACTGAGCAGCCCCCCTATATGGTATTACTAAGAGGTTGTGAACCAGAAGCCCTGCATTCCCTGTGTGAACACTGCCACATGCGGATTATTTCTTCTGCACTGGTGTACCACATGGCCAATCCCTGATTGTAGGCTGGCTGTTTCATGTGGTATTTATGCACCTGTGCAGCTGCCATTTTACTTGGGTCCACTGCACCCTGTATTAGTGCAGATGCATTTAGGCCTGTCTGGTTTGTATCTGAATTTTTTGGAGGATTTTTTCATGTTAGAGTAAGACTGGTAAGTGTAAGGAACTTTGACGCAGTTTGCCAGCTTCTGTATTAAGGCCTTAATATCAACCAATACCTTACATATATTGGTATGTTTTTTGTGCACTTTTTATATTTCTTTTAGGGTGCAGTTGGGCCCAAATGGTTCTTCAAACTTGTGGCCTCTGTTCACACGAGATGCATTCTAGTTGGCACTGGGCAGCCCCCCTATATGGTGTTACTAAGAGGTTGTGAACCAGAAGACCCTGCATTCCCTGTGTGAACACTGCCACATGCGGATTATTTCTTCTGCACTGGTGTACCACACGGCCAATCCCTGATTGTAGGCTGGCTGTTTCATTTGGTATTTATGCACCTATGCAGCTGCAATTTTACTGGGGTCCGCTGCACCCTGTATTAGTGCAGATGCATTTAGGCCTGTCTGGTTTTAGCCTGGGCAAAATGCTGGGACTGACATCTATGCTGAGCAGGAACCTTTGTGGCTGCAGAAGAATGGGAGACCACAGAGGACATGGCTTGAGACTCCCCCTGTGCAGTGGGAGAAACTCGACGCCTAACACACACACTATCATATGACAGTGTGTAAAATGCAGCACTCTAACCATTGGTAACTAACTTACTGCAGATCAGAGCCCCTGGTGTTTCTCATGCTGTCACACAGATGACAGCATGGGTAATGGCCTATGTTCAGAGTGCCGAGCGGGAAGATTAACACGGACTTCCCGGAGAAGTCCATGTTTTTTGGGGTCCATGCACCAACACTAGGTATTCGGTATGGACCCTAAACTTTGCTGTTTGGGTTTCCCCATTACTAACTATGATCTATTCAGAAAAATAAATAACATAGAGTAAACTGCCTTTATGCACACAAAACATTTAAAAATGCATTTAACACATTTTTTGACACAACTGCCTCACTACATTTGGGGGCCCATCTCAATGCACTTGTTGAAATACATAACACTGGTACAGTGCATAAGATACACACAGAGTGGTGCTGCTATGTCAATGCGAGCTAATTTTGCACAATGTTGCCACAATATATTGTGCCAATGCAACAATATGTTGTTGCATTATTTGTGAGGTTTGTTGGAGCCTCAGAATTGTTGGTAAGGTCTCAATACTGCTATGTAATTACCATGTAGTGACAATTTAATTATATCAAAAAATGATTTCCCACACTAAAACATTTTTACTAGCCTCATTTGCTTTCATTTTATTTAGCTATTTCCAATGTCCTGAAGACAAGCATTTATCCTCTGATTACAATTCTGCAGAGCTTTCATTTCATACTTAATGAATTTCTTTAACTCAACATTTAAATACCCTTACTGAGAGATTTACTCACCACTTTCTCCCTTGAGGTACAGTATTCTTTAAGCACTGCAAAATGATGTGTTTCTTTATAAGAACAATTTATTTGTTCAGTCAGTTATCTTTTCAGTTTGTTTCCTAATTTCCCTAAGGCCCCCATATCTTAGACAAGTCTATGCAGGTTAACTTTAATCTCAAAATAAAAACATGACCATAATGTAAAATAAAGAATCATGTTAATAGTTTGATTTCATGTTCATTTTGTTCTAACAGTGCACAGAGATATGGAGATAAAATAGTTTTCTTATTGTAGTTATTCTTAAAGAAAAATTAAGAAATGAGGAAGTTTCATTAAAAAACCCTGCAAATTGGCAATATTATGTAATTCTTCCTACAATAAACTTTATGGGTCCGATTAACTATTGCATATATGCATTTTTGTCTTGTTTTTGGTTGTTTGTCGCCTGTTTTTCATTTGCACCCTGTGGGTAGAGTTTACATTTTCCAAATATTTTCACTGGTTTCAACTTTTTCACTTTTCCAAAAGCAGCAACATTTGTCAGACACTTCTATGCAATTTTTGCATAATAATGGCTTTATGACAAAAATAAAGACCATTTTTTTAATTTCTGAAAATTTTTGATCCACAGGCATCATTTTAGCAAATACCACAAGATATTTAAAAAATGGCTTAGAAATCAGAAATATTGAGTAAGACCTTACTCCTTGTTCTAGTAGTATGCTACTTTATAAGAAGGAAGGATCAGACAGCACTTAGGCTAGTTTCACACTAGCGTATTTTCCATGCAGCGCACGGCGCCGCTAAGCCTCGCCCCCTGCTGGCTCCCTGCCCGCCCCATCCGGTCATCGCCACCTACGATCGCACACGGCCGCATGCGATCTGCACACCCTATCTTTAGTCCAGGGTGCGCAGACCGTGCGCTGGCCGTGCGCTAGTAGGATTTTAGCGTGCGCTGCGCACTTTTGAAGGTGCGCCAAGTGCACCAAAATGCAACATGGTGCGTTCTGCGCACACGGGCGCACCTTCAAAAGTGCGCAGCGCATGCTAAAATCCTACTAGCGCACGGCCAGCGCACGGTCTGCGCACCCTAAAGTAAAGATAGGGTGCGCATATCGCATCGATCTATTGTGTGCGTTAGTAGGTGTCGATGACCGGATGGGGAGGGCAGGGAGTCGGCAGGGGGCGGGGCTTAGCGGCGCCGTGGGCTGCATGGAAAATACGCTAGTGTGAAACTAGCCTTACACATTAAATAGTCAAAAGCTATATTTGTTTGGTTTTATCATAACTGTTCCAGATTGGTCAAGCATTAATGTGCATTTCAATTAGAAGGGAATGGAAATAAGCCACTGTCTACTATTGTCCTTTCCTAGGAAACAAAGGATTAGCTCTAATTTAGAGGATTTTTTTTAATAAAAAAAAGCTTTTATCTATGTGCTGGATCCCATTTTCATTCATTTTTTATCCGTTTGTGCAACATAGATGGCATTTTAGTGCATTTTGATTCAAAATATCCCAACAGATTGCTACAAAAGAGGCATCATTTTAATTGATTGACACTGACCTATCCACTTATTGCAGGCAATGCATTATCATAGTTTTGACAGTTTTATTCCTCAAAAGTTGCATACAATCTCTTATGCATTTTATTTCAAGGCTATTTCATGCCGTTCCAACCATGTTCAAAAGTGGTGAAAATCTGGGAGTGGCCAGCATTAAAAATAAGATATGTTGGATTTATGAATCACATCTTTTCAAAAAGTTATAAAATATCTCATGTATGATGTTGGAGTAAAAAGTTAAAAATCATCTCAGGACCTAAAGATATCTAAAAATGCACCAAATTTGTCAAGCATCATTCCATACTTTCATAAATCTGCTGAAAACAACTGCAATGCAACCAGAAGCAAAACTACCTTTAACCCCTTAACGGCAGAGCCATTTTGCAGCTTAATGACCAGGCCAATTTTTACAATTATGACCACTGTCACTTTATGAGGTTATATTGTAACTCTGGAACACTTTAGCGGATCCCGCTGATTCTGAGAAAGTTTTTCGTGACATATTTTAGTTCATGTTAGTGGCAAAATTTCTTCTATATGACTTGTGTTTATTTACGAAAAAACGGAAATATGGCGAAAATTTTGCAATTTTCAAAGTTTAAAGTTTTATGCCCTTAAATCAGAGAGAAATGTCACACAAATTTCTTAATAAGTAATATTTCCCACATGTCAACTTTACATCAGCAGAATTTTGAAAACAAATTCTTTTCTGTTAGGAAGTTATAAGGGTTAAAATTTGACCAGCGATTTCTCATTTTTACAACAAAATTTACAAAACCAAAATTTAAGGGACCACATCATACTTAACCCCTTCACCCCCAAGGGAGGTTTGCACGTTCATGACCGGGCCAATTTTTACAATTCTGACCACTGTACCTTTATGAGGTCATAACTCTGGAACGCTTCCATGGATCCCAGTGATTCTGACATTGTTTTCTCGTGACATATTGTACTTCATGTTAGTGGTAAAATTTCATTCAAATAACTTGCGTTTATTTGTGAGAAAAACGGAAATTTGGCGAAAATTTTGAAAATTTCGCAATTTTCCAACTTTGAATTTTTATGCCCTTAAATCACAGAGATACAGCACACAAAAAACTTGATAACTAACATTTCCCACATGTTTACTTTACATCAGCACAATTTTGGAACCAAAATTTTTTTTTGTTAGGAAGTTATAAGGTTAAAAGTTGACCAGCGATTTCTCATTTTTACAACACCATTTTATTTTTAGGACCACATCACATTTGAAGCCACTTTGAGGGGTCTATATGATAGAAAATACCCAAAAGTGACACCATTCTAAAAACTGCACCCCTTAAAGTGCTCAAAACCACATTCAAGAAGTTTATTAACCCTTTAGGTGCGTCACAGGAATTTTTTTGAATATTTAAAAAAAAATGAACATCTAACTTTTTTTCATAAAAAAAATACTTCAGGTTCAATTTTTTTTATTTTACCAAGGGTAACAGGAGAAATTGGACTGCAAAAGTTATTGTGCAATTTGTCCTGAGTACGCAGATACCTGATATGTGGGGGGGAACCACTGTTTCGGTGCATGGCAGAGCTCAGAATGGAAGGAGCGCCGTTTGACTTTTTCAATGCAAAATTGGCTGGAATTCAGATTGGACGCCATGTCACGTTTGGAGAGTCCCTGATGTACCTAAACAGTGGAAACCCCCTACAAGTGACCCCATTTTGGAAACTAGACCCCCCAAGGAACTTATCTAGATATGTGGTGAGAACTTTGAACCCACAAGGGCTTTACAGAAGTTTATAACGTACAGCGGTACAACTAAAAAATCATATTTTTTCACAAAAATGATCTTTTCACCCCAATTTTTATTTTCCCAAGGGTAACAGGACCCTAAAAGTTATTGTGCAATTTGTCCTGAGTACGCTGATACCCCACATGTGGGGGTAAACCACTATTTGGGCGCATGGCAGAGCTCGGAAGGGAAGCAGCGCCATTTGACGTTTTTGGCTGGAATTGAGATCGGACACCATGACGCGTTTGGAAAACCCCTAATGTACCAAAACAGTGGAAACCCCCCACAAATGACACCATTTTGGAAACTAGACCCCCTATGGAACTTATCTAGATGTGTGGTGAGAACTTTGAACCCCCATGGGCTTCACAGAAGTTTATAACATAAAGCCATACAATTAAAAAATCATATTTTTTCCACAAAAATGATCTTTTCACCCTCAATTCTTATTTTTCCAAGGGTAATAGGACCCTAAAAGTTATTGTGCAATTTGTCCTGAGTACGCTGATACCCCACATGTGGGGGTAAACCACTGTTTGGGCGCATGGCAGAGCTCAGAAGGGAAGCAGCGCCATTTGACGTTTTTGGCTGGAATTGAGATCGGACACCATGTCGCGTTTGGAAAACCCCTGATGTACCAAAACAGTGGAAACCCCCCACATATGACACCATTTTGGAAACTAGACCCCCTAAGGAACTTATCTAGATGTGTGGTGAGAACTTTGAACCCCCATGGGCTTCACAGAAGTTTATAACATAAAGCCATACAATTAAAAAATCATATTTTTTCCACAAAAATGATCTTTTCACCCTCAATTCTTATTTTTCCAAGGGTAACAGGACCGTAAAAGTTATTGTGCAATTTGTCCTGAGTACGCTGATACCCCACATGTGGGGGTAAACCACTATTTGGGCGCATGGCAGAGCTCGGAAGGGAAGCAGCGCCATTTGACGTTTTTGGCTGGAATTGAGATCGGACACCATGTCGCGTTTGGAAAACTCCTGATGTACCAAAACAGTGGAAACCCCCCACAAATGACACCATTTTGGAAACTAGACCCCCTAAGGAACTTATCTAGATGTGTGGTGAGCACTTTGACCCTCCCAGTGCTTCACAGAAGTTTATAATGCCCGGGCGTGAAAATAAAAAATTCGTATTTTTTCCACAAACATGATCTTTTAGTCACCATTTTTTTATTTTCCCAAGGGTACCAGGAGAAATTGGACCCCAAAAGTTGTTGTCCAATTTGTCCTGAGTATGATGATACCCCATATGTGGGAGAAAACTACTGTATGGGCACACGTCGGGGATCGGAAGGGAAGTAGTGACGTTTTGGAATGCAGACTTTGATGGAATGGTCTGCGGGTGTCATGTTGCCTTTGGAGAGCCTCTAATGTACCTAAACAGTGGAAACCCCCCACAAATGACACCATTTTGTAAACTAGACCCCCCAAGGAACTTATCTATATGTGTGGTGAGCACTTTGAACCCCCCAGTGCTTCACAGAAGTTTATAACGCCCGGGCGTGAAAATAAAAAAATCGTATTTTTTCCAGAAACATGATCAATTAGTCCCCAATTTTTCATTTTCCCAAGGGTAACAGGAGAAATTGGACCCCCAAAAGTTGTTGTCCAATTTGGCCTGAGTACGCTGACACCCCATATGTGGGAGAAAACTACTGTATGGACACACGTCGGGGCTCGGAAGGGAAGCAGTGACGTTTTGGAATGCAGACTTTGATGGAATGGTCTGCGGGTGTCATGTGCGTTTGGAGAGCCCCTGATGTACCTAAACTATTGAAACTCCCCACAAGTGACCCCATTTTGGACACTAGACCCCCCACGGAACTTATCTAGATGTGTGGTGAGCACTTTGAACCCCCAAGTGCTTCACAGAAGTTTATAACACTCGGACGTGAAAATAAAAAAATCATTTTTTTCCACAAAAATGATATTTTTGCCCCCAATTTTTTATTTTCCTAAGGGTAACAGGAGAAATTGGACCCCAAAAATTGTTTTGCAATTTGTCCTGAGTAGGCTGATACCCTACATGTGGGGGTAAAACACTGTTTGTGCGCATGGCAGAGCTTGGAAGGGAAGGAGCACCATTTGACTTTTTCAACTCAGAATTGGCTGGAATTAAGATCAGACGCCATGTGGCATTTGGAGAGCCCCTGATGTGCCCAAACAGTGGAATCCCCCCAATTATAACTCCAACCCTAACCCCAACACACCCCTAACCCTAATCTGAGCCCTAACCCTAGCCCTAACCCTAGCCCTAACCCTAGCCCTAACCCTAACCCTAACCCTAGCCCTAACCCTAGCCCTAACCCTAATGGGAAAATGGAGATAAATACTTTTTTTTTAATTTTATTATTTTTCCCTTACTAAGGGGGTGATATCTGGGGGTTTGATTTACTATTTATGGCGGTTTTTATGTTTGGCGGCTGTCGCACGCTAAAAGACGCTTTTTATTGTAAAAATAGTTTTTGCATCACCACATATTGAGAGCTATAATTTTTCCGTATTTTGACCCACCAAGTCATGTGAGGTCTTATTTTTTGCGGGACGAGTTGACGTTTTTATCGGTACCATTTTCGGGCATGTGACATTTTTTGATCGCTTTTTATTCCTATTTTTGGGACGCAGAATGAACAAAAACCAGCATTTCATGAATTTCTTTTGGGGGGGTGCGTTTACACCGTTCCGCGTGCGGTAAAATTGATAAAGCAGTTTTATTCTTCGGGTCAGTACGGTTACAGCGATACCTCATTTAGGTCGTTTTTTATGTTTTTTTCGGTTTTATGCAATGAAAACTATTTTATATAAAAAATAATTATTTTTGCATCACTTTATTCTGCGAGCTATAACTTTTTTATTTTTTCACTGATGATGTTGTGTGGTGGCTCATTTTTTGCGGGACAAGATGACGTTTTCAGCGGTACCATGGATATTTATATGCGTCTTTTTGATCGCGCGTTATTACACTTTTTGTTTGGCGGTATGATAAAAAATCATTTTTTGCTTCGTTTTTTATATTTATTTTTTAAGGGGTTCGCTAAAGGGGTTAACTAATGGGACAGTTTTATAGGGCGGGTCATTACGGACGCGGCGATACCTAATATTAGTACTTTTATTGTTTTTTTTTTTATTATTTCCAAAAAATGGATTTATTGGGGGAATATTTTTTTTTTTTTTCTAATTTATTTGGCGATTTTTTTTAAATTATTTTAACACTTTTTTTTATTTTTTTTTTACTTTATTAAATAGTCCCAGGTGGGACATCACTGTCCTGTGACAGATCGCTGATCTGTCACATCACAGGTCACTGTGACAGATCAGCGATCTGACACAGGCACTGCAGAAGGCTTCCTCATGCCTGCGCTTTGCAGGCACTGAGGAAGCCAGCTTCCTCAGGCCCCCGAAGGCCCCCGTCGCCATCTTGGATTCGGGGGCCTGGAGGAAAGGAGCCCCCCGCAGCAGCGCTGCACATTGCGCTGCCGTGGGGGGCTCAGGGAAGCACGGAGGGAGCCCCCTCCCTGCCGATGCTTCCCTTTAACCCCCGGTACAAGGTGTGCAAGGGGTTAACGTGTCGGGGGCGGTCCGTGACCACCCCTGACACATTGTGCCGGGTGTCAGCTGTGATAATCAGCTGACACCCGGCCGCGATCAGCGGCGCTCACCACGTGGGCGCCGCTGATCGCGCCGACGTACTATCCCGTCCATGGGCATAGGGGCCCAGGTCCCATGGACGGGATAGTACGTCGGATGGCAGAAAGGGGTTAAAGTCATTTTGAGGGGTGTACATGACATAAAATAACCAAAAGTGACACCATTCTAAAATCTGGACCCCTCAAGGTGCTCAAAATCGCATTCAAGAAGTTTATTCACCCTTTATGTGCTTCACAGGAACTGAAGCAATGTGGAAGGAAAAAATAACATTTAACCTTTTTTTGCAAAAAATTTAAATTAGAACCAATTTTTTTTATTTTCACAAGGGTTAAAAGAGAAAATGAACCACAAAATTTGTTGTGCAATTTCTCCTGAATATGCCGATACCCCATATGTATGGGGTAAACCACTTTTTCGGCGCACGGCAAAGCTCGCAAGGGAAGGAGCGCCTTTTGACTTTTTCAATGCAGAATTGGCTGGAATTGAGATCGGATGCCATGTTGTGTTTGGAGAGCCCCTGATGTGCCTAAACAGTGGAAACCCCAACAAGTGACCCCATTTTGGAAACTAGACCCCTTAAGGAACTTATCTAGATGTGTGGTGAGCACTTTGAACCTCCAAGTGCTTCACAGAAGTTTTTAGAACGCAGAGCAGTAAAAATAAAAAATCTTTTTTTTCCTCAAAAATGATTTTTTTAGCCCACTATTTTTTATTTTTACAAGGCTAACAGGAGAAATTGGACAGCAACATTTCCTGAGTACACCGATACCCCATATGTGGGGGGTACCACTGTTTGGGCGCATGGGAGAGCTCGGAAGGGAAGGAGCACCATTTTGGAAAGCAGACTTTGATGGAATGTTCTGCGGGCATCATGTTGCATTTGCAGAGTCCCATGATTTGCCTAAACAGTAGAAACTCACCACAAGTGACTTGATTTTGGAAACTAGACCCCACAAGGAGCTTATCTAGATGTGTGGAGAGCACTTTGAACCCCAAAGTGCTACACAGAAGTTTATAAACGCAGAGACGTGAAAATAAAAAATCTTTTTTTTCACAAAAGTGATTTTTTTAGTCCCCAAATTTTTTAGTTTCGCAAGGGTAAGAGTAGAAATTAGACCCCCAACGTTGGTGTGAAATTTGTCCTGACTAAGCTGATGCCCCATATGTTGGGGTAAACCACTGTTTGGGCACATGTCTGGGCTCAGAAGGGACGGAGCACCATTTGACTTTTTGATCGCAAAATTGGCTGGAATCAATGGTAGTGCCATGTCACTTTTGGAGACCCCCTGATGTGCCTAAATAGTGGAAACCCCTCAATTCTAGCTCCAGCCCTAACTCCAACACACCCCTAACCCTAATCCCAGCCCTAACCCTAATCCCTAACCCTAATCCCAACCCTAACCCTAATTCCAACCCTAACCCTAATTATAACCCTAACCCTATTTCCTACCCTAACCCTAATTATAAACCTAACCCTAACCCCAATGGAAAAATGAAAATATATTTTCTTTATTTCATTATTTTTCCCTAACTAAGGGGGTGATAAAGATTTACTTTTTTTTTTTATTTTGATCACTGTGATAGGGTTTATCACAGTGATCAAAATGTACATTGAGTTAATGAATGGAATCTGCAAGGCGGCAGATCCGGCGGGTGCACCGCACATGCTCCCGCCATTTTCTTCCTGGACCAAGATGACGGCACCCACCGGAGGAGGTAGGAGGGTCCAAGGACCACCGAGAGGTACCAGGGTGGATCGGGGACCCTATTTCTCTCTCCTCTGATGTGCGATCTCATCAGAGGAGAGAGAAAGTGAAAGCAAAATCGTGGCTTTTTCGTGGTCGAATTATTTGGTTAATAACGGCGATCGCAAAAGCAGGGTCTGAAAAAACCTACCGGAATCATGTTCTCTGGGGTCTCGGCTACCTCTGTCAGCCAAGACACTGGAGAAAATCTGACTCTAGGGGACGCTATACACTTTTTTCACAGCACCGTTAGTTAACAGCGCTGTGGTTTAAGTACCTTTAACTACTACCGTTAAAAAGCATATCGGCGGTCATTATGGGGTTACAATTCCACTCAACAACTTCCACCATTGCATTACTAAAATGCTGCTGAAAGACTAAGTGTGCCAAAATTCTTGTCATCTCTTTTAACCGCTTAACCCTCAGAGGTATTTTCATTTTTGCATTTTTGTTTTTAGCTCCCCTTCTTCCCAGAGCAGTATCTTTTTTATTTCTTGGTCAATATGGCCATATGAGGGATTGTTTCTTGCAGGACGAGTTGTACTTTTGAATGACACCATTGGTTTTACCAAGATGTGTACTAAAACAGGGAAAAAATTCCAAATGCATTGAAATTGTAAAAAAATCCAATCCCACACTTGTTTTTTGTATGGCTTTTTTTACTAGGTTCACTAAATGCTAAAACTGACCTACCACTATGATTCTCCAGTTCATTGACACCAAATATATCTAGGTTCTTTTTTATCTAAGTGGTGAAAAAAAATTCCAAACTTTGTTAATAAAAAGAAAAAAAATTGTGCCATTTTCCGATACCTGTAGCGTCTCCATTTTTCGTGGACTCGGGTTCGGTGACGGCTTATTTTATCTGCCGAGGTGACATTTTAATGATGCCATTTTGGTGCAGATGCAATCTTTTGATCATCCGTTATTGCATTTTAATGCAATGTTGGGGTGACCAAAAAAACTTAGTTCTAGCATTTTGACTTTTTTCTAGCTATGTCGCTTAGCGATCAGGTTAATAGCTTTTTTTCTTGATAGATTGGGTGATTCTGAACTTGACAATACCAAATATGTGAATGTTTGATTATTTTAATTGTCTTATTTTGAATGGGGAGAAAGGAGGTGATTTAAACTTTAATTTTTTAAAAAATTTTTTACATTTTTAAAAAGATTTTGTTTACTTTTGGCATGCTTCAATAACCTCCATGGGAGACTAGAAGCTGCCACAACCGATCGGCTCTGCTACATACAGGCGATGATCAGATTTACTGACTTGCTATGAGCTCCGACCACTAGGCGGCACTCATGGCAATCCGACACTGACAACCATAAAGGTCTCCAGGAGACCTCTGGTTGTCACATCAACCCACCGGTGACCTGCGATCACGTGACGGGGTCACCGGTGGACAGATTTCTGGAGCGTTTGCCAGAAGCACATGTTAAATCCCGCTGTCAGCATTTGACAGCGGCATTTAACTGTTTAATAGCCGCGGGTAACATAGTAACATAGTTATTAAGGTTGAAGGGAGACTTTAAGTCCATCTAGTTCAACCCATATTCTATCCTAACTTGCCCTAACATGTTGATCCAGAGGAAGGCAAAAAAAACCCATGTGGCAAACAGTAAGCTTCACATTGGGGAAAAAAATTCCTTCCCGACTCCACTTACGGCAAGAGATACCGGACAGAGACCAGGGTACCGGAGCGAGGAAACCAGGCAGCAGTTACTTGTAAAGTAGCAAGACTACACCACAGGAGGCAAAGGAGTACAGAGGAGGAAGCCACGGGAGGGAATATAGGAGCGGACGGGCAGAGGACAGGGAACCCAGGAGGGAAGGGAAGCCAAGGAAGAGAGTTGGGGGACCTGGAGGTACGTAAACCAGAAAATAGGGAGGAGGAGCACTGGGAGAGAGGAACAGACAGGACGAGGCTGAGGCAGACAGAGGGAAACTGAGCAAGACACAAGGCAGGTGTACTATAGAGGAACTATAGCGGCCAGAGAGTGTGGGGATGCCACACAATCATCAGGCGTCTTCCCCATAACGAGGACGCCTGAAATGCCTAATGGCCAGGAAGTGAGTATCAAGCCCCACCTTCAGCGACGCCCACCGCTGGATGAAGAGAGCAGACGAGCACGCGCCCACGGCCTAAGGACAGAGCGCGGGGATACAGCAGAGCGGGAGGCCGGGTAGGAGAGTGCGCTAACGGATGAGCATCGGTGGGGAGGGGCAGCGGCGGATGCCGCCACTGAAGAGGCATCGGCGGGCTCGGCCGCCGATGTCACAGATTTCTGGCTCTGCACAGCAGGAATCCAGAGCCGTACATTCAGCGGTCTCCCATTCCGCTCCGACTGCTCAGGGCTCTGCTCAGCAATCACGGCGAGCCAGGCGTGCTGCTCAGACTTGTTCTGTGGGCCTGGATGTTGCTGCCACTTCTGGTGAAGCAATGGTAGCATAACCTGCTCATCAGGGAACCGCTCCAGAGGCTAAGTCCTCGTGCCATGCTACTGAGCATGCCCTCAGCTTGACCTCTAACTGGAGAGCAGAGGTCACGTGTGCTCAGGTCCTGAGTCGAATCTGATTGGTTCCTTCCAGGGTACTGGAAGGTCCCGGAAGCGCATGGCTATAAAAAGCCCGCATGGCGGCTCGGCCATGCGCTAGTGTAGCATATTATGCTGTGTGTGTATGGTGATGGATGCATGGACTGGTGACTGACTTATTAAGAAACCCCTTCCCTCTGATAATATGAATGGTGACTGAGTGTTGGTTAGTCAGCGCCAGATTGTGGCCAGCTACACGCCACTGTGCCTCCTGCACTGCACACTAGCGTCCGACGGAGTCCGTTCTTCCGGCGCCGTCGTGCAGCTGCTATAGTTACTGCCGCACTGTGGTAGTAGCGTCCATTGGCGGTTGCGGCTGCAGCAGCCACTCGCTGGTCATCCTGTGAGCCTAACAGGGCCAGCGTCCTTACATTCTTTATTGTAAGGCGACTCTGTGTCTTAACAGAGCCGCTCTCAACGTTCAGGTGACGTTAACCCGAGCGCAGTACTTCACCTTTTGGTGCATCTGCCATTGACCAGCAGCGGTCTTAGCATCTACCGCACGTTGGACCCCGGGCGGCGAACGCACCTCCTATTATTTATATCTGGTGCGTTTCGCCAACCCTAGCAAAAGGTCCTGCTTGGGCTTCGAGATCATGTGGTGACTGTAGTGCATGTAAATATCTGGTTAAAACTGATACTTTCACTAATTCGACAAATTCGCATGTCTTTAAGATTGTTCACCCAATAAATTGCAAAACTACATCTGTGATTTATCACTTAACATGTCCATGCGGATTAATCTATATAGGTTTGACTTCAAGACAGCTACGTGTCCGTATTTTAGAACAAGCAAGGGATATACGTGCTGCTAGATTGATTGATTCAAATAATAAGGGGATATTGCTAAATTAAAAACCTTGCCTCAGCACTATCGGGATTTTCACCCATCTGGCCCTATTAATTTTGAAGTGAAGGGCATTGATGTGGTTCATTTGGGAATTCGTGGTGGACATCTTATGAATAAATTGGCACAAAAGGAATGCCGTTGGATCACTATCCTTAGGACTATGAAACCATTTGGTCTTAATGACCAATGGGGTTTCTCTAGTTTCTTGTGAGACATGTTTCTTGCCTGCTGTTCATCCATTATTTGACAATTAGTGATGATAGATAATATTTTTGATATTTAATTATTATTATTAAATTTATATGTATTATATATACTATATAAAAATATATTTTTTTATCTCTTGTTTTTAATACCTTTTTTGTTTTTTTAAATTTTATCGGGGTTTGTATAATTGATATCGAATATAGCCATGTGGGTAATCCTTTTTGGATGGTTGTGATAGCTGGAGGATTAACAAAATATTTTTGATTATTCTTATCTAGATATTATATTATCTTCTCTTTGGTATCTAGCGTAAATATGTGGATCTTTGGTGGAGAAATAATTGAAGGGAGGAAGAAGTAGAAGAGAGAGAGAAATTAGAGAGTGAAAAAGAACAAAAGAATGGATTTGACTAGAAAAAGAAGATTCTTTTCCCTCTCTTCATTAGTATTTATTTGACTTTTATGTCTATTCACTTTTTTAATATTATTTATTTGCTTTAAGAGAATTTTTTCTTTTTTTCTGTTTCCTTTCCCCTTCCTTTTTTTCTTTTTTTCTTGATTGTATTCATATATTTATATCACTATGTCCTAGATTGTTGGTTCTCTATGGTATATATTTTTTGGTGCCCATGCATATTTATATATTTATAACACTTTATTCTAGATTGTATGTTTTTTATGGCATTTTTTGGGGCCCATGTTTCTTGCCCGGATTTAATATGGTTGCTGGATATTGTGCGCTTGGTGTGTTCTCCTGTGTGGGCTCGCCCGGTTGCGTGTCATGCCTGTGACGTCACAATGGGTGCGACTGCGCCCATTAGTGACGTTGCCGCGGGGCTCGCGACAGGTGGCGCGCGCACGCCAGGACAATGCATGAAGCGTCGCTTATTATCTGGCTACACGTCGCGATGAAGCGTCGCTTATTATCTGGCTTGACTTCGCGATGGGTGCGGCGGCACCCCCAGTGACGTTGCCGCGAGGCTCGTGACAGGCGTTGCGGTGCGCACACCAGAATAACGCATGGAGCGCCGCCTATTATCTGGCCACATGTACTGCTTTCTGATTAGGAGACACCTGCATTGATACATCGTCACTGATGTACGGACGTTAATCATTTTATTTAGGATACACATGTATGGATGCACCGCTATTGGTGCATGGGTGATTATTGCCCTATATAAACACCTCATTGCCCCTCTGCTCTATCACTCCCTGAGGAAGCAACGTGTGAAACGCACGTTGGAGTTTGGGGTGGCAGTGACGGCACATTCAGGATGAATCCCGGTTAGTAATTGAAAATTTTTCTTTTATATTTAAATTTATTATGGGATTTATTATTTACTGATATGCACTTTTTTTGACTAGAAATCACTTTATATATGCACTGCACTTTATTTAGATGTATTTTTTGGTCAATACTTGAATGTAATAGAATTTATTAAATTGGATTGCTACTATATGGAATATATGTGCTGCTTCACCTCCCCTTTTTTTGCTTTTTTATTATGTTTTTTTGTGTTGTGATTTTAATATGTCCTATGGTGTCCTTAATAAAAGTATGTATATTGATTTCAATATTGTAACTGTGCTATTGTTTTTTTCTGGGATATGTGGCCTTTTTTGGTTTTATGATGTTTTTTTGTCCATATCATTGATAAATATTGTAGGTTATTTGTACTCCTATATTTTTGGTTAAGTGCAGTGTGCCCATTAGACTGCCAGTGAAATGCGGAAGAAAATGACAAGTAGATCGCCAGACGTGAGCAAAATGCCCTCCAAAACTTGGAGACAAGTTGCATATCCTGATCAGAAACAATATCGGTTAGGATTTTATGCAATTTATTCTTTTCCTGACAAAAACTTGCGCCAAGGATTTGCAGTTTGGTAAAGTTAGAAAAGTGATAAAATTAGACATTTTAGGCTAGTTTCACATTAGCGTTTTTTTGCACAGCGCATCGGGCGCATAAAAAACGCAAAGAAAAACGCAAAACAAACGCGCGTTTTTTTAACGTCATGCGCACGCTGATGTGTAAAAAAAACGCAGCGTTGTTTGCGTTTTACATGCGTTTTTTGCATGCGTTGGCGTTTTTTATGCGCATGCGTTTTTAAGTGTGACGTTTTTTCCATTGTCTAGAGAACATTCTAGACTTGTTTAACTCAAAAACGCATGCGCAAAAAACGCAAGCGTGCGCAAGACCATGCGCACGCATGCGTTCCCATAGGCTACAATGTGGTGTTTTTGCGCATTCCGTGCGCAAGTGTGCGCATGCGTTTTTTTGACGAGACAGGGCGGAACCAAAAATGCAACATGTTGCGTCTGGCGCGCCTGGCGCAAAAGACAAAAAAACGCATGCGCACGAAAACGCAAGTATGCGCAAGACCATGCGCACGTCATGTTAAGTATAGGTGCGCAGTGCGCATGCGCACGGGTGCGCACGATGCGCTGCGCACAAAAGCGCTAATGTGAAACCAGCCTTAGGCTAGTTTCACATTAGCGTTTTTTTGCGCAGCGCATCGTGCGCATAAAAAACGCAAAGAAAAACGCAAAACAAATGTGCGTTTTTTTTTCATCATGCGCACGCTGATGCGTCAAAATAACGCAGTGTTACTTGCGTTTTACATGCGTTTTTGCATGCGGTTGCGTTTTTTATGCGCATGCGTTTTTAGGTGTGACATTTCACAATAGAAAAATCCTTGACCACCAATGGGTCACCAGTGGGCGTGTGTCATTGGAATGTTTTATAGACCCTGTACTGCTGAATTCATCAGATTTTGCTGCTGTTTCCGGTGTCAAGATGGACCTGCGTCTGGATAATTTCCGCTTCAAGCTGGATCTTGACATTGCACTGTCTCAGGCGTATGTCTTTTGTTGCCAGCAAGAAAGGGAGAGGGAGAGACAGCAGAGACGGCAGCGGCGTCGGTTTTGGAGGCATCCAATCATCGAACTCCGGCCAAGCCGTGGAGCATATCACACGCTGTACAGCGAGCTACAGGAAAACCCGGAGAAATTTGCTGACTATACACGGATGTCCCAGGAAAGCTTCCTTGACTTGCTGGGTATGGTTGAAGGAAACATCCGGAGAAGGGACACTCAGCTCCGGCGTGCCATTCCTCCCGAAGAAAGGCTCCTTGTCACCTTACGGTATGTATGTTGTTATGTTTGCATAATTTTTTTGGCTTTTTGCTTTTTTTTTTTTTTTTTTGGTCCAAAAAATTTGGTTTTTTTTGGCTATTGAATTTGAACATTATTTTTGGGAAATTGCTTTTTTGCATAATGGT